>NC_057864.1:138600067-138919352 GCF_019393635.1 Dromiciops gliroides | reverse complement strand
CCTCTACCCACCAATGGTTTAAAGGCAGCCCCTGCTGGAATGCTGGGCTAGGCAAAAGCAGAACTGGCAGGGGGTCCCTTTGACTCTTGGAGGAACTAGGGCAGAAAAAAAACCCAAAAGCCCCCAAAACTGTCACTCACACAGATGACCTAAGTAAATACTATTCAGATAGCCTCTGCTGTGCTTTGGGGACCCAGAGGAGGAAGGTAGAAATATTTAGAACCAGAAGGAACTTGTGAGATCATTTAGTCTAGTTCCTTCATCATAGGGATACAGAGATTTAAACTAGGGAGCCCTTTGTTCTAGGTCACAAAGGTAGAAAGCAACAGAGACAAGATTCGAACCCAGGCATTCTGTTCTCAAATCTAGTTGTCTGTCATTCAAACACATCATGTTTTACAGGAAACAAATATAAAGGATTATAGGGGTAATTAATGAGCTAAGTATAGGGTATTCTAAAAATATTCTTGGGGTCTCCAAAATTAAACCTATAATATTGACTACATGATTCATGCCCTTTTTTAGGGCAGGGGAGAGAAGGGAGGATGATAAAGATTGGTAATATTCTCATTCTTTAATTCTATGATGGCTATAAAATGTAAAATTAACAATTTGTTGTTGTCATTCAGTCATTTCAATTGTTTCCAACTCTTCATGAACCCATTTGGGGTTTTCTTGGCAAAAATACTGGAGTGATTTGCTATGTCCTCCTCCAGCTCACTTTAGATATGAGGAAACTGAAGCAATCAGGGTTAAGTGACTTGCCCAGTGTCACACAGATGGTAAGCATCAAAAGCTAGTTTTGAACTCATGAAGATGAATCTGCCTGAAGACTGTTAGCATCTAAAGTGGGATAGCTAGGTTTCACAGTAGATTGGGTGCTGGGTCTGGAGTCAGGAAGACTCATCTTCCTGAGTCCAAATGTGACCTCAGACACTAGCTATATCAACCCTGCTTGCTTCAGTTTCCTCATATATAAAATGAGCTAGAAAAAGAAATGTCAAACCATTCCAGAATCTTTGCCAAAAAAACCCAAAAGAGGTCACGAAGAGTTGGAAACAACCACCCAACAACATCTAAAGCACTTAACATTTTTTTGTGTGTCTCGAACCCCTTTGACAATCTGATAAAGTCTACAAATGGACTCCTTTATATTTTTTTAAATGCATAAAAAGAAGACATAGGGCTACAAAGAAAATGAATTACGGTAAAATACAGCCTAAGGACAGGGAGACAGTAATCTTTTGCAATCTAGATCACATGTAGTCTTGTGGCATTTCTAGTAACTACAATAATTTCAAAGTAGTGCAGAATGTAAAAGATATTTTGAGATGTCTGCAGCATCTATAAATGTGATAAGAAAATATCTGTGATTTCTGTTGTCTACAAAAAAGTCACAATTACTGCTAATATTATTATACTTTGTTACCTACATTAATAATTGAAGATAATGTTTAATTGTAATTAAAGGTAAGTAAAATAAAGTTGTAATTTTTCTTTCCCCATCTAAGTTGACAGATTGCCATGAATGCTAGGATTCTGTGGACCTCAGTTGGAGAATGCCTGATCTAAAGTATTGTCAGAGGCCAAAACCATAGAAGATCATGGTGCTATTTAGGAAATAATATTAAAGAGATAGCTTAGCTTTTTATATTATACTTTAAACTGCTTATTAACCTATTTTAGCCATTTCAAGCTCATAAAAGCCTTCTATTCATTGGTAAAGTGTAAATAAATGCCTATGGTAGTGACAGGTAGATGTAGGCTGGACCGTTATTTTCCTTGTCTATGGAAAATAATTGCTTTCCAAGCATCTCTTTTTTGTTAGTTTGCTTTGTTTTGTTTTGGTTTTGCAGGGTAATGAAGGTTAAGTGACTTGCCCAGGGTCACACAGCTAGTAAATATCAAGTGTCTGAGACTGGATTTGAACTCAGGTCCTCCTGAATCCAGGACTGCGCCACCTAGCTGCCCCCTCCAAGCAACTCCTTGAAGGAAATCCTTAAAATCATTAGAAGCTGGGGCAGCTAGGTGGCACAGTGGATAGAGCACTAGCCCTGGAGTCAGGAGGACCTGAGTTCAAATCCGGGCTCAGACCCTTAACACTTACTACCTGTGTGACCCTGGGCAAGTCACTTAACCCCTATTGCCTTACTAATATATATATATATATATATATATATATATATATATATAAATCATTAGAAGCTGCTGCTTCTAAGAGCCTAAAGACCCTGTCCAAACACTAGAAACTCAGGCTCATGATAGAAAAGTAAACTGTGTATATTTAAATTAAATCTCACCTAATTCTGTTTTAAAATGCAAAAATTATACTCTTTAATTCTTAAAAATCATTTTTTCTTACTTTTTAAAAAAACTATATATATCCAGTATGGAATTCTAAAATCCTATTGGGAATGCTTATTGAGAAATTATAGACTCGTTACATTACAATGAGTTCATTTTCTTTTGTACTTTCTAGCTACTTCTTGACTGGATTTATTTGAATAAGTGAGGTGGAAGCTCTGCTGTCACCAGAAAGCAAGCTCACTGGAAGAGTGTGGTCTCCCATTCCATCACTTTGAAAATGATTCTGTGAAAATGATCTCCTTGGCCAGACACTTGCATCCTGTCATTCCTTGCTGAAAGTCTTTGACAGGTCTTTTGTTGTTGTTCATCCTTCAGTTTCAAAAAAGACCAGTGACAGCATAGGTGATGGTGTTCAGGGAGGAATAACACCTCCAATGTGAGGGCTTGTTGAACTCTTTCCAGAGCTTTTCATCTTTCCGTGTCCACCTGTCAGCAAATTCTCGCCTATGACTCCAAGAAGCTGTAGCATGTGAATTGGCCACACCCCAGTAAAACCATCTGGGCAGATGAGCAAAACCAGCTTGAGGGTAAACAGCAGGCCTGTGGCAGTTACACTGTTGTGTATTTCATATCAGCTTCACTCTCTTTACTCTGGTTTGGGAAACCTGTTTCTCCCATGTCTATAAAACTTTGCTATTGTCTTGTCCTTTGCTCTCATCAAGCAAAATTGTCCTTAGATTCTTTTGTCACATTCTTATACTGGGAATGTCATACTTCTTGCCCTGTCCTGTGAGCCTAGAAAATATGAGAAAAGTCCAGAAGTGGGGTGAGATAACTTCTTAGCTCCCTCTTTTCCATCATCTAAGAACTTACATATTACAATATGCAGGAAGACCTCTGAGACAAAAATTGTGTTGATTAATATTTTATAAAAAGAGAAACAGCCTATAAATTAAGTGAAAAAACAAAATGTCAACCTGGCTGTTGGGATGAATTCACTGATTGTTGTTAATAGGAAGGAAGGAAGGAAGGAAGGAGACATAAGCCAAACAAAAATACCAAGATAAATAGAACAAGGATTTTCAACTCATATATATCCATCTCTCTTTAGCAGTTACCATGATAGCTATCCTAAGCTTTAAAAAATCAACTAGCTAACCCAAATTAATCACCTGTCATATGCATAGTGTTGTAGAAGGTACTAAAATAAATGACATGTCCCCTGACCTCTTGGAGTTTTAGAAACAGCAAACATTTGGCTAACAAAGTGATTAAAAATGTCATTGGTATATTATCCATGGATTCATATTTAATGTGAGTGCCAGGATATTTTAGGTCAGAAGCTTATAAAGAAGAATAAAACTGACCCATGTTATTTCTGAACAGTTTGTAACACAAAAATGTTTGTTTGTTTAAATAACAGGAGAGAGAGCTAGGCATGGTGCCAAAGAGGCTGAGATTGGAGAACCAATTGAACTTAAAACTCTGATTTGCCACAGGGATAAAGCTGATGTGGTATCTGCACCAAGTCTAACACCAACATCATGAGCCCCAGTGAAGGAGCCACCAGGCTGCCTAAGGAGGGACAAAGTGGCTTAGATCAGAAACTAGGTGATCAAAAGTTAATGCAGATTAGCAGTAGAATTGGGTTTATGAGTGGCTCCTGTACTTCCAGTCTGGGTAAGACAGAGACACCAAATAAATAAATAAATAAATCAGATTTAGAAATTAAAGAACCGGAAAGAGACAGGTTTGAAAAGAACAAACAGCACCAAGTTTTTGAATTTGTGAGTACTGAAGTTAGAGCAAAGGCAGTGCTATCTAGGTAACTTCAGTCATTCATTCAACGAAAGCATGTATGTGTGTTTGTGTATGTATGTGTGTGTTTGTGTGCATAAGAAAGAGACGCAAAAAGAGACAGAGACAAGGAGGCAAAAACAGAGACAGAGTCCTTTAGGATAGATTTGTATTGTCCAGGAGTCCTCCTTTAGAGCAAATAGAATGCAACAAAAACCAGCTTATCTTTATATGGAGACAAAAACCCTCATAAAATTGTGGACAGCAATTAAAAAACAATTTTGAATGAAACATAAAACTAGTAATGGCAGTTGTGTTAGATGCTCCAAACACCAGCGAGGCAGGGGAGAGAGAGAGGAGAGGAGAGGAGAGGAGAGGAGAGGAGAGGAGAGGAGAGGAGAGGAGAGGAGAGGAGAGGAGAGGAGAGGAGAGGAGAGGAGAGGAGAGGAGAGCAGAGCAGAGCAGAGCAGAGCAGAGCAGAGCAGAGAAGAGAAGAGAAGAGAAGAGAAGAGAAGAGAAGAGAAGAGAAGAGAAGAGAAGAGAAGAGAAGAGAAGAGAAGAGAAGAGAAAGAGAAAATGGAGAGTGGAGAACTTCACCATGACCCACACTGTGGCAAACAGCTATATCCAAGAAAACTGCAAATTCTCTGCAAGGAGATTACTTCCTTAACTGAGTCTGTGAGCCAAAGAAAATTTGAACTGATCGTGAATTTAATTTAGTTCATACTAATAGTGACCTTCCTTGCGATTAGCTCACCGCTGGTGTGTGTTCACCAAGTATCCCTCTCTTCTCCTTTCTTATCATCTCAGAGCACCCAATTTCCTGGGCTTTTCTTTCCACTGTAGTTTCTGTCTCCCATCATTCTTCTGTCCCTCCTTCCAACTGGGAAAAACTATATTTTGTGTAGCCAATAAGGAATTATACAACAAACATTTGATAATTTTTATTGTGTGCAAAGCACTGCTATCGGTCCTGAGAGACAAAAAAATAAATGAGATATGGCTTTTGCACTCAAGGAGCTAACAATCATAAATATGACTTAAGTTTGAAGGTGTTCAAGGCACATAAAATGCTAGGAGATAAAATGATAGATTACTTACATTTGGCATTTACAATTGAGCATATTGTGCAGGAAAACAACATCAGAGATACTACCAGGTCAAGAAGAATGTTTTAGAACAAACTTGGACTTTTTTCTTTAAGAAGTCAGCTTGTTTAGTTGGATTACATAGCAATTTAATATTAATTGTCCAAGTTAGAAATCAGTCATATTGGACCTATAAGAAAATGTTGGTCTGTACTCAGTCTTAAGTATACACATATGCATTTTTCAGTAGAGTTGATGTCTCTGTCTCTATCAACTCTGTGTTAACTATAGGGCCTGCATCTTTGGGATGGTAACTATGGCTACAGTCCCAGCAGGATTGAGACTGGGCTTAATAGAAGAATGAGAGTTTGATTTCATTTCAATCATGCATGAACGTGCTTATTGTTACTTTTCTCGTGAAGGATTTCTAGCCCATAGAGATTGTCTATATAACTTTGCACCTAAGTGAATGGAAACCATCACCTTTCATGTATGAAATATGAGCTGTTCCTTCTATTATGATGAATTACCAGCAGGAAGAACAGTGATTTGGTGGCTCTGCTGATTGCCCTGGGTTCTATTTCAGTCCTGCTCAGAGTTGATTATGTAACTCTGGGAGGGAAAAATCACTTGGCCTCTTTTGGCTTCTGTTTTCCCTGCAAAATGGAAAAGCTCGACATTGGTGTGTATGCATTTATTTACTTGTTAAATTTATCAACATTTACGGCTTTCCTTCCAGAGCATTTAGACTTTCAGATCTTTTAATAGAGAAACAGAATTGAATCAAGATGTATCAACCATGCTTGGAATACAAGCGAAGTTTTTATGTTCTATATGAGCAGTGGTCATTTTAGTTGGCAATAAGTTCATAGTATGCTCTATTCAAGCTTCTGTGTGCCTCCTATCTGCCATCACCCTGCTTCATAGTTATTCTTATAAGGCTAGGAAGAATGGTAGTTAACTGTATTGAAATGCTTGATGATAGAGTACAAAAGAGGTGCTGTTATCCAGGCTAGACTAATTTTTGAAAGGTTCTATTTAAGGTGCTGCAGTATTAAATGGGTTTCAAATGACTCACTTAACTAGCAAGCAAATAGTGGACTAAAATATGAGGCCAAATAGTGCATCTCAATTTATTGATGTTAAAAAAGGGTATTTTCAACTACAGGAGTTGGAGATCATGTTCTAAATGATGTAAAAGAAAATTAATTTTTCTGCTTCCAACTTCTTCCCCACCACCACCATTTTCTTTTTTTTTCTTCTTTTTTTGGTGGGGCAATGAGGGTTAAGTGACTTGCCCAGGATCACACAGCTAGTAAGTGTCAAGTGTCCGAAGCCAGATTTGAACTCAGGTCCTCCTGAATCCGGGGCCAGTGCTTTATGCACTTTGCCACCTAGCAGCCCCCTACCACCGTTTTCTTTAAAAAGAGATGGGGGGGGCAGCTAGGTGGCGCAGTGGATAAAGCACCGGCCCTGGATTCAGGAGGACCTGAGTTCAAATCCAGCCTCGGACACTTGACACTTACTAGCTGTGTGACCCTGGGCAAGTCACTTAACCCCCATTGCCCCGCAAAAAAATTTAAAAAGTAATAAAAAAAAAAGAATAGATGAGGGGGCAGCTAGGTGGAGGAGCAGCTAAGTGGCATAGTGGATAAAGCACCGGCCCTGGATTTAGGAGGACCAGAATTGAAATCTGGCTTCAGACACTTGACACTGATTAGCTGTGTGACCCTGGGCAAGTCACTTAACCCTCATTTCCCTGCAAAAAAAAAAAAAGAAGAAGAGATGAGGAATGACAGAAGTTGTACCCTCACAAAGCATTGTTCACAGGGAGAAAAGGGGTAGGTCTGATCCTAGCTCCATAACAACAGTGACATAATTCTCACAAGTCAGCATGGACAAAACTGAGGTAGGCCAAGTTTATCTTTGGTTACTTCCACCCCAAATCTGCCACTGTTCTCTGGCTGACCAACCTTTCCTGGCCCCAGGAAAGACTCTTAACACAAGCCTGCTTGCCTTTGCTTACAAAGCCCCATGCTCTCAATCCATCCCTTGCATATAAACACTTACCAAAACTGTCTACCTTATGTCCCATTCCTTTGGGACCCTGATTTTTTGCTAGTTGATCTGGGACAGGTAATGATAGAGTAATGCAGCATAATGGAAAGAGTAAAGAATTTACAATCAAAGGATCATCTTGGTTCTTTTCTCAACTCAACATTTACCAGATGTGTGAACTTGGATGTCACTTAACCCCTGTGGTCCTCAGTTTCCTCATCCCTAAAGTTAGATTCTATGATCTCTAAGGTCTCTTCTGTATGCAAAGTTTCTTCTGTCATTTTATTTGCATTTTAAGGAGTCTCCTGGAGAAAATGATCTAGTACAAAGGGAATATGGAATATTTGTCTTAGAAATGTATTGGTTTTCTTTTTGTGAGGGGTTTACTTAAGGTCACTCAGTAAGTTTGCAATGGAAAGAAGAATGAATAGAAAAATCGACTGATTATGAGAATTTTAGGGCCCATCACTGGCTGCCAGAGAAATATAGAAATCCATTGGATACCCCTCAAAAGATACCACCTGAATGAATGAATGAATAAATCATACTAAACATAGTAAACAATTGGCACAGAGCTTTTGGGGGAAAAGGGAGATAAATTGGTTGAGATATTGACTTCTGCTGTCTGGGCTAGAGCTCTTTAAATCAACCAGCATAAAACGAAGTGACCTGAAGTGATTTTTTTCTTGTTCTTTAATGCCTCTCCTCTCTATAACTTTAAAGTCCAATGTGATCTGCCAGCCAAATTCATGGTTTGTTTCTAAAGGCAAATTTTAGTCAATTTGCTGTATTTTTCTGCAAAACCAGTCTTCCTCCCTTTACAATTCAGGCTGCTCTCATATTTAATCACACACAAGAGAAATAATGGTGAGTCACAGCAAAACTCTGTCAGAGCTGGATGCTGGTGTAATGGGTATTTTAGAAGGAAAGAAGGCTTGCCTTTTTCCACAAGAGGGAATGCACCTGCTTTGCTTTTTATCTCTGATAATTACCGCATGTTCTCCTTGGCACCTTTAGAATTAAAATGCTGCCAGTGATATTCCATTTAAGGTGGAACAGGAGCACAGATGAGGCAAACTGATTAGCTTCAGTGCTTGTTAGAGAGAATTTGATAAAGATCATACATTCATAGATTTAGAGCTGAAAGGAGCCTTTGGCATCACCTAGTCTGCCCACCCACCTTCATTTTACATGTAAAGAAACTGAGGCCATGAGACTCATCCATATGGTAGAACCAGGGTTCAAATCCAAGTCAACTGATTACTAATCTTGTGCTTCATCTACCACAGTACACAGGGGAATATAGAATATTTGTCTTAGAAATGTATTGGTTTTCTTTTTGTGAGGGGTTTACTTAAGGTCACTCAGTAAGTTTGCAATGGAAAGAAGAATGAATAGAAAAATCGACAGCAGTTCACTCTGTCTTTAAAATGAAATATGTTTGAGATGTAGACACAATGACCTTACATTTCTTGCCATTTAAAAGCTGGGTATCATTACTATAGGTAATGCTTGAGCCTATCAAGATTGATTATATAGTCATCAGATTCTTCCATAATTAGGAATTTTCTTCATTTTTCTGACTACTTAGGTAGTGACCATTTCAATTCTTTTAAAAAATTGAAGTTCTATTAAAAGATGGAAAGTATACTTTCTTGTTTTAAAAGCCATTTTTAAATAACAGTGAGGAATATTTAAAGGAAGGGTTATCTGTGGATTTCATTTATCTGTTTTCTTCCCCCTATGTGGTAACTAAGTATGTTATGTTTATTATTCTTAGTCCGTTAAAGGAAATAATAAAAAATTGCTTATCCATAAGCCAAGTAACTGGACAGAAAACTTTGCTCTTTCTGCCTCAATGTCCTCGTGTAAAATAAAGAGGTTGAACTAAACTCCACTCACATGTCCTGCCAGCTCTAAAATTCTATTAATATATGAGAAATTATTGAGGTTAATGATATAGGGAAGTAGCATGATATTGTAGGTAAAACATTGGAATTGGAGTCAGAAATATTTGGGTTTAAATCCTGCCACAAGTACTTATGAGCTGTGTAAGCCTAAGCAAATTATTTAACTTCTCTCTGAGACTCAGTTTCCTTATCTGTAAAAGGAGAATAATAATGGCTCCTAGCTTAAATGTTTTTGGTGAGGTTCAAAAGAGGAAATGAGAGATAGATAGATAGATAGATAGATAGATAGATAGATAGATAGATAGATAGATAGATGATAGAGATGACAGATAGATGATGGATAGATACATAGATGATAGTGATGACAGATAAATAGATGATAGATAGATAGATGATTGATAGATGATAGATAGGCATATGTAAAGATATATATATATATATATATATATACATACATATATATACATTCTGTTTTGTAAAACATACTACAGTTCTTATATTGAGTCTTCATTTAAAAGATATTATGCTACTGGATGATTTCACCTTTAGCTCTTATTTCTTCTCCTTAAAAATCGGTAGATGAATAATCATGATCAGTTGTAAAGGAGCATAATATTAAGTAATATGTCTCCTGGGAATAAGATAGTTGGACTGGAAAGATTCTGTTTTCTCAACTAATTGATTCACTCTGTTATGTTTCATACTATTGCACTTAAAGGGATCATTTTATTGCATCAGCAGAGGTAGACGCAAAATTTTCAAATCCCAGTGAAAACGGAAACTTTAGCTGCAAGACTGACAATGGACTAGAAGTTTAAAAATTATTAAGGCATCTAGGAAAATGTTTTTTTTTTTCCCTTGAGACCCACATTTGACCTTTGGAAGGCTTTTACATGAATTGGAGTGATATAGCTTGGCTATGTTCCTTTACTGCACATTGTTATTTAGCCTTTCTTCAACTTAATGATGCCCAGTGCCAACACTTCAGGAAAATCAATGTGGTATTCAGTTTCAGTGGCACCTGGACAATAAGCCCGTATCTTTACAGCTCCTCAGACATTATTATGATGACTTTTTAAAAACCATAGACTCACTAATATGAAAATTAAGTTTCTTTTCTGCCCTTTTCCTTTGAACTCCTCTTTTTTCATTCATTGTAGTCATGTGGTTATAGAGGGAATTAGGTGATGGTAGGTATATTGGCAAAAAAAGATCTTCCGGAAAGCAGAGAGACCCTTTGTACATTTACTACTTTGAGCAAATCACTTAGTCTAACAGGCCCCAGTTCCCTGATCTGTAAAATAAGCATATCCTGTTAGGTGATCTCTCAGGTCCCTTTTCAGAGCCCAGATTATGATCCTATGAACACATGATTCTGAAGCTAACAACTTCCATTTGCTCTAATCTGTAAGACTGACTCAGTTTTAAGGAGTGAAGTATATTGGTTTTTCTTTGTTTTAGGTTTGGGTTTGGGTTCTGTTTTGTTTTGTTTTGTTTTTTGATCAATAAATACATGATCTATAATTGGTTGCCTATAATTACTTAGTTTTACTAATTTGATAATCATAACCAGAATATTTTATGTTTTCTTTCTCTTTATTAATAATTTCATAACCATTTTATTCACTAATTTCCTCAGTCCACCTCTAACTTTTTAGAATCTTTTGTATGGGCCTACATGACTTTTGAAGGTCACCTTCCGTCTCTAATATATAAATCTATGATTTTATGGCCTCTTTGGCTAGAGTTTACAAGTATTTTCATAATTGAATGGATCTTGGCATCTGGAAGGGATTTGACTATGGAAATATTTTAATCAGAACATCAAAGTTCTCCATTGTGCATCACCTACCTACATCCCTACGAAAAAATACATAGCTTATTCAGCTCACCTTCCTCTTTTCTACTTCCCTTATACATATGATTCTGAAAGATCAGCTTAGAAGCTTGGCTCATTATACTGTTACCTATCCCTGAACCCATCCTGATTTATCCAGATGTTGCCATTAACTACTCTCTATGCTCACTAGCCTACCTCTTACACTGCATCCTTTGGAAATCCATTTCATTATTAATAAACTTCCCTTCATCAAACTTTCCTTTTTCAGCCTTCTAATCCCTAAGATTTCCAACCTCAGAATTATCTTCATTTCTTCATTCCTCTTTTCCTTTCTTTTTCTCCAGATTCACTCCGGTTCTAAGTCTTATCAGTTCCAAATCCATAACATATTTTTCATGAATTCCCATGTCTCCACTTTAGATGGCCTTCATCCCACTACTGACACTAATCAGTTCACATATGGACTAAGGCAATAGGCTTCCAATTGGTTTCCTTACTTCCAGTTATTCCCTTTTCCAATCCATTCTACACATAGCTACTAAATATCTTAATAAAATATAGATCTCAGAGTAAAGTGGCATTGAGACCTCCATTCAAGTCCTTCCTCTATACAAATTTCCTGGGTATTCTTAGCAAGTTATTCACCTCTCAGTGCTCAAGGCTACTCTTTAAGACTATGAGTTGCAGAAAGGTCAATACCTGCAGTGGCAGAGGGAGTGTCCTCACCTGAGACTTCCCTATTCCCATGACATCATGGTTCCTAGTCTCTATCCCTAAAACACAGGTCTTCCTGTGTTCCCTCTTTGCTGAAACATTTCCACCTGGCTTCTAATTGCCATGAAGATAAAATATAAAATGCTTGATTTAGCATATAAAATCCTTCAGAATCTGATTCCCATTCTGCCTTTCCAGCTTATTTCATATTATTCTTTTTCATGCACTCTATATTCAAACCAACACCCCAGAAATAATTCTGTCCTCCCATGCTGGCATTCTGCCTCCCACCTACATTCCTTTGTACAGCTGTACCCATGCCTACAATGTACTCTTCTCACCCCTCTAGTTTTTAGAATCCTTAGCTTCTTTCAGAATTAAATTCAGGTACTATCGTACTGTGGAAAACCTTTCTTTATTCCTCCCAGTTATACCACCTTCTCTCCTCAAATTATTTACTTGTATCTGTAAATGTTCCACCCTTTCTCCCTCCTCATCCCTACTCCCAACCATGAAAGTGCTTTGCGGGCTAGGGGCCGATTTGTTAATTCTTGGTAGTAATTCTGACAAACATCATATCACCGGGACTATGACAATCATCACAGTTTGTTCTTCCCTTCCTCCATTCTCTACCCTCTCTTGTCTCTCCTTCACATCATTCCTGAATGACATATTCCTAAAGCCTATTCTTATCACATTACTCTTCTACCCAGAAACTTTCAGTGGCTTCCTCCTATTCTACTACTGAATAAAGCATAAACTACCTAATCTTAACATGACATTGAAGCCCTCCACAATGTGGCCAAAGTATCTGTCCAAACTTATCACCTATTCCCTCTTGTATAGTTTTCAATATAGTCAATCTGGCCTCTTGTTCAAGTTCCAAATGAGTACATGACTGTTCAGGTGGGGGCCGGACTAGATGGCTCTTCATTCCCTTCTAGCTCTGACTTTTCTATGCTCTCTCATATTAGTCTTTTTTGTCTCGATTCCTTTGCTCATACTATCCCCTACACAGTTATTTTATCCATTCATATTGCTAATATTCATCCAGGCTTATCTCAGGTGTCCTATCCATCACAAACCCTTCACACATTTCTCTTCTTCTGCAATACTACTGCCATCACCACCAGCACCATCAACCCTCCAATTAAAAGTGATGCCTTTCTCTTCAAATTGCTCATTACTCATTGCCTGGAACTCTTCCTTTCAGTTATCACAATCATAGTTAATTAAATGAAGCCCTTCCTCTGACAGGTTGTATATTTCTTGAATAGATGGACCATGTCATAATAAGTTTTATGTGCCCAAAACACAACTAGTGCTTTGAAGTGGTGTTTTAATTGAATTGCAGCTGGTGTGTGTTTGTTGTGTTTGTATTAGCTATAATGGAGTTTAAAAACCCATCAAGAGTAGAGTTATTTTATCTTCATGTCAGTCTTCACCAAAGATCAGGAATCTATGATTATCAGGGATACTTAGATTCTCTACTACCAATATCATCACTAATTTTTTGGTTTCCCTGATGTAGAACAGTTTTCAAACAGGAATCTTTCTAAACAGTTGTGCCAGAAAGTGCTATTTGATAGCATGCCCTTTACGCAGTGAAAACATTTAGAAGACCATCCCCTACACACACACACACACACACACACACACCACACACATACACACACGCATGTGTTTTCTACTAGATTTAGAAACATGAATATGTGTTCTTTCAATCACTGTTATTGAATTCTCACTGTTATTGAATTCTCGAGGTTGACAATACTGCTAACCTTAAATCAAAGCAAATGGGAAAAAGAGCCTTGATCTGTAAGAAAGACGTATGTATAGCAGGAGCCATATGCTCTGTTAGCCTCAGTTCTTGCCTGCAGTGGAGTGGTCTATGGGCCTCCAAACTACAGCATTAATAGAGCACAGGAAATGACTTTTTAAAGTGACACTTTAACTTATCACTTGATGTATAAGCTACACATCAATGACTCAGGCAGTTCTAGTCCTTAGATTCCTTCTTCTCTTATGGATTTTCTTCTTATCATTGATAAAAGAGGACAGAATTAAAAGATTATCCTGCCTCCCTGGATTTATGTCGAGTTATCATTTTATGATGTGTCTCCACGGAGACTTTTTCAGGCAATTCAAGAAAGGGAATAGTACACATAGATACAGGCTCTGCTGGGAGAAAGTTAAGCTGAGAAAAAAATGTGCTTATTACAATTAATTTTTTAGTACCAGAACTCAATATTCACTCTTTGTCTTTTAAACTTCTGACCAGAGGAAAGAAGGTTTGCAACGATTCTGCTTATAAATAAAAATGGAAGCTTCATGAGGGTAGGAATGATTTTATTGTTGTATTCCTAGCACATAGTATCTATATGGCAGACAGCATGTACTTGATAAATTAATAGTGAATTGAATATATTCTAAGTAAATTTAAAACTTTATTAAAAACGTACTCCCATTCTCCCAAGTCTGCTATTTTTTCTTAGATAAAACAGGATTCAAAATCAGATGCGTTCCATTTCTAAATCCGGGTGCATTATACTTTAGAATTAGGCATTTGCCCGGAGTCAAAAGATCCACTGCTAAATGATGGCAGAATTAAATTGGCCTAATTATTTTTCCTCATGAAAAACTGAAACAGAAACAGGAAATTATGATGATTTTATAAACAAATATATTTGAACCAGATAAATGGGGCCAAAAATTGACTTCAGAGTTGGAATGTGCCAATTGGACTGTAAGTTGACTGCATTAGCTAGGTGATGGTCATGTCATTTTTATTTTTTTTACTTTGTGTCCCAAATATACTATCATTGCAAGCAGTGCTCCCAAATTACCTTGATATACTCATGCAAATCATATAATAGTACATGCTAAAGGAATGGGGGGGGGGGGTAAATGCTAAGCTTTTTCATTTAGCTACTTCTCTTTTTCCTGAAGGAGGTAGTCAGCTAATAAGCATAGCCACACAGGCATTCTAATATGGAATACTATAATGTGTGGTTTTATCTGAAAGAAAGTTGTGTTTATTTATTAGTTTATAGCACTGATAAGTAAAGAAGTTGGATCTTTTCTATAAAGGTTATTCCCTGGGAAGGTAGCAAAGGGACTGTACTTTGAGTCTTCATAAAGTCTCTAGCTTATATTGGCTCCACACCCCTTACTCAAATGTAACTTACTGAGAAGTATTAAGACATATTGAAGGGGGCAGTGGATAAAGCACCAGCCCTGGATTCAGGAGTACCTGAGGTCAAATCCGGGCCTCAGAAATATGACACTTACTAGCTGTGTGATCTTGAGCAAGTCACTTAACCCTCATTGCCCTGAAAAAAAAAAAAAGACATATTGAGTATTGAACATAGCCAAAAAGAGGATGTTAGAATGGTATGTGTGTTTTCTTGTACCTTTCTGACAGTTTATTACCTACAATTGTAAGACATACAAGCTCCCCTCCTCTCTTATGATAACTCAAGAAGAAAATGGAAGATCAATTATACTATTTTAGTATTACTAGGTACTTAGTAAAATATTTAGCAAGGTAAATATTAAGTAAATAGTAAGAATACTATTTAGTATTAATTAAGTATTTAGTAAAAGTAAGACATATAACCAGTGCTTATCATGGGGGGAGGGGAGGGACAGAGTAGATACATTATTTATTTTTATTCTTTTTTTTTTACGGGGCAACGAAGGTTAAGTGACTTGCCCAGGGTTACATAGCTAGTAAGTTTTCTAGGTGTCTGAGGCGGATTTGAACTCAGGTATTCCTGAATACAGGGCGGTGCTTTATCCACTGTTCCACATAGCTGCCCCCGAGTACATACATTATTAAGGAAATTTTTTTGGTTTATTTAATTTTGTTTTTACATCAGCTCAAATAGGAATTGATGTTGCTACCTTAAAATCTTTCCCAATATGACAATGAAATTCATTTAAATAATGGAGTCAGCCACAACTGTCCTTTCATGATAATTTTCTAAATTTAGCTTTCTTTCTCCTTGATTTTCTTATTTCTAGTTTACCCAACTCCACTTGACTATATATTTCTGTGTGTAATAAGAATAAAAGAAAAGGATTCCCATGAATTGAGTTGTCATTTATCATATCTTAAAGAAAGACAATAGTTGTTTCCTGATTCATTAATTAGACAATCATCTGGAAGAACTGCAATTCAGTAATTCAACAAATATTTATTAATGTATTCTGTATGGAAAATTATGCCAGTCACTAGAGAGGATAGGAAGATGAGTTTAACATCTAGTACCAATAGGAAGGCATAAACACAATGTTATCATAAAGTAGAAATGGCAAGGAAATAAGTGAGGTTCACAGTGCTTGCTATTTATTTAAAATCTGGGGGGGCAAGAGATTATTTTTATTTTTGGAGATTAGGGAAGACTTCATGAAGGACAGTGCATCTTAGCTAGATTTTGAAGGATAGATAGCATTTCAACAGAGACAATAAGATGTAGGACTATGGGAGGAGAACTAGTCTAGGTATAGCGATTGAGCAAAAGAAAGGAAGTGGAAATATATAGAATTATAAATGGGAGATACCCAGTAATCTAGTTTCTGAATTCATTGTCATATAAAATAAACTGGGAAAGGCAGAGTGGTATCAGATGGTGCAGTACCTTGAATGAGCAGCTAAGAAGTTTAGATTTCAGTAAGAGAGAGGTGCTAAAGAATTTTGAACAGATAAATACCCCACATAAAAAAGATTAATATGCCAGTCATGTGAAGAATGGATTAAAGAGAGGCAGTATTGAAAGGTGGTTGAAAGATAACAACACTAGTCAACAGTACGATAAGGGCCTGGACTAGGTTGGGGGCAGTGAGACCTCTGCATGTCCCTGGTCATTATAATATTCTAAAGAGTTTGAGGAAGTTACAGGTGAAACCACAATTCATACTGATCTGCATTCTGCATAAAATATGAGGGATTTTATCAAATCATTAAATTTCAGGTTTGGGAGGGACCTCATTGGCAATCTTGTTCAAGCCATATTCAAAAAATGAATTTCCCCTACAGCACAGAAAACAAATGAAATGATCCATCATCTTTTGCTTGAAGATCTATGGTAAGGGAGGAACCATTTCCTTCCTAGGTAGCTCATTCACCTTTGGATTGGTCCACTTGTTAGAAAGATTTTTTTTTTCCTGTTACCAAGCCTAAATGTTCCTCTGTCTAACTTTTACCTATTGTTTCTAGTTCTTCCTTGTGGGGCCAGATAGAACAAGTCTAATTTCTGTTCCATATGACAGACCTTCAAATACTTGAAATAAGTAGGTAACATGTTCTTCCTGAGACTTCTCTTCACCAAGGCAAAGTGCTCAAACTTTCCCCAACTAATCCATGGAGGGCAAGCCCTTTCTTATTCTGGTTGAACTTCTCTGGGTATTTCCATACATACGGAAGAAATATCCTTTGCCCTTCATCTGTACATACCACTGACAAATAAGAAATGTCTAAATTTAAAATAATATATGATAGCCTCAAATTTTACATGGAGTTGTTATGCTCTGAATGACAAAGATCATCCGGAAAAGAGTTCTGAATAATTTTTGATGGTTACAATTTAATCCATTGTCAAAATTAAAAAAAAAAAACCATCTCTTCATGTCTATATGTAGTCACAAATAATAGGCTTATGATCAGAAACAGAAAAAGGTACCTGAGTGACATCAAACAGTAAAAGAAGGGGAGGAAAGGAAGAGAAGGGAAAAGGAATAAGTATATAACACCTACTATGTGCCAGCAGAGTGCTGTGCACAATATTAGCACTGTGCCAATGGTTTTACAAATATTATCTCATTTGATCTTCACAATAACCCTGGGAGGGTGCCTATTATTATTATTATTATTATTACCCTGTCTCACCATTGAGGAAACTGAGGCAAATGGAGGTTAACTGACTTATCCAAAGTACACAGTTTTGATTTAGGTCTTCCTGATATCAGACCAGTGCTCTATCCACTGTACCAACTATCTGCCTAACACCTAAAGATAAAGGACAATGAAAAATATGCAGTTGCCATTCTTCCTTTCTCCTTTCTTCCTGAACTTCTGGGAAAAAAAAAGCTGGTGCTTGCCCTTCTACAGGGCAAAACATGCTATAATCACTTAACAAGAGATATACTGAACTGAAATGAATCATAGAATTTAGATAACTTCCAAATACAGAGCTCTCAGAAAGTACTTGGGAGACCAATCATTATGATGATGCATGCTACCCAGTTCCTGATACAGAGGTGTTAGACTTAAGATAAAGAATGAGACACACATTTTTTGGCTATGCAAATGCAAGGGTAATGTTTCATGATGCTGTATATTTGTTATAAGGATTTTGTTTTTATTTTATCTATGGAAAAAGGGATGGGAAGAAGAGAAAACAAAAGTCCATGGGGAAAATAATTTTAAGAGGAAATCATTTGGAACAATTTTAAGGAAATAGAGAAGAAGAAACTCTTACTGGTGAATTTTTCTGAATAAAAACATAATTCATCCATTTGTAGCATTTATAGTTAACATAATTAAATTATAATCAGTTGCCTTTGATCTTGTATAAGTTAAAAGTCATATAAAAAACCAATGTCAGTTACCCTGATTCCTTGAGCATGTAATATCTTTTTTACACTGATTTTTATCAGTGTAACAAACTAGAGCACACACACAAAAATTCATTTTTGTTATCTCAAGAAGAGAAGTACCTTCTCTGCTTTTCTGGTCATGACATGTTTGTTTGGCCAGAATCAGCTGTATAAACTCATAAAATACTTTTTCAGTTATAATAATCTTTTACCATGAAATATGATGGATCATTATTTTTCAGCCAACAATTGATATTGCCCCAACTTTTACAAACAGAAAAATGAACTATCACTATTGAAATAAACAATTAGTCCTGACAACCAGATCTCTTTCTTACCTTTATGCAAGGAAGTACTAGAATTCAGTGCATTAATTTAATTATTAATCCTAATGCTAGGACCTGTGCTATTTTCTTACTGCCTTCTCCTCATAATCACTTTCTAGGAATGCCCCTAAATTTAGTACTTGAAGGTTTTCTTATTTCATCAGTGGATTTTATCTCTTATTTCCTTAGTAGATGGTCTTCATAAATTGCTGTAGTTAAAATAAATTCATTATGTGGTGCCAAAGTTTCTGATATTGAATACTTCTGCACATAATTAAGCTAATCCTCAGAAGACAAACACTGAATGCAATGTTGAATCCTTGCTTGAAGCATTTCTTGTTTGCACTTTACTAACAAAGTCATAGGTAACCCAGGATTACCTACCATGCATGGTGAAGCATCAGAATAGGACTGTAGTGGAGAAATTTCTAGTAGAGATACAAAAAAATAATGAACTTTAGAAAATAAGCCAAGGTACCATTCATTGGAAGTTACTGATATCAAATAAGAGTTGGAAAATTATCCTCTAATAGACTTTCATCCTTGGATACTATATAGGTTTGTTGAAAACCCAGGGAGATCTTACCTACAAGCAGGTCCATATGCCCAGAGGTCAAATAAAGTAAGTAATCAAACTAGAAGGAAAAAAAAGTTATTAGCACAGTAACAAAAACTTCTTGCTCTCAGCTTCAGCTCTCTAAGCATAATTCTTGATTTATTTAGCTTTTGTCAGACCTGCTTAGAGTACATAGTCAGCAGCATTCCGTGGCATCGAAATGGACCAATGGAATATAATCTTCCCCTGTAAGAAAGTTGGTCTGGAAAATGCTTACTAACTTTAACATTTGTGAAGTTAATGATAACTAAAAGTTGACATGTGCAACAAGGTTATTTGTATTCAATCGAGTAAGTACTTTTATTCTATAGCCTTTTGATATTTAGTTTACGGTAGAAAGAGGCATTTTAGTCAGATTTTTCATTTGGTCTGCAACAAAACAGGGTATAGTTCAGTCAAACTGAACTTATTGTCTCCTCACAAGTTTTATACCACCTAATTTATTTTCTAAAGTTAAGGAACTTAGAGTATAGTTATTATAGGAAAAAAATGACAAACTATAATTATAAAGCAGAACTAATTCAATAAATCATCCTTAATGACCACCATATATATAAAAATAATAAGAGTAATAAATGTTCTTTAGTAATTATTATTCAATCTAATCTTGTATCATCTTAAATTTATTGTTGCACTCTCATAAACCCATTATAGGAAATCCTCCACAATCCTCTTCAGAGAACCTATGATTTTGCATTCTGCCCACTTCCTGATAGGTCATAGACCCATGCAGGATGATACACACATTTTTGTTATATCAATATAAGGATAATCTTTCTTGAAGTTATATAAGTTATATGGATTTTGTTTTTATTTTTCCCCATGGAGAATGGAATGGAAAGGAGAGAAAATAGATGTTTGTTCATGGAAAAAAAAATAAGGGAAGTATTTGGAACAGTTTTAAGGGAATGTTCAGTCGTTCCAGCCATGTCCAACTTTTTGTGACCCGATTTTGAGTTTTCTTGGCAAAGATATTCCAGTAGTTTGCCCCTTCCCTCTCCAGCTCATTTTACAGATAAGTAAAGAGAGACGAACAGGGTTAAGTGACTTGCACAGCCAGGATTACATAGCTAGTAAATATCTCAGGCCGCATTTAACTCAGGCCTTCCTGTTTCCCGGCCTTGGCCCCTACCTACTGGGACAGGTAACTGCCCTTTAAAGAAATGGGGTAGGAAAAGTTAATGTTTCAGTTTTTTTGGAATAAAAATGTAATTCTTCTACTTGTAGCATTTATAGCTAACATAATTAACCCAAGTGAGAAAATTTTCTATGTCTGAATCCTAATGCAATACCACCTATATTCCTAATTTTCTGCCTTTACACAGACTGTCATGTAGGCTTGCTTTCCCTTCTCACCTCTGACTCTTGGAATCCTAACCTCCCTTCAAGGCTTAGTTCAAGTTGCCTCTTATAAGAAAACTTTTCTGATTTTCCCCAAGTTCTTAGCACACTCCCCACCTAAAAAAAAACTTTTTATTTGCATTGTAACTTTGCATTTAATTTGTGCATATTATGTACATAAATGTATATGTAGTCTATATAATAATTAGGTATACATATTGTGTTTACAAACCATATACATATGCATAATACTATGTGTTACATATACATGCATACATGCATACATATATACTAACTCCCATAATGTGTATTTACTTATCTGTATACATCTCCATCAATCAGTCATATAGCTTTCATCTGAAGACCACTAGTGATAGAACAAGGCAATACATTTAACTTTTGTACAATTTTAATAAGAACTTTTTTCCTCAGATGAATTCTGATAAGAATTATACAATATATTTTTAAACAAATATTGTTTAACATCATTTATTTTTAACATAATTAATACAAATAGCAAAAAATTAAAACAATAAAAAATGTTATAAGTAACATTTACAAAATTTTAAAAATCAACATATAAAGTCATTTTAATAAGGTTTTCAAAAAGGAATATTAGCAAAAGTGAACACCTCCAGAATATTGAAGAAGAAATACTTCTGTGAATCATTAAGCAAACGCAACTAACAGAAAAATAATCTGCAAGAAGAAAGTGGAACAAAAAAAAAAAAGAATCTATGAGAATGACAGAAACCTTTATGAATGACAAACAGAAGCTGAGCATAACTCATGGGGGACTGTGGGTGGGTTCAGATCAGACTCTAACCTTTCATGGACACCTATAGAAAATTGATGCTAAATAATAACCTTTAAAGTAGCTTAATAACTCCACATTGTGTACTGTGTTCATGCCTTACAAAGCTTACAATGGCCATCTGCTGCCCAAGCACAGAATACAGTGCTCTGCTCACCGGTACCACTTAACCCACACTAAGTTATTTTGGATTTAAATCTGCTTTCTTATGACTATTGTATTATGTAAACCACAAAACTAACCCAATACTTAGCATAATGTTCTGCATATAGTAGGTGTTTAATGAATATTGCAGAATATTGCTTACCTTATAGAATTACAGTATTTTAGAGCTGAAAGGGACGTCAGAGATAATTTAATATGCTACCTTATTTTACAAATGAGAAAATTGAGCTATAGAGAGATGAAATAAAGGACTTGCCCAAGATATAAGCTAGTAAGTGGCACAGCCTGAATCAACTCTTGTCACTCTAAACCCAGTGTTTTCTACTATACAATGCTGCGTAGAATATTTTCTCTTTCTTGTATATGGATTTAAACAACTCTGTAATGAGCTTAAGATACTAGAAGTTACAGAGAAATGTTATCTGGTATTCAATTACACAGCTAACTTTGACAAAAAAAACAAAACAAAACATTTTAAGCATCTACTACCTGCAAGACACTTGGCATAAGAAAGACTAAAAACATGTTGTGCTTTCCCTCTGAGAGCATACTTTAATCTTAAAGTAAGCTTATGCCTCAAGAGCAGGTGCTTGACTACATCCACAGCAGAGTAGACCAGCTTTTAAAAATACTGAATTATCATTTAGGTTTTGTATCACTTTAGAGGCTAATTAACACAGGTGTTATGTCTTGAGCTGAGGTTTTCTGTTATGAAAATGTAGCTGAGTTCCTTACTGTAGCTATGACTTATACATTTCTAGGAAAATGGAAACATTTTCATTAATTATTGACTGCCACTGGCCTGTAGTGATGGCAGAATTCCAGGGAAAGAAACCATTCGTTTGGAGTTTAAACAGAGGTTAAACAGGAGGCCAACTATTTTGCTATTTTGGGAGATTGTACTGCTTCATGAGTTGCAACCATATGCTATTACCTGAAGAATATTGGTATTTTAAAAATGGGTTTTAGTTTTAGAGTGAAGCTTGGAATCACTGGTAACATGGTGTAATTTTTCTCTCATCAACAAATATACACATTTCTAATTGTAAAGAATAGGGAAGAGAGAATTATGTAAGGAATTATAGCTTTGTATTGTTTAAGAAATATATACATTAAATTTAACAAAGTAATAACAGTATTGCTCTATTTGTGTCCCTTTCTGCATTTTTTCTGATCTTTTATAAAATATTTCATTGATTTTTATCATGTTTATAATTAGCCATTATCCCACTTCCCTTATCATTCTAGAGTAAAACCCCTCACTTGTAATAAAACTGTATTGTCCGGCAAAATAAATCAATATATTGTGCATAATTGAGAATGGATATCTCATGTATCTCTAGTTCATCATCTCTCTGGCCAGAGTTGAGAGGTATATGTCATATTTAAGCTTTTGAAATCAGGGGTAGATGGATTGATGGATCGATAGAAAAAAAGATAAAAGATTTACTAATTGATTTCTATGTCCTGGGAACTGTGGTAAGCACTAGGGATATAAATGCAAGCAAGAAAGAGTGATATCAGGATGTTTGTAGTCTTATGGAAGAAGACAAAACATAAAGGAATGCTAAAAAAAAAAAATTGGAGGAAGATAGGGGGGAGGATGGTATCCATGGGCACATGGTAAAAAGACCAGGAAATATCATGGTGACTTAGGCCCTGAAAGAAGGGAGGGCAGATTGGGGGAGGGGGCAGTCAGAAGCAAAACACTTTTGAGGAAAAGAAGATAGAAAAATACAGTAAATGTCATTGGGAGAGAAAAGGAGGGAGGGAAATACAGTTAGCAATAGTAACTCTGAAAAAAAAATCTGAAGCAAGTTTGTCTGACAGGCCTCATTTCTCAAACACATAAAGAAGTGAGTCAAATTTGTTAAAATAGAGCCATTCCGGGCAGCTAGATGGCACAGTGGATAGAGCACCGGCCCTGGAGTCAGGAGTACCTGAGTTCAAATCCAGCCTCAGACCCTTAACATGTACTAGCTGTGTGACCCTGGGCAAGTCACTTAACCCCAATTGCCTCACTAAAAAATAAAAATAAAAAAAAAAATAAAGCCATTCCCCAATTGATAGATGATCAAAAGATATGAAGTTTTCAGATGAACTATTCAAAACTACCTATAGCCACATGTGACTTAGGCCCTGAAAAGAAAAGGTTAAAACTGACTTAGATCCAAGAGACCGAGGAAGTAGAGTTCAAGTTTCTAGTTAAGAGGAGGTGCTTAGAGAGTAGAGAGATGGTGAGATAACAGTCAGGAAGTCAGGACTGGTTATAACTTTGGTCAAAAGATGAAGTCTTGGGGCAGCTAGGTGGCGCAGTGAATAGAGCACTGGCCCTGGAGTCAGGAGTATTTGAGTTCAAATCCGGCCTCAGACACTTAACACTTACTAGCTGTGTGACCCTGGGCAAGTCACTTAACCCCAATTGTCTCTCCAAAAAAAAAAAAGAAAAGAAAAGAAAATTTATGAAATAAATCCTCAAGTATATGGTATTTGAAGACTGGTGAGTTTTTGCTATTAAAAAAAAAAGGTGATCATGAACAAACAAGAGACCTCTCAGGGTACAAGAAATTAAGAAATGTGGGTAAAATAGAAGATAATAAATATTTTGAGGGGAAATAAAAAGAGGTGCCACTTTTTTTAAAAAGGAAAGCCATTAAGCAATGATTTGGCAATTTATTTTTCTCAAGGCCAACATTAAACATAAGTTGGAGAGATGTCCTCGGGTGGAACTCACAAGTTTTGTTGGCAAAGTCTGTTGATGAGAAAGACAAAAAGGAGCATATGGAGAAATACAAAAATATATACTCCCTAGATACACTGCCTCTTCAGATGTCAAGAAAAAACCTGGAGTGAGCACAATAAGTGTGGCATGCTGAAAAGTTAAGAATTCAAGGCCCACCCACAGAGCCAAACATAAAATATTAGGCAAGTTGCTTCTTCTCCCCTCCTCTTCTCCCTGCAGATTTTTTTTCTTCTACAGCTTTATTGGAAGGTAATGCTGCCTCTAAAAAGGGAAATTATAATTGTCCTCAGTTGCTTCATTGTTAGATAAAGACACCAATATATAAAATGGTAGGAATAGGAAGTTGGGAAACAGGAGTTTGAATCAGGAATTATCATTCTTAATAATGGGAGGAGGTAGAGTTAAAAAAAAAAAAGCATTGTATTTGGAGCAGGAGTTCTCAAACATTTGGGTTTTTTGTTTTGTTTTGGTATCACAGACCCTTTTAGCAATCTGGGGTCACCTATAGACCCCTTCTCAGAAAAATGTCATTAAATGCATAAAATAAAGCACATATAATTAGAGAGGAAATGATACTGAAATAAAGTTATCAAGATAATATTTTATTAAAAAATTCATCTATTCCAACCTAAGAAAATATGATTTAGATTTTAAAGATTTAGGCTAGAATCCAAATTTCTCTGCTCACTAAATAACTCAAGTCAGTTCACATCTCTGAGTCTCATTTTCCTTATCTATAAAAGTAGAATAACAAACACTATTTGCATTACTGTCCTTACCTATTATGAGCTTAAAATAAGATCATGTACATGAAAGTAGAAGTCCATGGAGGCAGAACCAGGTTCAAGTCCTGGTCTTTGAGACTTGTAGTGCTTATTTTATCCCTATAGTGCTCTGCCTCAGAATACTTCCTTCCTTCTAAGGCAAACTGATTAAAGTTTTCAGGTCTTTGATTTTTGGTTTCTCAGTATTCAGGAGCTGCTTCCTCACTATTAAAATAGTGTAGGGGGCAGGGGGCAACTAGGTGGCGCAGTGGATAGAGCACCGACCCTGAAGTCAGGAGGACCTGAGTTCAAATCCCGCCTCAGATACTTAACACTTACTAGCTGTGTGACTCTAGGCAAGTCACTTAACCCCAAATGCCTCACCAAAAAAAATAATAATGATAATTAAAATAGTGTGGGGTCCGTTACTATCTCCCTTACACATCTACTTTCAGGTCTAACATGAGAGAAGACTGTATCCTACATGAGGATCTTGGAATTTTCCTTATAGACTGGGAGGGACCTCAAAAGCCATTAAGTCCACACCCCACCCCCATTTTATGGAGGAGGAAATCTTTCCTCAATTAAGCCGTTTTCCTCACATCCCAGAAAGGGTAAGCATCAAGGCCTCTGATCTAGAGTCAGCATTCTTTCCCCTATACCACACTGCCCAAGATTTTACTAGAGATATTTGACTCCAAAAACCTGTGATTTCTTCAAGTGTGGGTGTTTCTCCTACCCATGCAGATGACAAAATCCTCATAGGAAGAGTTTGTGAAATTCTTTGGCCAAAAATTTCATTACCCTAAGGCCAGCCTCTAGCGTTGAGCCTTTCCAAACCTAGCTGGCATTGTCTTAGGGAGACAGTGAATCTGTCTGCTAGGAGCAGATTCAAAGCCTTTACAGTGTAATGGGACCTTCACAGCTCATGCTTAGCTAGCATGGCATTTGGAAGCACAGGGTTGATTTCACCTTATGATGAGATATTAGGGGAAAAGAATAATAAAGACTTACTATGTATAAAAAGATAAAAATCCATGTTATAGACTTAATGTAGTATGATGCCTAAGAGAAAGCAGGTTTTTAGTCTTTTGCTCTAGTAATACTATATCTGGAGCATTTGTTGTTGAGTACCAAATTTTAGAAAGGAAATTGACAAATGAGTACACTAAGAGGAGGGTAACCAGGATATTGAGAAGTTTAGAGACCCTACCATTTGAAGAAGGACTTGGGAATGTTTAGAATAGAGAAGAGATTTAGGGGATACTTGCTTGCTTATCTTTAAGTATTCGAAGGGCTATTATGTACAAAAGAGATTCAGCTAGTTCTCCTTAGCCTCAGTAACCAGAATTAGGAGATATGAGTGGAAGTTATGGTGAAGGTAGACTTAGGCCTAATGTATAAAGGAAAAAATTAGGAATTGGATATGTCCAAGAATAAAAAGGAGCTGTCCCAGGATCATGATCCTCCCCCTCATAAGTTTTTAACTGGAAGTTATCACCTCCATTTAAATGGGGTAACATTATAGAGGTGATTTTTGTTTGCATAAGTGATTTCTGAAGTCCCTTCCAGCTCTAAGACTATGTTACTTCTTATTCCATTTTCCCAATAAATGTTCAAAAAACCCTGCTCCTCCTTAGTGAAAGTATTTCATCCATTTCTTCATTTAAAGTTCAGAATTTTTTTTTCTCCTTCCCAAGCCTTTCCACAAAAGGATACCAGTGCCAGAGGCAAAGAGAGCCTTTTAGTTTCCCTTAAAGCCTCATGCCTCCAGGCTATTAGCAGAGGCATAGACATAGATTGGATATAACCCAGAATTATATTTTGAGTTGTCCTTTTATCTCTCCACAGCAGGGTAACATTCAAGACAGGACCTTTGGTTCAAACATTTCCAAGTGGAATCCCTATAAATGAAGTTTGACAGGATTCTCCCAAGCCTCAGATGCAGAACCTTGGCATACTTCAATATGCTTACAAGGAAATAATAGAATCTGGGGAGGCAGTGTAGGTAGGCTGCCTGTATACTGACAAAAGGGGGCAGAGTGTATCCCTTTACCATAGGTGTTCCAACACTCCTACAAAGAGTGTCCCCACCTCCCACTGTTCCGAAACAATCATATTTTTGTTTGGAGTTTCCTCAGGCCTGATCTCAGAACATTTAGTACCAACTTACTGAGGAGGCGGAAAAAAACTTTCCCTACTTGTTTGGCTAAGAGATTTCCAGAATTGTCTCTCTTTGGAGAATTAAAAGACTCTGTGTGTCTTGTATGAAATAAGAACATTTTACAAGTGTATATATGCAATCAATTGTCTTACTTCATAACTTTATTTTTTTCATATCATTAAAGACAGCATGATTCGTTTCAATTCAACTCAGTCTGAGACTGGCTTTAATCACAGGCACTTTTGTCTAGAAGCAAAATCTTTGGTAACTAAGTTGGAATGAAGAATAGAGAAAGGAAGAAGAGTATGTAAGATTTGTTTAAGACACAGAGAGAGAACCTCCCAGTATGTGCATGTGTTTAGAAACCCTGTCCTTTGCATAAACATTAATATAGCAAAGCAATTCAGTTTGCTCCATGGATAACAAAACGTGCAACTGAAAGGGATAAAAGATGATTTGTTTTCTTTATTTTGTCAGACATTAGTTCAAACCAATAGGCTTCTAAATAATGTTGAAATTTTCCTAGGAACACTGATCCCTGAGGGTAGACATTTGTATTCTTTATAAAGTCCGTTAGTTGTCTATAATGTCTGCATTTGCTAAAAGGCCATTACACTGATGTCTCAGATGTCAAGATCAATTATTATGCACAGCCCTTATGGAAATGAGCAAAAGAATCTACTCTTTCTGGCTATGGTCTTGAGCAGAACCTATCACTGAAACTGATCAAGAAAAATCATTTCAGAAGAAACTTCCATTAACATACAATCTGTGTTTCCACCATTTTAATGTCAGCCTCCATTATTTATGGAAGAAACAGTGCTTTTCCAAGGGTCAGCCAAGAACCAATTATTTCTTGTGCTATTCTTGTTCTTCACTTCTAAGTTTGTCAAACAGGAAACATCTGTCAGGCCTTGTGAATGGCAGATGATAATAAACTGCCCATGAAGTAACCCTGTTGTCTCTGGCTCTTAAGATTTGTTTTTTCTGATGATTTATAAAAATCATTTCTTTTAAATTTCACCAGTAGCATGTGTCTAAAGAAGCAAAGAAATGATCTTCTCTTCATTTTCAGAACTCAGAATCTCTTCTTGCAGAAAGACCCATAAGTCACTGTCCCAAAAATTTTAATGTGAGATACTTTCACATTTATAGTATTTTCTCGTGTATCCAGCCCTCTTCTTAAGTGTATCTCTCTCTTTGGGGCAGTTAGGTGGCACAATGGATAGAGCACTGTCCCTGAAGTCAAGAGGACCTGAGTTCAAATTGTTATGGGAAAAACGGGGTATGGGTTTGGGTTAGGGGTAGGGGTTCTTAGGAATTCCTCTTTAAAGAATTACACCCTCTTGCACACAAAAGCAGTTAGAATAAGGTGGTAGTTTATTTAGGGGCAAGGGAAGGGAAGGGGGGGAGGGAAACCATGAAAGAAATCCTTGGACTTCTCATGGGGAGATAGGTATGGAACAAAGCACGTGGCTCTGAGGTACCAGTCTCCTCGAGCAGGAGACTGGCAGGTACTTTTATAGAGGACTGATGATGGGGAGGGGTGACAATTTGACTATGGAAAGTTCCTTTAGTGAGGGAGGACCACCCCCCACTGGTGGTGGCTAGAGGATTTGGGTGAGGGGTGGCTATGGATCTCTCAAGCCATCTCTCTTTTCAGGACACAAAGGCGGCAACCACACCCAAAGTTATCTCCCCAGGGATAAGGTAGATCAGAATGAAGGGTGGAGGTCCTGAAGCCAGCTCAGTCCAATCTAGTTCTGCGTATCTCTCTAGGCATATCAGTCCTCTGGTTTAGTTTCTCTCTCTCTTTTTTTTTTTTTCCGCTCGGGGCAATGGGGGTTAAGTGACTTGCCCAGGGTCACACAGCTAGTAAGTGTCAAGTGTCTGAGGCCAGATTTGAACTCAGGTCCTCCTGAATCCAGGGCCAGTGCTTTATCCACTGCGCCACCTAGCCGCCCCCCGTTTAGTTTCTCAAGGAGAAGATTCCTTGGTGTGCCCCAGAGAACTTCTGGGGTGCTCTGCACTCTCAACAAAATCTCACCTCAGACACTTATTAGCTGTGTGATCCTGACCAAGTCACTTAACCCCAATTGCCTTAAACATCCAGAGCCATAGCCAAGCATCCTAATCTGTATCTTGCCACTGGATCCAGATGACTCTGGAGGAGAGAGTGAGATTAGTGATCTTGTATAGCCCTCCCTCACTTAAAATCCAATTCAGTGCAAGTCATGACATCACCCTGATGTCATGGTCCTCTTCAAGAATGGGGGCAGCTAGGTGGCACAGTGGATAAAGCACCGGCCCTGGATTCAGGAGGACCTGAGTTCAAATCCGACCTCAGACACTTGACACTTACTAGCTGTGTGACCCTGGGCAAGTCACTTAACCTCCATTGCCCAGGAAAAAAGAAAGAAAGAAAGAAAGAGAGAGAATGAAGGACAAACAACAATAAATGTATCTGGTTGCCCTCTTTGCCATATGACTTCCCAAGCCTCTTCTCTTCAAAATATTCTGTATCCCAGTTTCTTCACCTGGAAAATTATAAACTTGAACTAAATAATTTTTAAGTTGTAAATCGTCCTAGTTCTAACATCCTATGAAGCTTTGGACACAACCAGTCTATGAGTACAACATGCATTTACATTAAAGAGTGGTTGGAAAATCCCCCCATGCCACCTAATGTTCTTTTAGATTGTACTATATTTATACATGCATAAGGGGATCTCTGAACTAGCCAGATTTTCATATATGTCTATGATGTGTTTTCCCAGGACATTCATATAAGTAATGCCATGCTGCATTTGTAATATTACCATTTCTTAAAATGCTAAAATAAATTTTATACAGTTTATGTACTTTTGAGATCAAAATAACTGAAAATAATAAATAATCAGGTAATATTCTTCCTATTAAAACAACCAAAAAAAGCAAACTTCAGATGTTATGAAGTTAATTAGTAAAATAATTACAATAAAGCTCTCTGGCCACTGTTATTTCATTTTAAAATTATTTAATTCCACAAATGATTAATGAAGCCTTACTCTGTGCTGGTTACTGAGGGGAGATGACAAAGTGAAATCTCTACCTCAGGGTGCTGGGGGTTTGAGCATCAGATCCCTCAGTGTTTGAGTATTCTCTAATGCAGCTCAAGGTCTTATTCCTGTGCATTCTCTCCAGTTCCAGATGACATCAAAATATTACCCAATTTCATTAGGTAGTATTACAAAGGAATGTTTACATTGTGGGGGAAGGAAGGAAGGAAGGAAGGAAGGAAGGAAGGAAGGAAGGAAGGAAGGAAGGAAGGAAGGAAGACAGACAGGAAGACAGACCTGGGGATGCAGTTTCCCTATCTCCCATAGTCCCTGGTGAGACTGAGACCAGACTTAACAAAGAGTCTAGATAGCATATGTTGAATGAAGTTCACAGATAAATATGGATCAGTTGAAAGAGTTCTTATCAGCTACCATGGGGTTGGGTCTTAAAGATTGTTTCTCAGGACTTTGAAGATGGATTGGCTGGCCACAAAATTCAGCATGTACTTCACTCATAGAACCCCAGCGGCTCCTGACCTTTGGAATCTCTCAAGGTCACTGCCATCTCTAATTTCTTTCACTTAAAGCAGGAAGAATAGACACAAAAACAACCGAAGCAACAGCAGAGTCATATGTTTCTGGGCCACATTATGATAGCCCTGGTGAAAAAAAAAAAAAAAGACTATTGGCTCTCTTCCTGATGAATGTAGAGTACTTGAGTCCTCACTTGAATACATAAGACAGGAAGATGTCAGACCAAAGATCATTCCCTTGTTGACTAGTGCCTTTGGAATTCACCCCCATTCCAGCTCCATTGTTAATCCAAAAGGATTCGTTTTAGCTTGAAATTTTCAAATTGTTTACAAAGTAATATTTTAATTGCTTTGACACAAAGGTCTCCCAATGCATATTTTGAGGTTTTTTTAGATTATAAAGATGAACTTTAAGTTTCTGACTAACCTATTTAAAAATCTGGCTTAAACCCACCTACAGTGCATAAGAGATAAAGAAGATTGGGTTGATATATTCATCTACATTGAGTTTTATCTCCTATCACTTTCCTTTACCTTCCTTATACTCGGTCCAAGACATGCCTTTCACTTTCACAATTTGCCTTTGCTCATATTAATTTCTCTACCTGCACTGCCCCTTGACCTCTAGGCTTTACCTCTTAAAATTCAAGGTCCATCTGGAATGCCATCTTGCTAGGTTGTCCAAGCCAGAAGTATACTAGTCCTCCCCCATGGATATTTGTCAAATGAATACAATGAATGAATGAATCAGTACATGGACTTATGTCCTCTCACCCTTCTTTGAGCTTGAACAATCTGCCAGTTATAAACATGATGAACTTTGAAATCATTGCTTTGATTACATGAACAGAATGAGGAGAATGAGTTGGATTATTGGTTTGGTTTTGTTTTTTATTTCTTCTAGGTGGTGTGCTCTCAGTGCCTGTGTCTAAGTCATATCATTGATCTTTCATTTACTTTCTCTGATCCTCACCATCCATCTCCATCAAGAGCCAAGGAAGAAAAGATCAAAGAAGGTTAATATCGGTGTGCATGCTATTTGTGAATAGAAATTAAGTTGCTTTCACAAAATTGTTTTTCCTGATCCATTGCGCAAGTGCCTTAACATAAAGTTAGAAATCTGTCAAGTATGGATGTCCTCTGGAATGGGTGATACACGATTATAAAACATTTCAGGTTGCTTCTCTGAAAGAAGAAGTAATGTATGTAGTGCATTAAATGATGGAATTAGAGCTAAGAGACCTCAACTGGTATTTTCTGGCTCTGTCAGTTACTAGCAATATGACCTCAGGGAAGTTAATTATAGTTCATAATAATACCAATAATTAGTTACAATAACTCATGTTTATATAGTATTTGGTAATTTACAAATTGGTTTTGAATGCATTTTCTCAATTAATCTTTACAGCAACTCCATAGGGTAAGTCGTGCAAATGTTATTAGACACCCATTTTTCAGGTATGGAATCTGAAACTTGTAGAGGCAGAAATTTTTCCAAGGTCACATGGTTAGTAAGTGGCAAAACTTGGACTTGAACTCCTCTTCATCTGACTCAGCCATTTATTCAGTAAACATTTGTCAATCTACTGCCATGTGTGAGGCTTTTGCTAGGTGCTAGAAATATAAGGTTCATTCCCGGCCCTCAAGGAACATACATTCTATTGACTCTGTGTCCCATGCTTTTTCCACCCCCCAAAAAATACACTTTATACTGAGCCTCAGTTTTCTTCATATAAATAATGGGAATAAAAGAATATTTGCAAAACCTGTCTTACAGGGTTGTTATAAATACAGAACTAGGTAGTAGCAGTAAAGAATTTGATAAATCCAAAGCCCTATGGTCTCTAAACTAAACTTTTATTATACTTGGCATTGCCTTACCTTGGGGTTACTTCCGACTACTCTTAGAAATCTCATTTAGAGTCACCTTCTACCACATTCTACTCTATGGTAAAAAGTGGTATATCAGGACTCTGACAAATCCAACTGATCTTGTGATTTCTAGCTCCACCCTTTTTAAATAGACAGCAAGCAGATTTTCATTTGCTGGAGAGACAGTCTGCACAATAGCTTAGAAGTCACTTTTTACCTATGTTCAAATGGGCAGAATTCCTTTTACAACCCAGGAAATACCACTTGGCCAAATGAAATATAGTTATATCCACTTTCAGAGAGGTTTCAAATTGAATGTACTTCAGCTAAAAAGATACAAATATGCATGTGTGTGCATTGTACATGCATGAATGAATAGACGTGTACTGTGTATAGACATATAGTATATTGTAAGTATGTATATATAATCATGTATGTGTTATACACATATTAGTATATTTGGTCATCCATAACCATAGGGAAAAATGCAGATGAAGGTAGGCTTTACTCTCAAAGTAATTTTTTAATGTCATTTTTGGTAGATATTTGAAAACTATCTTTAAAATTGTTTAAAATTATATACCTTGAAGTTCAGTTTTGGGGTGTGCAGGTTTCTTAACTCTAGCAACAAAAGTAAATATTGAGAGTGAAACTCTGGGTGTTAAAGTGGAACAAGGATACTAGGCAGTGAGCTCTTTGCTATATCTAATCCGATAATATTCTAGTGCTTACTTGGCCTTTGTAAATAAAGATAAACATAGCCTCCCTCTTTTTTTTCTCCTCAAAAACAAACACTCATACGTAAACAAAAACCGCAGCCATGTGGCTCTTTGGGTATATGGGGACTGCAAATGTTGCTTCAGAGTCATATAAATGGGAAAACCCATTTACCTTGTGGTAACTTAGAATTTTAGCTCTTTTCTTAGGAAATACATGTTAACTATAGGATGTTAGCTAATCTTTATGTGGTACTTAACAAAGGGCTTTATATGTGTCACCTCATTTGATCCCCACAACAATCCCATGAAGTAGGTGCTCTTATTATCCCCATTTCACAGGTAATGAAACTGAAGCTGAGAGGGCTTACTGATTTGCAAGGAGTCATGTAGTTAGTGTCTGAATCTGGATTTGAATTTAGGTCATCCTGACTCCAAATCCTAATGAACCACCTAACTGCCCATGTTGATTATATTATGTCTGTTGTTTCTTCTTCTTCTTCTTCTTCTTCTTCTTCTTCTTCTTCTTCTTCTTCTTCTTCTTCTTCTTCTTCTTCTGCTGCTGCTGCTGCTGCTGCTGCTGCTGCTGCTGCTGCTGCTGCTGCGGCTACTTCTGCTTTTTCTGCTGCTGCTGCTTCTGCTTTTGCTGCTGCTGCTGCTTCTGCTGCTTCTGCTGCTGCTGCTGCTTCTGCTTCCTCCTCCTCCTTCTTCATTTCAAACTGTAATCAATGGAGAGAATTTCCTGTGTGAAAATTCCCTCTACCATTGCAGATCAACAATTGTTCTGTATTTTATAATATTGAGAGTTTCCCAGGATAATGAGAAGCTATGTGATTGCCCAAAGCCACATTCATAGTATATGTTAGAGACTTGTCTTGTGCACACATACATACATACATACATACATACATACATACATACATACACACACACACACATACACTGCTTTGAATTCAGAAAAAACAATACATTCCATATACATAAAATGATAATAAGAAGAAGCATGGTGAATAAGATCAATCTGAGTAACACACGCACAAACACAAAATAAGTCTGCATCAACAAGTGCTAAAAGAACATGAAATAGAGGCATAATCAAAGTTATTGAGGTTAGTTAGTCAAGGCTTTCTCTTGGAGAGAAGCTTTGAGTTGCTGAAACTACTCATGGGAATTTGGAAGGGGGCAGAGGATTGGGTGATGGATCAAGAGAAGAGAATAAGATGTCAAGTAATCATCCTGGAGGAATTATTGCCAGAATCAACTGGTAGTTATCGAATGGTGTAACATCAGTCACATGACCAAATAGAGCACTGGATTTGGAATCAATAAGAATTGGATTTGAATTCTGCTTAAGAGACTTAGTCACCTAAGGTGACTTCTGTCACTCAGGTTGTCATTTGACTCTCTCATCTTCAATCTCCTCACTCATAAAATGAAGAGAAAGGCAGTTGTTTTACAGGACTCATATATGATAAAATGAAATAATACATATGAAGCAAACTTTAAAGTACTATAATATCATCATCGTCATCATTATTTAAAAAGTAGGTGTCATAAAAGTAGAAGAATTAAACCAAATAACTGGAAAATTTTAAAATTATTGCTTTGTTAGTGTAGATTCCAGTCGTTCTTAAAAGAAGGAAAAAACCAAGGAAGGCAGTGTCATGAGGATAAGGATAAGAGCTGGCATTTCTATAGCAGTCTGAGGTTTTCAAAGCACATTACATGCATAATTTCTCAAAGGATCAGCACAGGAGGGACCATATACCAGGAGAAAAGGCTATACTCTAATAATTCTGACCTAATTCTAACCTTCTTAAGGTTAAAAATGCTATGCTAGGATACAGCTCTGCTCCCATACTGTTTTTATATCTGGAAGCTAAGTTCTGAATTGTGTCCACAAACTGCAGAAATGCCTTTGAAGCTCTTCCCTCCTTCTACCAAATGAGGGTAACTATAGCCTTGATGAAGCTCTTGGAGGATTTAGAAGCTCAACAGGAGTTCCAGAGCCATGTAGAAGTCTTTTAAAACTCTCCACTATATTTATACAAAGGTTGACCAAACTAAAGTAGAATAGTTTCTTAAGGCATCAGGAGGAAAAAAAATATGCTTATATACACATGTATATACATATATCCATACTTGTATGTATACATATATGTGAGTGTACACACACATGTAAGCTTTAATAGCTTAAGTATATGATGAGTTTTATGTAATTTATATGCATATATGTGTGTGCATATATGTATGTGTAGAGAGACAGAGACAGAGAGTTTTAGCTTAAAACTGTAATACATATATGCTACTTTTCTTCCTATATTGCGGCTGCTTGCTTCAAATTATGTCCTCTAAGTACTTTGACCTTAATATAGCCTTGTTTGGGGGTCTGATTTGCAAATGTTTTTGCATGTATGTGTGTGTGGGGGGGGGGTTCTCCACAGATGCAGTGACAGTAAGGCAACTTAGCAACTTAAAGATCTTTATTGAATCTTTACTCATTAGTGGCTGAAGACAATTTGACTTGAAAGTATATGGGGGGTGCAGCTAGGTGGTGCAGTGGATAAAGCACCAGCCCTGGATTCAGGAGGACCTGAGTTCAAATCCAGCCTCAGACACTTGACACTTACTAGCTGTGTGACCCTGGGCAAGTCACTTAACCCTCATTGCCCTGCCAAAGAAGAAGAAGAGGAGGAGGAGAAAGTATATGGTGGATAGATGGTCTCTGTACTCTCTGTTTATGGAACTAAGTCTTTGTAGATGGCCTACATACACATATCCATATATACTATATAAATATCTGTGTATATTTACCAATCTCAAGGGTTTTTTAAATTGCTGTCAGTGCATAACAAATAGGAGAATAAGGAGAACAAATACACAATTTTTGCCTTGGGTCCCATCTATCATTAGCTGAAAGACTGTTTGTTATTGTTGTTTGTCCTCTATTCTCTAAGAGGACTGTGACAACAAGAGGTAATGTCATATGTTGCAGTGAATTTTATTTAAGTGAGGGAGGGCTGTGCAAAGTCACCAACCATACTCTCTTCTCCAGAGCCATCTGGGTCCAGTGGCAAGATATAGATTGGAATGGCTGGAGATGGTCCTGGATGCAGTGTAAGACTGACCTTTTTAAGCTAAGGTCTTTCCTAGGTCTCTGGAAAATGGTTAGATCCTTCCTATGTGTCCTTACACTTTGTTTTCTAAATCTGTCTCTCATGGGAGCTCCTTTGTTCTGAACATACCCCCAGATATTCATAAAGCCATATTAATATTACCCTGAATAATATTCCTAAGCAGGATATTGGCCCAACTGAGTACATAGATATTACTTCCTGTCATACAAGTTAAGGTTAAGTTTCAGTTGTTACTAAAGGCAGTATCTATGTACTTATGGTCCAGCATCCTTCCTACTCAGGTTATTTAGGAGGTTACTACTGTGTATGTGTGTATGTGGGAGCATGTACTCAAGGGAAAGGGGAACCCATGGAAGGAGGATCCAGAAAGTAGAAGATGCATATCTGTGGTATCGAATGCAACACATTAGTTGTTGTTTAAGGCTATATGACCTCTTTAAAAAAAAATAGTTCATTAGCACATATCAAAATTTCTGGGTTGTTATGAGATAGTTATTTCATCAATTCAACTATCATAAGAGGGGGAAAAAGTTCCATAGAAACTTCTCTTTAACTTCAAAATACACTGTATTGCTCAGAAATAGTGTCTAGTAACCTGCTGCAGCAGTGGGGCCATCTGTCCATGATTAATATTCATTTTTTTCAACCTGACACATGCAGTGATTGGCCCTTGATTCATTGTCAAGGCTGCCGAAGACACTGGGAATATGAAACTTTTGTAGGTCATCTACAAAGACTAAGTTGCATAAACAGATTGTACAAAGGCCAGCTACCCACCATATACTTTCAAGTCAAACTGTCTTCAACCATTAAAATGTGACCTAAAGTGTCATCCTTTTTAATGAATAAAGATTAAAAGAAGATCTTTAAGTTGCTAAGTTGCCTTGCTGCCATTGCAGCTGTGGAGAACCCACAGACACATATATGCACAAACATTTGCATATTAGATCCCCAAACAAGACTATATTAAGGTCAAAGTACTTAGAGGACATAATTTCAAGCAAGCAGCAGCAGCATAGGAAGAAAAGTAGCCTTAAAACATTTCCCAACAAATCTGGTACTCGCCTTACCATAAATACTTAAGCTATCAATGGGAAGAGCAGACAAACATAGGAAAAATGCATGGACAAAACACACACGTAGGGAAAATGTATGCCTAAGGAAAGTGCATGTGTGTAGGAATAATTCATACCCCAAGCACTACAGTATGACTGATGTCCTTTGATGATGTCATTGTGCTGCTTCTGCCAGGTGAGCTCTTCAAAAGTCCCATGAAACATAGTTTCCACCAGACATTGTTTTAACCCTGTCCATGTCAGTGGATGCTGTGCAGCACTGTTGTGCTGATCTCTCTCATGCATGCACTCTCTCTCTCTCTCTCTTGCTCTCTCTCTCTCTCTCTCTCTCTCTCTCTCTCTCTCTCGCTCTCGCTCTCGCTCTCGCTCTTGCTCTCGCACGCTCTCTAGATAGATAGAGATACATAATACATATAGGTGTATATATTTAAATAGATACATAATACATATAGGTGTATATTTGTAGATAGATGATAGAGTTGTAGACAGTTTGTTTGAAGTTGAGGAGCTTTTCTTAGCTTCCAGATTTAGCTTCAGTTAGAGTCCTTAGCCAAGGTATTATTTCTCCCTCATGGAAGGTGGTACATACTCTGACATTCTTTCAGCTAAAAGTACAGAGGTTTTCACCCCTTTCCAACCTCCCCAACCAGTACAGTTATATCAACCCCCCACCCATACTCAGTTAACTCCAGTGGTTCCCTATCATGCCAGGATCAAATACAAAATGCTCTTTTTGACATTCAAAGTCTTTTTATAGCCTAACCCTCCCCATACCTTTCCAGTCTTCTTACATTGTACTCCCTACCACATATGGCTTCCTTTCTGTCCTACAAATAAGACTCCATATCTCAGTTGCATACATATTCTCTGGCTGTCCTCCATGGCTAGAATAGTCTTCCTCCTTAGCTCTACCCACTGATTTCCCTGGCTTCCTTGAAGTCCCATCTTTTTCAGGAATCTGTTCCCAACCCCTCTTAATTCTAGTGCCTTCCTTCTGTATATTATTTCCTATATAGAGCTTGTCTGTATGCATTTGTTTGCATGTTGTCTCCCTCATTAGATCCTCATTTCCTTGAGGGCAGGAACTGTCTTTTGCCCTTTTTTGTATGTCTAACACAGTAACTGGCACATAGTAGTTTCTTAATAAATCTTGATTGATTGACTACAGGTCTTTTAGAAAGACAAAGCCTCCACATAACATATAATATAGGAATCTTTAGGTTGAGCATATCTGCTCTGGAAGGAGATTCCTTGCCAAATATGTCAAGGACTTCAGCATACAAAGCCAAATCTGCCCCATCTGGTGCTTTCAGGCTTACAGCTTGTGAACTTTAATAGCTGGTCACCAAGGTCAATATTAGTCAGCTAGGTGGCACAGTGGACAGTCCTGGAGTCAGGAAGACCTGAGTTCAAATCCAATCTCAGACATTTACTAACTGTGTGACTCTGGGCAGATCACATAACCCTGCTTGCCTCATCTGTAAAATGAGATGGTGAAGGAAATGGCAAACCACTCCAATATGTTTGCCAAGAAAACCCCAAAAAGAGGTCACAGAGAGTCAGACACAACTTTAAAAAATGATTAAAACAAAAACAAAATAGTTTTGTCTAATTTAGGGTCAGAAAGACATTTCACTCCTAGCCTAATTTCCAGGGGCTGAACTCTTTCCAGTTAGCATCTATTTAGATGTTATCCTTTCAGAAAACTGAATGAAAGGATTTAAAATTTTTTTTAATTGAAAACTCTGTTTCCCCATACCTGCCCCAGCTCAAATTCCCTTCATAGTTTGTTATTTTTCTTTTGGTTTTGGCAGGGCAGTGAGGGTTAAGTGATTTGCCCAGGGTCACACAGCTAGTAAGTGTCAAGTGTCTGAGGCCAGATTTGAACACAGGTCCTCCTGAATCCAAGGCCAGTGCTTTATCTGCTATGCCCCCTAGCTGTCTCCCCCTCATAGTTTCTCAAAGACAAAACTATTTTGTACTCCATGCAAATGAATGGGAACTGGGTGAGAAACAAAAACAAAGGTAAGCCCAGGGAAAAGGTTCATGTCCTCTCTTTGTCTAACTACATTTCTGGTCTTACATCAATCAGTTAATTGATATACATTTATTAAGCCGATACTACTAAGTACCAGTCACTGTGTTAGGTTCTGGGGAAAGAGAGACAAAAATGAAACTACCTCTGCCATCAAAGAGATTCCATACCTACCTTCTATAGGTGGAAATATATACACATATAAGCATATAAAAATAAATGTGAGATAAGGGTGGAAGGTGGAAGATAACACTAAGGGGAATAAAAAAAAAAACTTCATTTTGTAAGTAGTAATTGAGCTGATCCTATCCTACCTTGAAAACAATATTGAGGGAACTATGAAGGTTAAATTCATTAAAGGCTCCATTCATGTGAATTTCTTGCTATTTTTCCATGGGTCCAAAATTTTTTTTTTGGAATAGATGATACATACCAAAGTGGCATATGCTGTTCATTACTGATGCTTTAGAAACAATTGACTAAAACTTTTAGAATAAACCTTGGGCTAGTGTGCTCTGGAGCTAAATTGGGAAAGATGTGGATTTCAGCAGGGCATGTCTGATCCTAATGTTGCAATTTGGATTAACGAAGCTAGCACTTACAGTATATTGCCTACTAGTCTGTTGGGATTGTTTTAAAGTGGCTATTATTGTGTACATATTTGCACACTACCAGGTGGCTTACAGGAAAATAAAAAATGAAGTATGAGATCTCTGAATAGAGGTTGGCATGTTATACTTCCTTAGGCGACAAGAGACAGATTTTTTTCATACCCTATTATGAAATATTCCATGTTGGAAGACCTGAAAAGCATTGTGCTTGGAGTAATAAATCCATAAATGCATAATGTTGGATGGGATTTATGTGAAGTCAGACTTTTCATCACTATTTCCTGTGACCAAAATCTAGCAAGCCATGTCCTGATGGAAAGTTCATGGACCTGCAATCTGGAGATCTGGGTTCTGTTCTCAGCTCTTCCTAGATGGCACTGTTAAAAAAAATCTTAGTCTGGGCCTTGCCTTGATCAATAAGGCAAACTCATGAAATAAGACCAAAGGAGTTCATTAGCACACCAAAGCATCAAACAGTTGGTGAGGGACAAGCCCTAAATTCAAACTGTGTGCTGCTTTTATAGACAAGAATAAAGCAATTTCCATATAAGGGTAAAACAATTTGGATTGGTACATGTTTTAGTGAGGAGATGGGATTAGTATCACCTCAGCTCCAACCCAACCCCATATTACAACATCATAGTGAAATGGGATGAATACTATGAGATAAGATTAGCGTACGTGTTGTTTACTTCCTTCTCCTATTGGCTGGCTCCCCAAGTACCCAAAAGTCAGGCAAGGTTAAAACATGGAGCTATTCAGACCGACTCTGTACAAGTGACTGACTTTGCACCGTATCATAGTCAAGTCACTTCATCTCTCTGTGGCCCTCAGTTTCCTCCTCTATAAAATGAAGGGACTTGAACTACTTTACCTCTACTATGAATTCCAGCTCTCATAGTCTGATTTTTTGCATTAGGTGGTATTTGACCCCATGGCCCAGGTAGTGCAAAAAACTCTTTCCTCCTTAGCTCCAGCATAGTTCATGGATGAGTCATTCTGACTTTGTCCTAGTGTAGCTGAAAAATTCCTATACTGTTGTCAGGAGAAACCTGGGTTCAAATTTGTATGCTTACACTTACAGGTTTTGTGACCATTGCAAGTGGCCACTGTTCTGTTTCTCCTGTGGAGTCTCTGTCTTCTCTTCAATGCATATGCTATGGTTGTCACACTAATTTTTCTAACGCACAAGTTAGCCTTTTATTGTTCTGCTCAAGAACCTTCAATGATTCCCTATTACCTCCTCCAGGATAGAATGCCTTTTGGCATTTACACTCTGTTGCCAGCCTACCTTTCTTGGATTATTTGATATAACTCACCTTTCTAACTTCTGTGTTTTATTTAGCCAAACTGGCCTGCCTGTTGCTACCAGACATTAGCATTTTGTTTTTCGCCTTTGTGCCTTTTCAAAGGCTGCTTAAGGGCTGAGATGCAGTTTGCTCTTCTTTCTAAGCTTCCTTCTATACTCAGCTCATGTGCTTCCCATCAGAAGAGCCAGAGCCAGAGGTCCCTGTCAGTGATCTCCTCTACAAAATATCCTCTCCATTTACCTGTGGTGTCCCCTCAATACAATCTAAGAGACTTTAGGACAAGAACTGATTTGCCCTTGTGTCTTTGTTTTGTCTCTGTCTCCCCAAAACCTATCATAGACCCTTGTGCCTGGTACACATCCATGAAGGGCCTGTGAGATTAGAAACTCACCTCCCCTCTCTTCTACTTCTCACCCTCCAACTAAAGGTACTTTCCTGCTTTTTGCCATCAGTGCAAAATTTCTAGTTAAAACTTTATTGGAATTTAAGGCTCACTGGATTGGTGTGAGTTACCCCAGATAAGTGAGGTTTCTTTGTTCTGGACATGGATGAAAAAAGTAGGGGAAAGACATTAAATACAAATTTTCAAACCTGGTCCACAAGAAGAAGAAGAAAAAAAAATTTTTTTTTGGTTGAAAAACCATGCAGAGGAGGAAGTTTGGAGATTCCTTTTCACAGATAGTGAATATGTAATTGAGATCAGACACTGGAACTATAAACCTAAGAGGCCGGTGATTCCTAATTCTGATAAAGTAGAGTGGCTGAAGCAGCCTGGAGGGTTTTCCTACTTGAATGGTTTTTCTAAGCCTTAGAAACCCTCTAGGTAAGTAAAAGTTAAAGTCCAGACTTTGATTAAGTTAAGTGGTAATTGATGATACCTGATGTTAAAAGGAGGAAGCATGGCAACTCTGCCCAGATTGAGCAGTCTGTATCCTTAGTGTGGATGTGAAGAGCTAGGTGCTACAATAATTAGAGCATTGGGTCTGCAGTGTGGAAGACCTGAGTTCAAATCCAGTCTCTGAAAATTAATATCTGTGTGACCCTGGGCAAGTCACTTAACTCTGTTTGCCTCAGCTGGAAAAGGAGATGGCACACCACTCCAGTATCTTTGCCAAGAAGACGCCAAATGGGGTTAGGAAGAGTCAGACATGACTGAATAACTACAACAAAAATCCTTAGTGTTGTGGGGGAAATAGGGTAAGGGGTTTGGGATAGGGGTTGGGGTTTGGGGTCCTTAGGAATTCCTCTTTAAAGAATTATACCCAAAAATAAAAAATTAGAAAAAATAAAATTTCTAAAAATTAAAAAAAAAAGAATTACACCCTCTTGCACACAAAACCAATAGAATAAGATAGTAGTTTATTTAGGGGCTGGGGAAGGGAAAACAAGAGAGAAATCCTTGGACTTCTTCTCGTGGAGAGAAGGCATGGCACAGAGCGTGGCTCTGAGATACCAATCTCCTTGAACAGGAGACAGGCAGATACTTTTATAGAGGACTGATGGTGGTCCGATGAGGTGATAGTCTGACTGTGGAAAGTTCCCCTATTGAGGGAGGGCCACTGGTGGTGGCTGGGGGAATTGGATGAGGGGTGGCTATGGATCTCTCAAGCCATCTCTCTCTCCTCCTCCAGCCATAAAGGCCGCAGCCACACCCAATCTTATCTCCCCACGGGTAAGGGAGACTGGAATGAAGGGTGGTGGTCCTGGAGTTAGCTCTGTCCTGATAGGTTCCACTTATCTCTTTAGGTGTGTCTGTCCTTTGGTTTAGTTTCTCAAGGAGAAGGTTCTTTGATGTATCCCAGAAAACTTCTGGGGTGCTAGGCCCTATATCATTAGTGTCCTTTCATAATAATAGTTATATAATTTAACTTTTAACTCTGACTGTGAGTCCAGCACTAGTCAGTGTGCCCTCTAGCTGACTCATCTGTCATAGAAATGTTATCCAATTAATAGTACTGCTTAGTGAAAAAATTCTGTCTTTGATTTGTGAAAAAGGGTAGAAGCAGGCTGCAATAGAGGGCTCTGAACCACTCTTTAAGAGAATCCAACTATAGGTACCTAAGATAGTTGAAATCCTTTGTTATTGCTATGAAGATGAATCTTTACTATTATAACATCCCTCCCTGCCAGCTTTGTGAGCTGATTTAGTAATTCAACCTCCATTTCTTCTTTCTGACCAAGTAAGATATAGACATATACATACACATATATATATATGGTCTTGAGAATCATAGAGTTAGTTATATGATTTAGAGCTAGCCCTTCGAAATCATCTGTTCTAACTTTGCTCATTTTATAAATAAAAAAATTGACACAGAGAATTGTTCGTGACTTTCCTAAGTAGATTCACACACTCTCAGTTCCCTTTTTCTCTCTATCCTCACCCAAAAGCTCCCCACAATGCTTTTCCCTTTCAGTGTGGGGCTTTCCCATATGAAAGTCTTATCTAATGTGATGAGTAGAATTAATTATATGTCTATAAACTACTTGAATATACACTTATGTAAGGAGTGTATGAGTCTCTGTGTATATGTCTCTATTGAATATCTGTAGAATAAAGTATACCCTTTGACAAACATAATTGACTGAAAACTTGCTGAAGTCCATCTAGTTTAGGTTCCCAGAGCAGTGAATTGCCTGGGGCTGACTAGACATTGTCATTCTGCCTTCTGCTTATTTTGTAAACCCCCAAACTCTCCCCTCCCAGAGGTTCCCAAACTTTCTTCTTGGACTTTTGCTTGTTTTGCCAACGAATCTGTCCAGTGAAACTGTGAGAAACTTACTCTTCCCAAAGGCAATCTTTTTTTTTTTTTTGGTGAGGCAATTGGGGTTAAATGACTTGCCCAGGGTCACACAGCTAGTAAGTGTCAAGCGTCTGAGGCCAGATTTGAACGCAGGTCCTCCTGAATCCAAGGCCAGTGCTTTATCCACTGTGCTACCTAGCTGCCCCCCCCCCCAAGTCAAACTCATTGCTGTTTTGGTCCCCCATATAAACCTGGTCCCCATTTCCCATTTTGGGGTACTCCCAGTACCTGCTGCATGGTACCACAAGCTGCAATTCCTCTGCCCTGATTAAGAACCTTAATTTTAATATATTCATTGTTTTCACTAAATTTCAGGTTGACACTTTCTCTTATTCAATTCTAGAAATGAGTCACAGCATATCAGTCATCCAGTCAGTCAACAAACATTTATTGACCATTTACTAGGTGCTAGGCACATGTGCTATGTCCTGGGGAAATAAGGAAAAGGGGGGGGGGTTGGGGGGAGTGAAATCTTACAGCCTTAAATTAGTATCTCAGCGAGTTGTGTGAGTTGTACTTACTACTCAACCTTTCAGGTTCCATTTTATCTTTTAAATTCTGTGTATTAATCACTTAATGATTGTTCTGAATCATACTGCCACCAGGTACCTGGGGGCAGCCTGGCTTCGAGGTTTACACTATCATAAAAGGCCTTGATCCTATATAGAAGTTCCTATTCCAAATTACAGGAATAATTTTCTATCCATCAGTCAGTCTGCTTCTAGAGATCATGTCTACCCAGTTCCAGTCTATTATCATTATAGCATATAATAATAAAAGTAGATTCAGTGTGAGCTAAATAAGATGCTGTACCTAAAAGGGAATTGTTATTGCCAATAATTAGGATCAGGGAAATCTTCCTGAAAGAAATAGCATTTGAAGAGAAAGAAGGAAATTTCATTAAGCAAAAGGAATGACCTAAACAAAAGCATTGAGGACAAAAAGCACATAACTTGTTCAGGGGACAGAGAGTAATCGGGTTTGGCTACATCCTCCAAGACATAGCTGAGTGTGCCATATGGCTGGCCAGATCAGGTGGTGTCAAGTTGTAGGCAGACTGCAAAATACTTATGGCAGAGTTCATTAACACTCTGTACCCTTAGGAAATGTTTCTTAAATGAAATGTGCTGTCAATTCGGTTGAAATGAGAAGTTATAGACTGCTTGTTTTTCAAAGTAATTTTCAAGCTGTAGAAGTACATTATGTCAGGAAGGTACTGTTTTATTTCTTCTAGCATTTTGTTTAAATAAGAAGAAAATCAAAATATTACAGGCATCTGAACAAAAATCACTTAAATGCTTATAGGTTTTTCATTCCGAATTTGAGTTGGCTGACAATTGCTTAGAAGTAAGCCTTCGAATGCAGTCTTTAATCAGTAACATCAGCAATAGGCGACCCTGCTTTTTGTCGAACATTTATATAAGTCATTTCTCCTTTGATTCTGTAATAAATTCAACGTGCACAGTGTTGTTCTAGGCATTGGGGAAACAAAACGTTTATTGCCCTCTGGGAACTTACCTTCTATCTGAAGATATACCTTGAACACAGAAAGTAAATGCAAAGCAGGGACTTGCTGGAGTCAGCCAAATAAAATTGAACAGTTTTTCAGTTTCAATAAAACTCGGACTCTGGACTGGAGAATCAGTTGCTACATTTTCAGTATGTATATTTATGCTAAATAAATCATGGAGAGGCAGCTAGGTGGCGCAGTGGATAAAGCACTGACCCTAGATTCAGGAGGACCTGAGTTCAAAGCCGGCCTCAGACACTTGACACTTACTAGCTGTGTGACCCTGGGCAAGTCACTTAATCCTCTTTGCCACACACACGCAAATTTTTTTTTTAAATCATGGTTTGATTTCTTGTTTTGTTGGTTTGTCTAGGCTTAAAGTGATGGAGAAAAAAAGGTTAATAATATAGATGATGATGATGGTTATTAGTGGGGCAATAAGGGTTAAGTGACTTGCCCAGGGTAACACAACTAGTAAGTGTCAAGTGAATGAGGCCAGATTTTGAACTCAGGTCCTTCTGAATCCAGGGCCGGTGCTTTATCTACTATGCCACCAGCTGTCCCCCAGATGAAATTTTAACATGTGTGCTGCATACATTTTTTTTTTCTTGTAGGAGATTTTTAAGCATTTACTAGTATGCCTTTGATACATATTCAATAAAAGTCAAATTTTATTTATGGAAATAGGTCTTGTTATTTCTGATCTCCAATTTGAGAAAATAGTAAAATGTACCTTTTTATATCAATTTTTTAAAACTCAGATATATGAATACTAACTTAAACAATCATAACTGATATAGATAACAATGCATAAAAGTAGACTGATATTAGGTCAGAACAGCACCTTTTCGAATATTGTTTTGCTGTCTAACAAATACTGTTTAATTCAATCATGAGGAAGCCAACTCCAGTTTGTGCTGGATCAGGGCCCTTAGTGGCATAATGGGTCTGTCATCATATGCAGTGTTTTGTTTCCTTGATGTTTCCCCTGACATTGATGTTAGGAAATGTCAACATATTTCCTGAAGTAAATTCAAAAAATCCTTGCTGTGGAAAAGCTGTCAAGCCTTTAACAATAATGGCATTCCTGGGAGCCACTATTTCTGCTTTAGGTACTTGATACTAGAACAATTTTTGAGCAATAGATAAAAAAAGTTCCTAGTAAAGGGTAATTTTTCTTTCCAGGCTACAAGCCTGATGCCTCTCAGAGGGACTTTCTCTACCATGTTACAGAAACCCCTCTATCTACCCATCAGAGAACCATTCTCTTCCTTCTTCTCTGTCCCCCTTGTCTGTATCTAATTGTTTAGCTTCTCCATTTTAAACTCGGGGACACACACACACACACACACACACACACACACACACACACCCATCCCTAAATCCTCTTTATTCTTCCACAGGCTACATTCCTGAACTTTTTTTTACCATGCAGGGTGCCTTAATTCTCTCCCTCCCCCCCCCCCCCAGCCTTTTTAGCTCTCTCCTTTTTATTTGTTATCTAAACACCTTGAGGTCAAGGATTCTTTTTCCCTTTGTATTTGTATTTCTGAATGTTTACCACAAAGCTAGGCATATGGTAAACCTTAATAAATGATTGTTGACTTGACTTAAAAAAATATATTTATGTAATCTAGATAAACCTACTCTAAGAACCTTTTCCATGTGGAGAAGGAAGGAGTCCTACAAGCCATATCACAGATGAAAAAAAAAAAAACCTGAAGAATAAAGAGTACTAACACCTAGCTAAGAATGATGATTGGTCTGGGAACCAGCTGACAAATTGGTGCTACCACAATTTCTCAAAGTACTGAAGACAGTTGGATATATAGCATTATATACCAAAGCTAATCATTCTGCAAATCAGTGCTCTGAGTAAGAGTCATTAATACAGATAATCAAAAGCATCAGATAAATTTTAAATAAATTTTAATTGATGTCCTTCAGTTTTATATCATTACCGTTTTCCCCATTTTCTCTCCCCCTCCAGCTCCCTCTCCCAGATACCAACCCTAGATAATAAATAGTATTTTTAAGGCACATAAAAGAAGAAAAATCAATATAACTGACCCAGTACCTTGAAAAAGTCTCAAAATAAGTGCTTTGTCCATACTTGTGGACTTCTTACTTCTGCAAATGAGTGGGTTGGCAGTGTCTTCTCATATCTTTTCTTTCATGCCAAACTTATTCTATATAATTTTGCAAAATTCTCTTTTAATTTTTTGGGGGGAGACATGTTTTTTTTCTTTCATTTACCTTGTTTTATCATTCTGTATACTGTTTTATTCTTTGACTCTGCTAACTTCATGCTGCATTAGTTCATGTAGATCTTTCACTGTTTTCATTATATTCATCATTTCTTATGGGATAGTAATATACTGTTATATTCCTGTACCAGTTTGTTTTGTTATTCCACCGTCAATGGGCACTGTTTTCAATTCTTTGTTATCACAAAAGGGGTGGCTATAAATATTTTGGTGTATTTGGGGACTTTGCTTTTATCAATGGCCTCCTTGGGCCAAAGGATAGGAACATTTTAATCATCTTATTTGCATAATTGCAAATTAATTTCAAAATGTACCAACAATGTACCAATATCTTGATCTTCCCACAACCCCTTCAACATTGAGTATTGCCATCTTTTGTCATCTTCATCAAATTTGCAGGGTTTGAGGTAAAACAGCAGGTATATATATATATATATATATATATATATATATATTTTATTTTATTTTATTATTTTTTTTTTTGTGAGGCAATTGGGATTAAGTGACTTGCCCAGGGTCACAGCTAGTAAGTGTCAAGTGTCTGAGGCTGAATTTGAACTCAGGTCCTCCTGAATCCAGGGCCGGTGCTCTATCCACTGTGCCACCTAGCTACCCCAGCAAGACTATTTTGATTTGCATTTCTCTTATTATTAATGATTTCTAGCATTATTTTTATGGTTGTTAATACTTTGAAATTCTTCTTTTGAGAACACTTGGTTCATATCCTTTGACAACTTATCTACTGGGATGATGGCTGTTGATATCATATACATATGTTAATTGTATATCTTTGATATAAAACCTTTTTATCACAGGAACTTAATGCAAAGGTTTTATCCCATTAAGATGTGTCCCTTCTGATACTAGCTGCATTCATTTTGTTTATTCAGAAGCTTTTCAGTTTGATGTAATCAAAATTATCTATGTCCTCTTTTGTAATTTTCTCTTATTTGGTTTTTTAAAAAAATCTCCTACCCATAGCAATGAAAAATATAGATAGATAGATAGATAGATAGATAGATAGATAGATAGAGATAGAGATATTTATCTGTATATCTATATATAGATATAGATATATAAAATCTAGCAGCAGATACATTAAAAAAAATTGTATGTGCATTAAGGAGTTTTTCCATTGTTTAGAGCAAATGGTTTATCTTTTCAGTGATTTAATTTTTCTTTTGTTAGAATTAGTTTATGTTCCCCTAAGCACAAGGAAGACAATGATTAAAAAAAAAAAAGTTCAGTTAGTAGTACAGAGAGGTCAGTTAGATAGCATTCTAGTTGATTATCTGAATTAGTTTTGTGAAGAAGAAGAAGAAGAAGAAGAAGAAACAGCATTATTATAAAAATGCATGACCAGGAGGGGAGGTAAATTTGTCACAAAGTGAATGAATGATACAAGAAGAAGTAGTAGTAGTAGTAGTAGTAGTAGTAGTAGTAGTAGTAGTAGTAGTAGTAGTAGTAGTAGTAGTAAAGTACTATTTGTGTACTATGAAGCATGAAAAGTTGCCAATATTAGAAATACAAAAATCAAAGCAGTCTTTGACTTTAAGGAACTTAAATTCCAATAGGTGAATACTACACACATGGGGGATGATGACCAGAGAGCTATGTTTTGATCTTGAAAGTCACAGGGATGGTGAGTGGAGCCATGGGACAACTGAGATACACATAGTAAGATTCTACAGTGAGAGAAGCTAAAGGGTCTTTGGTGTTCCCAGGATACTGAAATAGAGAAAATGTTCTGCCTTTCAGTGGATCCTCTATGGATGTTTTAAGGAAAATCATGAACAAGTATTGCACAGGATAAGAAAGTTTGCAGGGCTTGTGATCTGTGTGTGTGTGTGTGTGTGTGTGTGTGTATCTCTGTCTCTCTCTGTCTCTATCTCCCTCAATCTCTCTCTGTCTCTGTCTCTCACACACTCAAATTTGTGTATATATGTATACACACATATATAATCAGTGGAATTCTATCTCTTGGCATCCAACAAAATAAATAACAGAAAACTGTTGAAGACATATTTTTGTTTTTGTTTTTCCCCTCCGACTCCACATATTTCCCTTATGTTTCTTCTGGTCACATTTGCCTAGCTTACAATTGGGATAAAATTTGGGCTATTTATCCTTTTTTTTTGTTTTATTTTGTTTTTAGCAAAGATAGCATATCATTTGATGAAATATTCTGATTTTACATGTTCAATCTGCAGGAGTTTTTATTATAAGTAATACTTATTACTTAAGTACCAGGAAAGATCTCGAATTAATGCCTCATTATGTCTATAGGCATCCTTTCCCTGCTTCTTTATACACTCAACTCCTAAAAAGTACATGGTCAAACATCACCAAAAAAGTGAAGTGCTGACTCTTTATATATGCCTACTTACTGTTACCTTCATCCATCTGAGGATCATTGAAAACATTGAATCAATGTGTAAAGGTGGTAAGAAAAGACAGGTAGGTTAGTTACTAGGCCACATGAAAGGAATATAATGGTGAAATGGAAACATGCCTGAAATGGAGATTGACTCAAGTCAGTCAGTCTCTCTCTCTTTCTCTCCTTCTTCCTTCTTTCCTTCCCTCCCTCCCTTCCTCCATGTTTCATTATTGTAAGGAAAAGGGTTTTTTTGATCAGAGGGTCATAATTCCAGAGTTAGAAGGGTCCTCAGAGCCCACTGAGCCCAATCCTCTAATTTAACAAATAAAAAAACTAAGTTCTCAAGAGGTTGTGGCTAGCCCTGGGTCAAATGCGTAGTAAACATCAAAGCTAGGATTTGAACCCACATGCTCTGACTCCAGAATCTGGACTCTTTCCCATGCATATATGTCTTCTGTGTAGACTTTTATGCACATTAAAATGTCCTCAAATGGATATTTTTAACATAGCAGTAGTAACAAAAACTTAATCTCTCCTTTAAGATGATCTCATTTATCTTTGTATATATTTTACTTCTATATAGTCATTTAAATGTCTCTTCCACTAGATTGTGGGCACCTTAAGGTAGTGATTGGTTTTGCTTTTCTCTATATTCCAGTCCTTAGCATTGTGGCTGGTACATTTGTTGTTGCTCAGTCTTTCTTCGTCATGTGTGACCCTTTGTGACTCCATTTGGGGTTTTCTTGGCAAAGATATTTGAGTAGTTTGACATTTCTTTCTCCAACTCAATTTACACATAAGGAAACTGAGGCAAACAGGTTTAAGTGATTAGTAAATGATAAATAGTTAATAAATGCTTATGGATTTGATTCTGTTTCTCAGTGTACTTCTATCTCAGGGTGTCTGTTTCTTTGTCTCTTTTTCTGTCATTTCTCTCTCTGTCTTTCTAAATCTTTTTATCTCTCTAAATCTGTCTCTATCTCTGTCTCTCTCTTTCTGTCTGTCTCTCTGTCTGTCTCTCTCTCACACACACACACACAGCTTTTTGAAGTAGCTAAGCAGATATACCATATGTGAACTTAAGCAAGTTACTTCAATTCTCTGTGTTAATTCTCAGTTTCCTGTTATAGGGAATTAGATCTAAAGGACCTCTGAAATCACTTCCAGCTCTTTCTTCTGTCATTCTGTGACTCATGGTTATAACTAGAAGGAAGGACATGAAGCCCAAGGAGATTGCATGTGGCTGGAACCACTCACACCTCCTGCAGAGCAACCAGTGTTCCTAAGTAGTTTAATTACGCTGTGCCCCCTTGGGAGCCATTCTCACTAGTCTTTCCTTCCTAGGTATTTCCACTGATCTTCAACTGGTTTAATGGCTTGGTTATTGCTGCTCTCTACTACCATCTGCTGGACTATAGCTGCTAATAAACTTCTCCCTTGTTGGAGAGGGTTGAGTTTTCAGTACATAGCCTATGGCTTTAACCAGTCACACCCAGCCTGGCAGCCAGTAGAAACCCCTAGGCTAGGATTACCTATTATTTGAACTTGCTCCTTTGCTTCCTGTTCTGACTTCCACAGTATAAATCTCATCTGAGTTGTGGTAAGAAATCCTCCAGTTTTTATCACATCCCCTAGTGTAGGGCTAAGCCAAAGAGTTAATTCCCAGCCCTCTCTGCCTCACTTCCTCTGCCTTTTGTTACTCAGTCTCTTTTCATACTTGGCCTCTAGTCAGAACAAAAGTGCTGTTCTCTCTCCACTAAAATCTTAGCAATTACATTTCATCTTATAAAAAATGAGGTCATGAAAAAAAAGTCCTGAACTTAAAAGACAGTGCTAGATCAAAAACTGGTATGATATGCATTGTCCTCTCTATCCTTACTTCATAAAGTTAGCAATCTCTAACATGGCATTTAGAATTTTATTAAAGCCTCAAATTGTCTATATATATATATATATATATATATGCGCATACACACATACACACACACACACACACACACACACACACACACACATATATAATTTCATCATAGACAACCAAGGAAGACCATTTTAGGTTTTAAAATTCTATGATTCTTTGAACATTCAGGGTTATTCTTTTGTCCTTTTCTTACATTTAAAAAAACATTTTATTGACTTTTCCCCCATACATTGTCTGTTTTTTAAAATCTTTGAATGAAAGGAGATAAAATTCTAAGGACTTTAATTTTCAAGCTATAATTATTAAATGATTTTTATTCCAAATATATGGCATTTAGAGCAGGACTTCTTAAACTTTTTCTACTTGAGGCCCCTTTTCCCCCAGGTCCATAGGTATATAAAATAAGTATACATAACCTTTTACTGTTGCCAAATTTTTCACAACCCCCACATTCAGTTATGCAATGGGGTCACCCACAGTTTAAGAAGCTTTGATAGAATGTAGATTTAAAGATGGGCTTATTTTTCATTCGAGGAAACAATATTTCAAAGAAATTGAGATTTTTAGGCTTTCTAGGGAGATTATATAATTTGCCCAAAGCCGCACAGGTAATATGTAAAAGCTAGGTGGCACGCTGTATAAAGCTTGTCCTGGAATCAGGAAGACATATCTTCCTACGTTCGAATCTGGCCTCAGACACTTGCTAATTGTGTGACCCTGGGCAAGTCACTTAACCCTGTTTGCCTCAGTCTCCTCATCTGTAAAATGAGCTGGAGAAGGAAATGGCAAACCACTCTAATATCTTTGTCAGGAAAACCCTAAAATGGAGTCACAAAGAGTCAGGCCTGACTGAAACAACTGAACAACAACATAATTATGTGGCAGAGCCAGGATTTGAACACAGGTCCTCTGACTCTAAAGTCAGGGCCCTTTCAACTTCACCATGCTGTCTACTTTTGTAAACCATTTAATGGCTGACAGTCATCAACAAATTAGCAAAGTGTTCCAGTGTAGGAAATTCTCTTCCCAATTTAATGGTGCCTTTAACTGATGACAAATAGCATCATTAAGGGATTTGTTAAGGCTAGTAAGGTATTGATCATTACCTGGAATTAGTTGGCCACAGGAGCTTAGCTATTACATAGGAAATAATCAAGAAGCTGTATCATTTCCATTCTAAGCAGTGGCAGGTTCAGTGAGTGTGGTTTCTTATGGGGACTTTGGGACTTTGAATAGATTCTTTGTGTTATTGTTAATTATCTTTCTGTTCAGAGGGAAGAGTTAAAGTCAGGGAGGAGCCAAATATGAATTCTTGTTTGTGCTTCTAAAAGTCTCTAAGTCATGTTATGAAAATGGCATACCTGAGGAAGAATAAGCTAATACCTTTGGGGGATACCTTTTTCCTTTTTAAATAAATGCTCAGGTTCAGGTCGTACTTTTTGTTTGTCTTTCATTCTAAGAGGACCATGACATTGGGGTGATGTCATGACTTGCAGTGAATTGGATTTAAGTGAAGTAGGGCTCTGCAAGGTCACCAAACTCACTCTCTCCTCCAGAGCCACTTGGGTCCAAGATATATATATGAGGACTGGAGCTGGCCCTGGATGTTTAAGGTAATTGGGGTTAAGTGACTTGCCCAGGGTCACACAGCTTGTGTCTGAAGTGTGATTTGAACTCAGGCCCTCCAAATGTCAGGGCCAGTGCTCCATCTACTATGCCACCTAGTTGTTCCTCAAGGAGGTACTAAATAACTTCTGAAGGCCCTTCTGACACTGAGATTTTCTATTTCCTTTTAAGTGTATGCAAACGATAGGGACTGGAACTGTGATTTTACTGTTATTGAGAACACCAGCGAAGAAAGCTTCCTCAGCATATGGCAGGCCAGCTTCTTCTCTGTAATTTATAGTCTTAGATTCTCTTGTAGATAGTTGCCTAGTGAACTGAGCTACACAAAGTCACACAGCAGGTATCAGAGATGGGATTACAGTGTAAGTCTCCCTGGCTCTGAGGCCAAGTCTCTGTTAATTAGACCACACTGCCTTTCTAGTGTATATATGGCAGGGTTTTGTTGTTGTTCTGGTTTTTTTCAGTTGATTTTCAGTTGTGTCTGACTTTTGGTGACCCCATTTCAGGTTTTCTTGGCAGAGATACTGGAGTGGTTTGCCATTTCCTTCTCCAGTGTATGGCAGTAATATAATAAAAGATAAAAGTTAGGGAACATGTCACTACTTAGTTAAGCCTTTGAGGCCTATTAAGTAGAATCTGTTCTTAATGCCCTAATGAACCTCCAAGATTCAATTGTTCATGTGGCTTCTGCCTTGAAATTTGTTAAAGCTCAAATACTAAAAAAGGGTATGGAGATTAAGATCCAGTTTTCATGTCATCTTCTAAAGAAAAATAAATTAGTCAATTTAGATTTTAATATAGTTTTGCTTAGACTCCTTCCTTCCTGAGGTTTAAAACAGCTCTCACGCAGCCTTTCTGGGTAGGATAGCACAATCATTCCCTTTTCAAAAAAACTACCAGAGAGAAGTCACCAAAACCTAGAGTCCTCTGGCTTTTTGACTCTCTGCGCCAATGTGCTCCACAATTCCCATTTCCAGTAAAATACCAGAAGTTTTGACTTGCTATGAAACAATAGAATGCATTCCCCTGGTCTATGACAATCAGTACCATGCTTTTGACTTGCAGTTTTGTGATTCCTTGAATATATCTGTATTTAAGATCCCTTATTATAGGGGATGGAGCTGTTGTTGGTTCAGTTGTTTTAGTTGTTTCTGATTCTACCTGACCCCATTTGGGGTTTTCTTGCCAGAGATACTGGAGTGTTTTGCCATTTCCTTCTCCGACTCATTTTAAAGATGAAAAAACTGAGACAAGCAAGGTTAAGTGACTTGTCCAGGGTCACACAGCTAGTAAATGTCTGAGGCCAGTTGTGAACGCTCAAAGATAAGTCTTCCTGACTCCAGGCCCAGCACTCTATCTGCTACACCTAACTGCCCAAGTAATAGAGAGCTGGGCTCAAAGCTAGGAGCACCCAGATTCAAGAGAGGTCTCTCACATTCTGGCTCTGTGACCCTGAATTAACTGCTCATAGCTCTAGGAATTGTGTCCAGAATATAGAGACTTGCCTTGGTAGAGGGAGTTTCTTCATTTAGGAGTTATGATGAAATCACAGGTCCAGTTTCTATTTCTACCTCTAAATGAGCACACACAGAATTCATGTCCACATTCCCTATGAAGAATAATTATGGTAGGGAATTCAAACTGTCCCATGAGAATCTTAGAGGGAAAAAACAAGAATGTTTTAAAATATTTCTAAACTACATCCTATCAAATATTAGCCAGGTGTTACCTCTGTTCCTCTGAGGGCTTTGTGAAAAATAAAACTTTATAGTCCACACATAACAGGTGATTTAACAGTTCAGATAAGCCTTGTTATTTTTTAAAATTTATTTCTCGTACCTCGGGGTACCATGGGAGCATAAAAATTGTACCATCTTGTGTTTGAAGTCCCAGTGGCCAACCTAAGAAATAAATCTGGATTTATTTTTAAATTTTTATTTTATTTTTCATGGGGAATGTGTTATAACTAAAGCAAACTACTGATTTCAGTGTTTGCATTAAGTATTTTACTAGCCTGTGATAATATCATTGCCTGCTAGCAACAGTCTTGTCTGGGGGTGGGGAATACACACACACACACACACACACACACACACACACACACACATATATACATACATAAGGAGAAAAGGGAGAGAGAGAAACAGAGAGTGAGGGGGGGACAGAGAGAGACACAGAGAAAGAGAGAATGAGAATGAATGAATGAATAGGTTTGGTTTCAAAAGGAGGTTCTACCATCCCAGGTATTTCTATTAAAAAAAGTAACAAGTATTTTCCTAAATCTATTCATGTGTATCTATTATGCACATGTCCTTCTGAAATTTATAAATCACAATGAAAAATACTTCCCCCTGTAATAAAGAAAGAAAGAAAGAAAGAAAGAAAGAAAATTTTCATTTGAAGGATAAATAGTTTGAAAAGGGGGAAGTTTATGTCAGTAATTTGAGCTATAGAAAATAGGACAGAGTTGCTATATTTTGGGGGTTTATCACCAAGTTAGAGCTGGAAGGGAAATCTAATCCAACTGTCTCATTTTGCAGATGAGTAAACTGAGGCCCAGAGAGCTTATGAGACTTTTCCAAGCTCACAGGTTTTAATGACAGAACCAGGATTCAAATCCATGTGCTCTGATTTCAAATATTTTTAACATACCATGAGATGAAATATATTACTTTGAAGTATATGAAAAATTGTATTTCTTCTCCTTGAGTCATTTATCCCCAAAGCCTTGTCTTTATTCTGCTCCTTTCCCTTTTCCTTCTTCAGGTTGAGTCTTTTCCCTCCTGATGTTCTTTTACCTGTTTGCCTCTTCTCCATATTCCTTTCCTTCTAGGCCTCTTTCCTCTAACTCATTATTTCTTTCTGTTTGAGTTCATCTCTTCAATTAGTTCAAGTTCTTGTTCCCCTTTTCTTTTAAATTTTCCATGTCTCCCCAAATTTCCCCTCTTCATTTTTGATCTGTGGCCTTCTCCACAATTCCAAAACCCTCCAAACCTCCTTCATATTCTTACTTCCTCAATTTGAATTCTCCTATTCATTCTCCCCCACAATGTTCTCTCACTAAAGTAGACACTGAACAATTGCTTGAAAAATTTTCATCCTGGAGTTTTCTGCCTGAAGTTGAAGGGTGAGGAAAAGGGACAAAATTATGTAAATATTTAAGTTTCTGGCAATCTTTTTTTTTTTTTTTAGTGAGGCAATTGGGGTTAAGTGACTTGCCTAGGGTCACACAGCTAGTAAGTGTTAAGTGTCTGAGGCCGGATTTGAACTCAGGTACTCCTGACTCCAGGGCCGGTGCTCTATCCACTGCACCATCTAGCTGCCCCTGGCAATCTTAATTAATCTTCGAGATTCTCATTGCCATTGAGGAAAGATCAATGGTTACAACCAGAATTAACTGGCCAGTGGCCAAAGTTATTGGAATCTTAATTGACTAAACGTCTTCATTGGAAGATGGCAGGAAAACTGGGTCATAATCTCTTCTAAACTTGCCTCAATATGTTTGACTTTTAACAAACTTCTAGAAAGAAGCAACATTAAGAATTTGATCTTAAATGTTATGAAATTTAAAATCCTGGATATTTCTGTTTCCATTGTTCTAGAGAACTATGGAATGTCCCAGTCATTCACCATAGGCTTTATTTTACTTTGGCTTGTGGAGTTAGCACATTTTACCTTGTCAGTTTATCCTAGGCTTTTATTCCTATGAGTATTTGATTTATCAGCGCCAACCAGGATAGAAATCAGGCAACATCATCCAAAAAGACTGATTTTATAAGCATTGTAAAATTGTGTGTGGGTTGTTATTTGGAGCAATGTGTTTTCTGAAAAATCCACAGAAATATTCTTTCACTTTTTGATTTATTGCTTTTTTCTCCCACTAGTACTATCTAGCCTTCTTATGCCAGATCTCATTCAGAAATGCTGAAGCCACTTTCCTGAGGCCATGGCTGTATTTGCTTACAAACATTTACCTTTTTGCTTAATTTTGGGACAGGGAGACAGTAATGCATTCTGATCTTTCCAGAAAGAATCACAAATATAAAAACATTATCAAGGTGTTCAGATTTATTAAATGCATAGTACAGTGCTGCTCAACAATATTAATTGAAATTCAGTCTTCCAGATATCTGAATAGTACAGTGGAGAGAGCGTTGGGCCAGGAATAAGGGAAACAAGTACAAATATGTCCTCAGACACTTTACTAGCTGAGTGATCTTTGGCTTGTCCTTTAACATCTGTCTGTCTCAGTTTCCTCAACTGTACAATGAGGTTGATAATAATAGCACCTACCTCACAAGTTTGTGAAAATCAAATGAGGGGCAGTTAGGTAGTGCAGTGGATAGAGCACCAGCCCTGGATTCAGGAGGACCTGAGTTCAAATCCGGCCTCAGATACTTAACACTTACTAGCTGTGTGACCCTAGGAAAGTCATTTAACCCTCATTGCCCTGCAAAAACAAAAAAACACACAAAAAGAAAATCAAATGAGATATTATTTGTAAAGTGCTTAGCATAGGGCCTGGGACAAAGTTAACCCCCAATAAATGTAATAAATGTTTGTGTCCTTCCTTTTTTCCCCCTTTTTTTCCTTCCTTCAAACAGTGTACTAGTCAAAATTTTCACATAACAAAACAGAAGCATAATCAACTTTTATGTGGCCTCTGAAGGTTTACAAAGTACTTTTAATTTTTTTGGGCAGGGCAATGAAGGTTAAGTGACTTGCCCAGGGTCACACAGCTGTAAGTGTCAAGTGTCTAAGGCTGGATTTGAACTCAGGTCCTCCTGAATCCAGGGCCTGTGCTTTATCCACTGCACCACCTAGCTGCCCTTACAAAGTAATTTTCTTTTTTTCTGGTAAGGCAGTTGGGGTTAAGTGACTTGCCCAGGGTCACACAGCTAGTAAGTGTCAAATGTCTAAGGCTGGATTTGAACTCAGGTCCTCCTGAATCCAGGGCCAGTGCTCTATCCACTGGGCCACCTAGCTGCCCTTACAGAGTACTTTAAATATATTATGTCATTTGATCCATATCTTCCCTGTTCCAGTTATATGCAAGTCTTTTGTTCTCTTTGAAGGTTAACACAGCTTTGTATTTTTTTTTTATGTTTCTGACCTTTGCCTTCTTTAGAGAAAGTATGAAATCTTAGAATTTTTCACATTTATAGTGCTTACAACAGGGTTTACAGTATGATTTAAACCAAAGAGAATTAAAGGATGGTATAGCTGAGAATGGCCTTAGAGACTGTCTAGTCCAATCCCCTGAGTCATTACAGATGAGGAAACTGAGGACCAGAGACATAAGTGACTTGCCCAAGATCACAGACTCCAAAGCCAGTTCCCTTTCTATCACACTGAGCTCCTTCTGCCTGGTTGATTCTCTAGCTTATGTGGATACCACTGTATAGCCTATAATAGTGGTTTCTTCTAAAGTATGTGCCTCCAGAGACATCCATCTTACAAGTTGGTGTGCCTTCCATGTGGTACTACATACTCTCTGAATCTACTTAAGCAAGTCAGATTTAGCTTGCCCTTTCAGAAAATGGTCTGTTTCCAACTATCTCCCACCTCTTCCAATATAAAAGAAAACATGAACTACAACGTGATGTCCCTAAGAGGTACTATTTTACCTAATTCTGCAGAAGTGTTAAAATTTTACTGTATCTCCCTTTTTTTTTTCTTTTTTTCTTTCTGGTTTTCTTGCTTCACCAACACCATCTCTTTTCTGTATTTTTCCCTACCCCTTCTACAATTCTTGGTTTTTGTGCCAGCATGATTTGCCTGCAATGTCTATTTGATGCCACTAAAAAGCTCCATTTTTTTTCCTTTGGCTGGTAGACTGAACCAGTTACAACACATTGTGTGAACTCGAGGTCTTTGAATCTCAGTGGGTTTGGTATTTGTTTCATATGCATTAGTCCTATCTTATTTCCTAGGTTTCCTGCTATTCCAGATGCTTAAACTACAAGAAATATTTCTGGTTAAGTGAGATATTGTCTCTTACTTAACAGTTATAGTTGACTCATAATTTTAGAGCTAGAAGAGTTCTCAGAGACTATAGTCCAACCCCTTGATTTTACAGATGAGAAAACTGAGACCCAGAAAGGGCAATTTGTCTTAGGTCACAAGAATTAAGTATCAGGGTCATAATTTGAACCCAGATCTTGACTCCAAATCTAAGGCTCTTTCCTTTATGCCTTTAACTTCAGAAGTATTCTAACTAAATATATGAGGTCAGAATCTGTATTTAGTATTTTAAACTTCTTGTCATTAAAAACTAATTTTAATGGTTGCCTTATTTAAGCACTTGACAGAACAAAATGATCTCCCCTTATAGTTACACTAAAACCATCCTTTGAGGTTATAGGGAGGAAATCTTGGTTCTTCAAAGGCTAAGCTACCAGAACATGAGTTTTGGCAGGTTCTATCATGCTGGAAAAGTTGCAAGTATGGGACTGGTGAGCTAAGTACACAGAGGTTTATAACCTAAGTCTTAGTGACCAAATCATAAATATTTTTGGCCACGATTAAGTCATGAAGACCATCTGGCTGCTGGGAAGTTATCAGCTGCCTCAGGAGAGGATTATTCTCTCTTGATCTATTGAAAAATATCCACATTATGTGAACTGAAGTTAGGGTATACTACACATATCTCTCAAACTAATCTTCTTCACTTCTAGGTTTGCTAGGCCAATTATATTCAAGGTATCATCAAATTTTCAACTAATTTGAGTTTCAACATCAAATTTTTAATGAGCCTCAATTTTCTAGTTATTCTTCTATCATCATAATTTGCTCCCTTCTATATCAATTTAACACATCTGTTATTTTGACAATAAAACACTCATCTGTCATTGTAGCTGTTATCATACTTTGTTTTGATAGTGGTTATTTAGTAGATATTGAGTACTAACTTCTGGAGTAGGGTACATTTTTAATTTAACACTGAGAAAATATGGGAAAGGAAGGTGACATTTTGGAATTATAGTGCACTTATCCCTGTAAAGTGCTAGCATTAGTATGAATCAACATTGCTGAATAAATGGAGGTGACAGTTATTTGTTATGGCATTGAATGAATAATGTTTTTTATTTCTTTCTATATTGGAAACTAGTCTTTATGTAACTTCAAACATCAATATCAGCTAAATCCTAGAGCGAAAAAAGTAAAGTATTAAAAGAAAGAAGAATTCATATTCTTTGTATCTGTTCTTTGCAATTTCTTATATGGGGGCTGCACAGTGAAAAGGGGAGAAAGATTTTAAAATGTATCTTGTTTGAACTGTAAAATAAAGAGTGGATAAAGTTCTGTTGTTAATACATACAGTTTTGAGAATATATGAACCTTGGGGAGGAAGCTATTCAACAAAATTCTTTCTGTGTCTAAGTTTTAAGTGCATAGTTTGCTACTCATTTGGGGGTTGATGATGATGGCATATATATGTGTGCACATGTATGTATGTGTGTGTATATATGCAGCAATATATACATGTGTGCACATATTTGAGTGTGCTGTGCACATATTCAGATATATAGATTCATGTACAATACATACAAACTGCGTGCATACATGTGTATATAAACACAGAGAGTGGGCCAAAAGTCACAAATATTTACTAATTCCATTATTTTTTGTTTTAACTTTACAATACCATAGCATTATATGCAGTATATATAGAAAATGAATTTATATTACATGTGAAAAATCCAGTGTCACAAATGGTGAAAAATAAAAAAATAATTTTCTAAAAGTTTTTAAAACATCAGGCTCTTTCGTGACTTTTGACCCACTCTTTACACACACACACACACACACACACACACACACACACACACACACACACACACACACAAAGTTAGGTGCTACAGTGGGTATAGTGTTGGGCCTGGGAACAGAAAGACATGCATTTGTGAGTTCAAATCCAGCCTTATACGCTTGCTGTGTGACCTTGGGCAAATCATTTAGCCATGTTTGCCTCAGTTTTCTCATCTGTAAAATGAACTAGAGAAAAAAATGGCAAATTCCTCTAGTATTTTTACCAAGAAAATCCCAAAAGGTGTCACAAGTAGTCAGACACAATTGAACGACATCAAAGTATGAAAAGAAAAATATATATATATACACACATACATATATATGGATATTTGTGTGGATATTTATGTGTGTAGTAAAAGTAATATGTGTGTATTTACACATATATTTGTATGGCTATGAAAAAAAAAGAGAGAGAGAACACAAAGCCACGGCATGGCATTTATACATGTTTTGTGACTAGGTCTGAAGGTTTTTGTCCATTGTTTATTACTGTTTACTGGTTAATTCACTGTGTTGGTACAATATAAAATGATTTATCAATTTATCATAAAAATATGTACTTAAACCACTCATAGAGAAAGAAATTTTTAGCCTACAATGTATACATTGATTAAAAAGTAATATTAAAATGGGCTCCTCTCCCACACCCCACCCACTTTAACCTTAGATTTCCTGCATTGACAATTCTTATTTCTAACCCTAATCTGATTTTTTTTTGGGGGGGGGGCAGGACAATGAGGGTTAAGTGACTTGCCCAGGGTCACACAGCTAGTATGTGTCAAGTGTCTGAGGCCAGATTTGAACTCAGGTCTTCCTGAATCCAGAGCCAGTGCTTTATCTACTTCATCACCTAGCTGCCCCCAATTTGAATTATTGATGGCATTTTTAAATGCTGATAGATGGGTCTTTCAGAGTGACGGAGCCCTCTTTGTTTGGACTTTTGTCATTTATACAAAAACTTTGTTTAGTGAGCAAATTTGAGTAAAGTGACTTAGGAAATTAGAAGCTGGGTGGAAGTAATGAAAGATTGGGATTTGAATTCAGGTTCTGCATTTTGCTACTTGTGCAACCTTAGATATATCAGTTCTCAATGTCTTCACCTATACATGAAAGAGTTGGTCTAGATTATCCCTAAGGGCTTTTTTTAAATTGAAATACAGCAGCAACAAACAGTAGACTTTGCACATAGGTTTTCAACAGAATTTCCTTAGTTATGGATCTTTTTTCCCCTATATAAATATTTTATCATTTTCCAGTGACATTTAGAGATAATTTTCAACATTTGTTTTTTTTTAAGATTTCTAGTTTTAAATTTTTCTCCACCCCTCCCTTCGCTCCCCCTCCCCAAGACAGCAAGTAATTTGATATAGGTTAAATATGTACAATCACATTAAAAATATTTCTGCATTAGTCATGTAATGAGAGAAGAATCAGAGCAAAAAGGAAAAACCTCAAAAAAGAAAAACAGCAACAAAAACAATAGAAATAGTATAGATAGCCCTGCATCCAGATTCAACAGTTCTTTTTTTTCTGGATTTGGAGAGCATTTTCCATCATGAGTCCTTTGGAACTATTTTGGACCATTGTATCGCTGTGAAGAATCAAGTCTATCACAGGTGATCAACACACAATGTTGTTGATATTGTGTACAATGTTATCCTGGTTCTGCTCATCTCACTCAGCATCAGTTTATGTAAGTCCTTCCAGGTTTCTCTGAAATCTGCCTGCTCATCATTTCTTACAGCACAATAGTATCAATTATGGATCTTTTTTAACCAAGCAGAGACAATTTGTAGGACAGAGATTCTCTCTAGCCTGGGAGGATTTAAGTATAGACTTTTCTCAAAGTGGGGCACAGTAAAAAATAATGCCTCTACCCAAGACCCTCCTTGTCCTTTGACTCTGTGGAAGTGTTTGACATTTAAATATAGTTTCAGCTTTCAGTCTTCTTAAGTAAGATTATATGAAGAAATTATGTAAATTAACCCATTTCCATTCTGTAAAACAGAGAGCTAGTTTACAAAAATTTTTTCTAAGAGCTTTACATATTAAGAAAAAAATAGGGGGGGGCAGCTGGGTGGCACAGTAGATGGAGCACTGCCCCTGGATTCAGGAGTGCCTGGGTTCGGATCCGGCCTCAGACACTTGACACTGACTGGCTGTGTGACCCTGAGCAAATCACTTAACCCCCATTGCTCCGCAAAAAAAAAAAAAAAAAGAAAGAAAAGAAAGAAAGAAAAAGAAAATAGTAGGGGCAGCTAGGTGGCGCAGTGGATAGAGCACCAGCCCTGGATTCAGAAGGACCTGAGTTCAAATCCAGCCTCAGACACTTAATACTTACTAGCTGTGTGACCCTGGGCAAGTCACTTAACCCCAATTGCCTCACCAAAAAAAGAAAGAAAGAAAGAAAGAAAAAAGTGACCAGAACAAGACAGATGCTTGGATTTTGTTCATTGATCCTATTCTTTCTAGGGAAGCCCAGCCTGTTTTTCACTGGAGAAAATAAATCCAACTTGCCAGAGTTTGTTGAATCACTTAAAACACAATTACCTCCTTACCAAATGTGGGCTAACGCTGTTTGCAGGAGCCTGATCTATCTAATCCCCAAATGGGGTTTTGGATTAGATAGAAACTGAAGAATTTGGGCAAAATTGATCATTTAAGTTTAAGGAAACCTGTTCTTAAAAGGAGGACAGGTAGGGGGCACAGTGGATATAGTGCTAGGCCTGGAGTCAGGAAGACTTATGTTCATGAGTTCAAATCTAGGCTCAGACATTTACTAGCTGTATGATCCTGTGTGAGTCGCTTAACACATATATGCCATTGTCATGAGCTGAGCATATAGAGAACATCATGGCCAATCAACTGATCAATTAAATACTTCATAAACAGAAACAGAATCATGAAGAATTCCATAGGGCAAGAAGGCAAAACAGTATCCTTAGAATTTTACTGTATTTCATCTAAGAGCAAAAAAGAAACAAACTAAACACTAAAAAGCGTGAGATCAGTAAGAATGAGGTTCTCAGGGTGGACATTAAAAGTAGAACAAGTGGGGGCAGCTAGGTGGCGCAATGGATAAAGCACTGGCCCTGGAGTCAGGAGGACCTAAGTTCAAATCTGGCCTCAGACACTAGACACTTACTAGCTGTAGGACTGTGGGCAAGTCACTTAACCCCCATTGCCCAGCAAAAAAAAAAAAAAAAAGTAGAACAAGTAACAGGCGTATTCAGCAAGTATTTAGCACCATATATGTATGGAACAAAAATCTGAATGTGCTAAGTAGCCAGATGTCCATCCACAATGTTTAGCCAGTCCATATTTCTCATAACTATGATGTTCACAGATATACTTCTCCAGTTAAATATATTCATTTTCGAAAAAATGCTCTAAATCTCTAATGATTAGAGAGATGCAAATTAAAACAACTCTGAGGTACCACTTGACACCTATCAGATTGGCTAAAATGACAAAAAAGGAAGATAATAAATGTTGGAGAGGCTGTGGGAAAATTGGAACACTAATGCATTGTTGGTGGAGCTGTGAGCCGATCCAACCATTCTGGAAAGCAATTTGGAATTATGCCCAAAGGGCGATAAAGCTGTGCATACCCTTTGACCCAGCAATCCCACTTTTAGGTCTTTTGCCCAAAGAAATCATGGAAGGGGGAAAGGGACCCACATGTACAAAAATATTTATAGCTGCTCTTTACGTGGTAGCAAGGAATTGGAAGTTGAGGGGGTGCCCATCAATTGGGGAATGGCTGGACAAATTGTGGTATATGAATACAATGGAATACTATTGTGCTGTAAGAAATGATGAGCAGGAAGAGTTCAGAGAAACCTGGAGGGTCTTACGTGAGCTGATGATGAGTGAGATGAGCAGAACCAGAAGAACATTGTACACAGTATCATCAACATTGAGTGTTGACCTACTGTGATGGACTATATTCTTCTCACCAATGCAATGGTACAGAAGAGTTCCAGGGAACTCATGATAGAAGAGGATCTCCAAATCCAAGAAAAAAAAAGAAAGAAAGAACTGTGGAGTATAGATGCTGATTGAACCATATTATTTCTTTTGTTTTGGGTGCTGTTGTTTTTTTTTTTTTTTCTATTTTGAGGTTTTGCATCACTGCTCTGATTCTTTCTCTTGTAACAGGATTAATGCAGAAATAGGATTAATGTTATTATGTGTATATATATGTGTGTGTATATATATATATATCTATATCTATATGTATAGAGATATATAGATATAACCTATATCAGATTACCTGCTGTCTAGGGGAGGGGGGAGGGAGGGAGAAAAATCTGAAATTGTAAAGCATGTATAAACAAAAGTTGAGGACTATCTTTACATGTAACGGAAAAAATAAAATATCTCATAAAAAAACAAAAAAAAAACAAAAAAAAAATATATTCATTTTCACCATCCATGATCTGTGCACAGCTCACTTTTAGCCTGATTTGTTTGGGTGGATATAACACTCCACTGGGCTAAATCAGGGGACCTGCGCTCACATCATAAGTCTGCCACTGACTAACTGTATGACCTCCGTTGTGGTACTTTAATATTATATACTTTTTATGGACTGTGGGTCTGCTGTGGAGGGTATATCAATGTGAATAAGTCTCTCAGGTTGACTGGTATACCAGATACAAGCAAAATCAGTGCATATAACCGGATGATCCATAGTTTCTTCATCTTTTTACATAAATATGTAAATGAATGGTAGGATAAAGAATAAAATACAATTTCTCCTGTTAGTCTTCATTCAATATTTTAGACCTCGGGGTTTTGTATAAAAGTAGATTTTGGAGATTATAAACTGGGAAAAATATGGCATACAAGATGGATGTTACAATATTGAGCATATTTCTGAATTTATTGAGTGATATTTCTGGAATGAACTAAAAGTGAATCTATAACAATATTATCTCTGCATGGAAGGATTTTAAAAATGAGATTTAAAAGTGTCTCTATCCACACCTTTGAGAAAAAGTCATTTAATATGTGTGATCTATCATAGAGAAGTAAAAGTTAATGAAATTAATAAGGTTTTATATCTATAACAAAACTGTTAGGTTAAGGGATAAAGAAAGTGAAAGAGACACATTTAATATAGAATATTTGTATGTTCAAAAACTGTTAAAAATTCACACATTATATCATATAAACCACTGTAAGTATGAGTTGTATTTGGATTTTTTAGTTCCAAAAATATGTTTCTTATGATGAGACCTTTTGTAAAAGCAAATATTGAATCTGTTTTATCTCCTGTGCAAATTCTCACACATAAATTCCTCTTTTAAGAAAGAGGATACATTCCTGAAACTTCATTATCCAAGGCAGAAAAAAATTAGGCAATTTAAGAATTAATTCTATAGGATGTGGATACCTTTCCATTATACTTTTGGAGAATACTTCCTCCTTATTTCTTAGGTACTGGGGGAAACAAGATTTCAGAGGTTCCTTCTAATTCTGAAAGTCTGTGATTTGTGACATTGTTGGTCTGGTTATTCCCCTCAGTGATACAGACTACAAGGCTTCTATCCCTCCTCAGCTACCATTTTGCCTTAGTAGATGTACTGTATTCGGGTCAACCTGATGTGATGGATGTCTCTGTGAACTCAGCTTATCTGGATTTTAGAAGGTATAAACAGTCCATTGCTGAGCTTATAATCAGAATCTTTGCCCTTTGTTAGGACTTAACGAATCTTTGGCTAGCCAGTGGAAAGGATGGGCAAAAGAAGGCAACACACAGTTGGTTGAAAGGAGGATCAATTTTAGTACAGAATTCCTTTTATTTAAAATAAATGTGGTTTCTCAAAGTCCAGGATTGCCTCCATGCTACCCTGAGGCATCAGAGTAGGACTTTACTGGAGCAAATGTAGCTTAATATCAAATAAAGTAAAGTGAGTACAGCAGTTTACAAGTGCTATACAAATGCCACCTGTCATTAGTAGTAGTAGCAATGCTAGCAGTATTTCAGAGGAAGTGTGATGTGGTGAGTAGAGAGTATTACACTTGGAATCAGAAAGACTGGACTTTAAATCTTACTTCTAACAATAATTCCTAGATGTGTGAGCCTGGACAGGGTCCTTAGCCTCTTGGTACTCTAGACCAAAAGTGTCAAACCCATAGCCACATATGCCAAAATACTATGGAGTGCTGCCCAAACCAGATTAAAATGTAATGGAGAAATATTTAACAAAATCCATACAAATTTGAAGAACATCAATAATGTTAACTTGTGGTCTCCTAGGTCAATAGATAGCCTGTAGGGATTCTTATGTATAGAGGTCCCCATTACTATATCACTGCTCTACGTGACTCTATAAACCTTAAAAAGCTGGAGGGGTGTTGACCTGCCTTGATAGAATTCCCCTATACCAGAGAGATCAAATTACTGGCAGTGCACACAGTCAAAAAGGACACAAGGATATAAATGTTAATCATCTTCACCAGGCCACACAGATCTCAGCTGGCTCTGTTTTTGCTCCGTGCAAATTCAATAGCATCTATGGCAGTTAAAAAAAAAAAGTAGCCTTTCCCAGAATTTTAGGGTGGTTTCAAGTGGCCCCAATACTTAGAGCTAATGTTGTTTAATGCTCTGAAGGGCAAAGGGACCTAAAGTGTTATGGAAATGTAAAAATATTAAAGAGAACAGACTTCAGGTACCTTTTCAATACACCAACCATGAGTAATCTAAATTAAGAATGTACATAAGGTTTGCTGGAATTTTCCATTCTCCTTCATGCTCATGCTTTCACTCTGCTAGCTGCAATTTATTCTGTCTATATCTTGCTTTCACATCATCTTCCCCGTTAGACTGTGAGCTCTCTGAGAGTAAGGACTGTCTTTTGCCTTTCTTTGTATCCCCATTGCGTATGAGGTACATTGCCTGGGACATAATCAGTGTTTAATAAATGGCTGACTGACTTTGGGTTCAGGAGCTGTGTTTATGGATTTATCAGTAATTCTAGCTTCCAATCAAACTATCAACTCCTCAAGATAAGAAAGATACTGTATATTTCTCTAAGATTCCTCCACAGAGCTAGGCAGATAGAGTATTGATCTTCATAATCATTGGTTGAAATTATAGTGGCAGCATCAGGGAAATTACCCCTCATCTTTTAGTCTGGCACAAATCTCATGGCCAGACATGTGCACTTGACTCAAGGGGAGGTGCTCCAGTCTAAACAAATCAATTATTTCTTTGATCACCCATACTAAAAACAAAAATCGATGTACTACATCATCATAGCATCATAAATTTCCAGTTCTTAGAAGTCACAGAGATCATTTAATTAAGCCCTTTCATTTTATAGATGTTGAAACTGGGCCCCAGCAAGCTGAAGTGATTTTCCTAGTACCATATAGATCATAGTAAGTGACAAAAGCAAGATTTGAACGCAGATCATTTGACTCCAAATACAGAACCCTTTCCATGGCTCCACAGTGATTCTTGATATTTTATTAGCAAACATTCATTAAAACCTAAATGGAGTATTTCCTGGTGAATCTTAGAGATATTTTCCCCCTTTCTCTGTTGATGGAAATGAGAAAGTTTTTTAGCTATAACCTACTTTGAATATATAAATGCTAGGAAATGTATTTTTTTAAATTGGTGACTTTTCCTTCAGAAAATAATTTGATCTCTGATTGGATAAATTATTAATATTTTGGTGTTTAAAGGCATCTTACGATGCTACCCGCTATATCAGGCATGCCCCTGTAAGATAAGAAGATTGGCAAGTGTGTTTTGATATATTAGATTTTTAAGGAGTCTTTGGTCATGTAACAAAAAATCTACTGGATACATTTTTTAAAAAAATAAATGAAATTATTATCTTCTATAAAGTATGAATTAGTTTCTATTTCATTCATGGGAGACAGAAAAATAGGTGTTTGCCCACAGAGCCTGGGATGAGCAAGATATCACATGTTCTCCCTTTCCATTGGAAATGTCACCAAGTAGTCAATGAATTCTCAGTAAGAGAGAGTAATTAAGTCTCCCCCTTTGGATGGCTTCCCTCCTCCATCCACGTGATACCTCTGGCAACTCAACAAAAAGAAAGAGTGTACTTTCTGCTCTGCCCATTCCAGGGCCTGCAAACAGTCAGGGCCTTCTCTTTAGAACCTGTCCAGAATCATCAGAGAGCTGTGCCTTGCTAATAATATATAACATAAAATTAATTGAGTTATAACCTCCTTTCAAACAACCAACTTCTATTTATATAAATATAGATATCACATCATAAGCATGTAACACAGGATATCTACAACTAGTTTTGTTTTGTTTTGTCAAAAGACTAATACAAGAAAACACCATTTCCTGAAAATGCTTGCAGAAAGAAATTTTTTTTAACAATCACTTCCAGCCTCATTAATTGACTAATTGGTCTATATTGAAGTTTGGAAGCACAAACATTTATCTTAATATGTGAGGAAAGATGTGGAATTTACCTTGAAATTCCTTTATTCTTTTTTTAACTTAACTCCTGGCTCAGATTTTAGAAAATGAATGCAATTTCTATAATTAATAAGTTCATTTTCTAAATTGTGTTGCTCATACATACAGAAAAAAAGAGTATTTCCATAGTGCCTGCCATCCGTTTTTCTCCCTGACTCTCAAAAATCACTTCATTCATAGAGTTTGCATTGATTTAAGAGCCTCACTATCCAGTTATTTCTGGTAATGTCCTTCACTGTTGACTTTGCAAATTGAAATGTGTTTTATTGATCCAAGTATAGGCAGTGTTTCAGACTCTCTCTGAAATCTGGCTCACGGTCACCTTAGTGCAAATTTAATATAAGCATCAAGCGTTACACAAAAATGAAAAAAAAATCCTTTGGAATAATAGCAGCTATGGAATGATCAGGCTGAGACTAAATTGTCATAAATTTTCACAGCATTCTCAAACACTTGAAGAAGAGATTTTATAGGATTTTTCTAGTTTGGACTTGACCTTTTTCCCTCTATCAGATCCAAGGTGAAACCTAGTGGGAAACATATGCAGAAACTACTGGGCCAAACATTGTTTTATGATGAGAAAATGTTACTTCTCAAGATCGAAGTCTGTTGTCTAATTGATTTATATAAGATCCCTCTGTGAGACAGGTATTATTTTCTCCATTTGTAAACACAGCAGACAGAAATTCAGATGAATCCACTAACCCAAGGCCATATATCACATTGACAGAACACATATTATAAATTCCTAATATTTGATCATAGGCTTTATTAAACAAACAGACCTTTTAAAATTGGTCAGCTAGGACTAAATTGTAACAGAGTATAGACTTACCTATGACTAGTTGATTGCGGGGGGCAGGAACTCTCTTCTCTCATTTTCTTAGAATGTGATTGCTTTTCCTGTTTTGTGGATTTTTTTTAAAGATATTTGACTGAATTGAAACTGGGGATTGTTTTTCAAACTCTCCCAGAGATTCATGTAATTATAGGCTGACAGATTTATAATGGGAAGAGAACTCAGAAGTCAACTAGCCCAATCCTCTCATTTTACAGGGGAGTCCAAGAAAGGTTAATAAATAGCTGAACACAAAGTTAGAAATACCTGAGTTTATAGTCCTACCTCTGATACTGATGCTGGGACACTGGGTAAATCACTTAGACCCTCAGGGCGCTCCACTTGACCCTAAGTCACAAAGAAGATGCCAACTTACATAAGGAGGAGTTTCTTCATCAAAGTGTTTCCTATTCCAGTGAAATCACCCATCTAGTCCCTATATCTCTTCCTCTTAATAGGTCTACAAAATTTTATTAGGTACTTGCTACATGCTGGGCACTGTGCTAAGCCCTAGTAATATAAATATTTCCTTGTAGACAGGGACTGTTTGAGTTTTATCTTTGCATTCACAGCACCTAGTATGAGGCATGCCACACAGTAGGCATTTAATAAATGCCTATGGATTGATTTATTTTGATTCACAAGTGCTTTCCTATACTAAACCCAGTAGAATGGAAGGCAATGGGAATTTTTCATCAAGGAATAATAACATGATCAAAATGGAATCCCATCAACAACAAAAGCACTAACTTCCTGTGGTGTGCAGTTCTCCAGGTGTACATAAATATATAGGATACAGACCCTGCTTTCAAGAAACTTACAGTCCAATAGTAGGTAAAAACATAAACACTAATGAATGCGATACAAGGCAGAAGGTTGTCATGTAAAATAGATATTATATACTCAGTCAATCATCATCTATTGTGTGCTAGGCTTAATTTGTCCAGACAAAGTGCTATAGGAAATTGGAAGAGGAGAGTTTAATACTGGGAAGGAGTTTTTAGGGTATTTCAGGGCAAGCTTCAAGGAAAGGATGTCAGCTGAGGTAGGCCTTGAGGAAACAGAAGCCCTTTAACAGATTGAGATTGATATCAGGGTTAATGTAGGCCAGTCAAAGGGAGTCAATTTCAATTATTAGAAGAATAATTTAATGTGGCATTAATCTAATGGTGGCATATGGCCTATGCATAGGGAGACAAGACTGAAAGCAGGAAAACTATTTACAAGGCTGTTGAAATTGTCCAGGAAAAGGGGTCTGAACTAATGTAATAGTATTGGGGAAAGAAGGGACAGATAGGACTGAACAAGACTTTTTACTAATTGGTTGTGGGGAACAAAGAGACAATAATGACTGGAAGATGACTGAGATTCTGAGCCTGGATGAGGAGAGAAATGGTTTCATTAGTAGAATAAGGAAGTCAGGAAGGGCATCTAGAGATGTTTTAATTCTTTGCATTAACAGAACTTGCTCCTGATAGAAATGTATACAGGGCTGTGGGAAAATGTGACAAGCGCTCAGAAGAATAGTCAGAGATGTGATCATATTTAAGGGAGTCATGGGATGTATGTGATGACTGAAACTAGGAATGAATAACATTTATGGAGTGCTTTATCTTTTATAAAATGTTGTCCTCAACAAAGTATTGTAAAGTAGGTAGTAAACCTATCATCCACATTTTATATGAGAAAGCTAAGAGACTTTAAGTGATTTCCTAATGGTCAGACAATTAGGAAGCTTCTGAGCCAGAATATGAATCCATCTCCTCACTCCAAATCCTATACTTCATTATGCTACATCTCAAACAGATTGCCAAGCAAAAGAGTATATAGACAAGAAGTAACAGATGAAAGATAAGAAATAATCATTAATACAGGGGAAGAGGATGAAGAGGATGATGGAAGAAGACAGAGAGAATATGGTGGAAGAAAGGGAGACGAGGAGAATGACCAACTTGAAGAATTGGCAGTGGACAGTCCAAACAATAATCCCATTATTGTCTGCTTTGCAAGCACCTCCTAATTATCAGTGCCAGTTAGCCTCCTATGCCCTTCATGGTACTTTTCTCAGCAAAAACGCTGCTACAACCATCTTTTCATAAACCACTTCTGCTCCTCCTGAATGCCTTCCCTGTTTTCTACCTGGACCCAATGCATTCTTCCTCCTCTTCTCTGAAAATGTTTCTTTAAAAGTTCTATTCATGTAGAATGCACTGAGTTTACTTAGAAACTGACCTGAGAGGTTCCAAGTATCATGTGGAAAGCAGTGGTATCTTGACTGCCAAAAGCTGTAACCAGTTTTGCCAAGTGAACAGAATTCCAACTGTGTATTAAGAAAGTGAACTGCTGAATAAAATGAAAGGCCTGCCAATGAGATCATCTATTCTTTGTGGCAGAAGTTTGGCTAAAGCATGCTTCCTGAAAACATACAGAATTAAACAAGATCTTGGGAGCTTAGAGGATACTGGGGGAAGGCCCTAAGGGGTATGAGCCGCAGATGCAGGAATAATGTGATAAATAGGAGGCAAATTAAAGATGTACCAGAAAATGGCACAAATAAAGAACAGAGACTCTGTCAGTCATCAATGTTTTATTTTATAAGGACAATGGAGATGCCTTATTGAATTCCAAATAGGAGCAGTGCTAAGTGGGAGTAGGGGGAACTGGAATAGAGAATACTTTTAAGAGTTTCTTAAGGAATGAAAAGATTCTATGTTCAATGTACAGTTAATTAATACAGTAGTTGATAGATCAACCGTGGAGTCAGAGAAATACATTTGAGGCCTGACTGACACATATTACCTCTTTGAACCTAGTTAAATTACATAATGTCTCTGTGCTCCAGGAAACTATTAAAGACAACATTTATTAATGAGTTTCACATGGAGGAAGAATTTCCTACATATGAGAAATCACATGTAATGACATTACACACACTCACACTACATATGTGTATAATGTATTGACATGTGAATTCTCTGGAATAGGAAACTCTTTCTCCAAACAGTGGCTTTAAAATTTGTCAAATTCTTCACATATATTATCTCCTTAGAGCCTCTTAACAACTGTATGATCCAGTAATTGCAGATATTTTTATCCCTAATTTACAAACAATGCAACAATAACCCAAAAGATATAAGTGAAGTGCTTCTTGTTACATAACTAGTTAGTAGGTAAGTATGAGGCAAGCTTTCAACTCATGTCTTGCTGACTCCAGGTCCAGCCCTCTATCCTTTACAAGAGGAACCCTTAATCATTTTTATATGGCTCGGACCCCTTTGGTGGTCTGGGGAAGCCTTTTGACGCTCTTCTCAGAATAATTTTCTTTAATTACTTAAAATCTATAACATTACAGAGAAGTCAATTATTTTGAAATACAGTTATCCAAATATTAAAAACAAACAAACACATTTAAGTACCCCAGGTTTAAAACCCTAGCTCTATTCCATGCAATCTCTCACCACTTTCTCTAAAATTATACTCTGGTGCTTCCTGCTAGCTTGGACATAACTCTGAGTTCTAGAGAGCTGAGCCAATAAACATTAGGTCTGGCAGGTCCTTACAAGCTGGAAGGGCTTCAAGTGCAGGTCCAATGATGGACTGTATAACTATTGTGCAATGACTTCCCTACCTAAAGTCAAAGAATCTGAACTGTGAGGAGATGATTTTTTTAATCTCAGCAACTCTGCAGGGCCATCAGTTAAGTCACAGGAGGGTCCTGATCAGTTGGTGGAAAAAGGACCCATGTATCCCTTAAAGTATTGAAATATATTAAATATTGGAATACATTAAAAGCTAGAGAGCCTTTCTCAAGCTTTATTTATAGGAGATTTCTTGTACAATCTGCAAAATGTTATTTGACTTTCTAAAGATTACATGTCGGGGGTAGCTAGGTGGCACAGTGGATAAAGCACCGGCCCCAGATTCAGGAGGACCTGAGTTCAAATCTGGCCTCAGACACTGAATACTTACTAGCTGTGTGACCATGGGCAAGTCACTTAACCCTCATTGCCCTGGAAAAAAAAAAAAGATTACATGTGTTGTGTTGCTGCTTCCTTCTTTTTTTTTTTCTTTTTCTTTTTTTTTTTTGCGGGGCAATGGGGGTTAAGTGACTTGCTCAGGGTCACACACTAGTAAGTGTCAAAAGTGTCTGATGCTGGATTTGAACTCAGGTCCTCCTGAATCTGGGGCCGGTGCTTTATCCACTGTTCCACCTAGCCGCCCCCTGCTTCCTTCTAAACAAGGAACAAAACAAGAAAAAAGGATCAGGTAAGTTATAGCTATTTTCTTTTGTCTATAATTTCATGAGGACTAAAAAGAAACAAACCCCTCACTCATCATCCCATTGGTCCCTTTACACAGGACTTTGGATATTGAATTCAATAAAATGGGAATCTATTCCTTCTTCATCTATTTACTTATTTAATGGCAAAATGATCCAAATGTAATTTGTAGTATCTTCTATTGGTGGCTTTGATTCATTCACCTTTGTCTCAGTAATGTCTGCTAAGAGCCCAGGTAAGATACCGACATTGTCACAATTCATTAAGCTACAGACTCTTGAAAGGCTGAAATCTGCCAACCTCCAAAGTTCTTGTTCAGGTATCCATATGTAATGTACTGAATAACTCATTGAGCGTCACTATTTTCTACCTTCATTCTTAACCATCTGGAGAGCTGGGATAAAGTACATTTACCTTGCTTCAGACATTATCTAGGACTTTGAGATATTCAAAGGGAACAACTGAAAGCTTTTAACGACAAGGATATAGCATATACAATCAATTTAATCACTCATAGTATGGTGGAATCTAGCTCTGGATGAGGTCCTTAGAGGAACTAAGAAATAATAAACCATCTTTCCTCCCAAAGGGTTGCAATCATAGTTTGGACAAAGCAGAAAAAACGTGTGGGATAACATAAATGCTTAAAAAACCCATTAAAATATATGTTGGTCAGATGTGGACATTAGACTTGGACAATGCAGAGTTATTATATTTAGCACTACAGCCAATAGTTTTCTGGGGCCCTAAGAAAACAGAACTGCTCAACATCTCAGTTTATTGGCTAGCTTTCAACAGCTTTCCTCACAAAGTGATATTCTAAGGAACGGGTTCTTCTATCAAGCCAAATTCCCCAGGCTGTTTCACCTTGTTTTGTTGTTGTTTTTCTGTAACTCAAAAAATCAAGCAAGTATATCAATTCGATTTGATTCATTTCAACCAACCTTTAATAAACACCTACTATGTGCCAGGGCACCTTCTTATCTCAGTCATTTGACTATCTGCATGAATGTATATGAATTAGCAAGCATAAGAGATTTTTACTCAGGCTCAGCGATTCTCTTAAATTGCTGTTCATGTCTACAAGGAAGAACTACATTCCTCATGTTGTGATTTGCTTCCTCTTATGATATATTAACTCCCCCAGGTGAGATTATGTGTGTCGCACAGGCAGTACTGAATAGGACTAAAGGTCAGATTCTTCTGTTCCAGTTCAGTTAGAGGGACCAGAAATACCAGCCTTGTCACTTTTAGGGCCATCTGAAAAACCCCAGACAACCAGATGATATAGAAACATTAAGTTCAGCCACACTCTTATTGAAATGAACAGCAGTTTGCTCCTTCCACGTCTGTCTATTGGTTCAAATTCTTAGGGTTAGTCATTCAGTCAGTCAATGAGCATTTTAGGCCTTACTGTGTACCAGGAGCATAGGAATATTAAAGCAGTAGGGGTGCTCTAAGCAAAACAAAAACAAGGTCTCTGCCCTCAAGGGGTTTACATCATAATGAAGGAGATAATGTATAAATAATTATGCATATACAAGATGTTTAGAGCATAAATAGATTCTAAAAGAGAAGGCACTAGCTGTTGGCAGGGGAAGTAGGGGAGTAAGCATGGGGGAAAAATAGTGTGAAAATTCATGGAATCAGGAGATGGCATATATCATATATGTGCATGCATGTACACATAGACATGCATGTATGCACACATGCATGTGCGCATATATAGGAATACACATACACAACACATTTATATAAACATACAGACATATATGTGTGCGTATATGTATTGCATACTTATGTGTACACACACATACATCCATACATATATGAAATAGGTCAGAAAAGCTGAATCATAGAATCCATAGAGGGAAGTAAATTATAAGAAGACTAGAAAGATAGGAAGGGGCCAAATTGCAAAGGGCTTTAAATGCAAAATCAAGCATTTTCTACTTGTCCTTGGAGGTCAAAGGGAGCCACTAGGGTTTATTCAGTATGGAGATGACATGGTCAGATTTGCATTCTAGGAAAATCATGGAATTTCACATAGCACCTGCTATATGGAGTTCAAGTAGAATGATCCTAATTAAGCAAGATGGACTAAAGAACAATTATAGAAATGCTGTGAAATATTTGGAGCATTCTTTGACAGTCTGGCAATGCTGAAGTATTCACATTACATTTTGAACAAGAGATGGATGAAGCTGATATACACATAGCCATCAGGGATGATGTCACTCCTGTTCAGCTAATTGGCACGAATCCCATGATGCGAAGGAAAGCAGCTTAGGGCCATGGTTTTGATGCTCGCTTGGAACTGCTGAGGAGATATAAGCAAAAAATCATATTGCTTCCCATAAGAAGTTCAAAATTGTGTGGTGAACTAAAACTGTGTGTGTGTGTATACACACATTTGTATATATGTGTGTGGGTCCATATCCACAAATATGAGAGAGAGAGGGAAGGAAGGAGAGAGAAAGAGGGAAGGAGAGAAGGATGGAGGGAGAGAGAAAGAAAAGGAGGGAGGAAGGGGACGGGGCAACTTTACTGCTTTAGAGTAGAGAAAAGAAAAGTAAATCTGAAGACAGGACCTTGGTTTGCAATCATTGTCACTACTAGCTTTGAGACTTTGGCCAAGTCTATCAAATGCTCTTGGCTTCAGTTTTCTCATCTGTAAAATAGAGTGTTTGGACTAGATGATCTCTAAATTCCCTCCCAACTACAAATCTTAGGTTCCTGTCACAATAGCCTCTAATATTTATATAGATTGGGGGCAGCTAGGTGCCGTAGTGGATAGAGCACCGGCCCTGGAGTCAGGAGTACCTGAGTTCAAATCCAGCCTCAGACACTTAACACTTACTAGCTGTGTGACCCTGGGCAAGTCATTTAACCCTAATTGCCTCACTAAAAAGAAAAAAAAAAACAAAAACATAAAAAATATTTCTATAGATCTTTATTTGACAAAGTGAGAGACAAAAGTCTCATAGTGGATAGAAAGCCAGTCAGGATATCTTGGGTTTAGCCCCTCCTTCTGCCATATGCTGGCTGTGTGACCCTGGGCTAGTCACTTAACCTCTCTGTGTTCTAGTCAATCCTATAAGCTTATAAATTGTGGGAAAAGTGCCAATCTGCTCTTGTAGAGGGTGTTTCCTTTTCTGGGAGTTTCATCTGACAGTGAAATCACAGCTTCCATCTCTTTCTCTTATAATGTATCTTATAATCATTGTTCTCCAACTTGATCTTCACAAATGAGGTAAGAAATGCAAATATTATCCTCATTTTGTGGATTTAAAATGTGAGGCTTCAAAAATTGTGACTTGCTCTAGATCATATAGCAATTAGGGATTATGTCATTTACAAGAGTAATTATTTTCTCAGTAAATCCACAAGTTTTCATTAAGTTCCAATGATGTACCAAACATTGTGCTAGGTGCTGGGGATACACATACAGAAAATAAAATAATTTCTATCTCACATGGAGGTTACATTCTACTCGGGAAATCTATATGTACAGTTAGAAGTATATATAGAAAACTAAAAAAGAAATAATGAGATATTTAAATGCCAGGTTGGGGAGTGAGGACACCAACAACTAGGGAAATCATGAAAGGGTTTGTATAGGTATTGGTTGACCTCCAATTTGAAGGAAAATAGGGATTCTAAGAAGTGGAGATAAAGAGGAAGGGAATTCCCTTCCTGGGGAATACCCACATATGGAGATGGGAAATAGATTGCCATGTGTAAGGAACAAGGAAAGCCAATTTGCTAGACCATCAAGTGTGGGAAACAGAGTAGTGGGCATTGAGAATTGAAAAATAAGTTGGCACCAGGTTTTGAAGGGCTTTAAATGCCAAACAGAGGGATGTGTGTCTTATTCTAGAAGTAATGAGGAGACAACATAGTATATTCAATAGATAAATGAGCAAGTCAGATCTTTTCTTAAGGAAAATCACTGACAGCTCTGTGGAACTTGGGTTTCTATCATCCCCAAGATTACTAGTGTCTTATTTTAAAAAGAACATGGCTTCTTCTTAGATGTACATAGGGATAGAAATGACAGATTGGTTTCCAAAACTAATGATTGTATTAAAGAGTAAAAAAAAAAAGAGTTCTTTATTATTTTTTGCCAGATAGTACATTATTCAAAGTTGAAGGAATGTCTAGATAAAATCACCACTAAAATTTGTTAGATATTGTTAAAATATTTTCACATATTTTATCACATTCTAGTCCTTCAAAAATCAGGTTAAAATATTAAAATGCCCATTTAACAGATATGGAAATTTAAGCCCATGGAATCCAAGTACAGTCATGTGTCTAATATTACACACATGCTTTATAATGGAGATGATGCTAGAAACCAGGAAATATTCTCACTAGTAAACCATATCATCCACATGTCCATGCAATAACAGAAAAGGCTACATTTTTCTTAAAAAAAAACCCAACAACCCTGTAGTGGCCAAATCACTTAAGATCATCTAGTATTGTAGAGAGAATTTGAAGGAAGACAGCTTTTATTTGTCCCATTCCACTGGGATATTTGTTTTTATGAGAATATAAGGCCTTACAAGGGAGGATAAATGTTTATTGAGTAAGTGGAAATATTTTAAAATCTTTGATTATTCAATTTCTCTCTATATATTTCTCCCCAAGTAAGTTAACAAGTTTTTGAGGGAAAGAATCCTTTGTCTTATACTCAAAACCATAAAGCCATAAAACTTGAGATCTTAAAGTAACATTAGTCTTTGTATCCTCTTCAGTACTTAGACATAATAGGCATTTAATGAAAAAAAAATTGAATAACTGAAATGTCTATAGTACTTTAAATCTTTTTGAACACTTTTACATAGATCATCTCATTTGAGTCTCTGAACAGTCCTTTAATATAGGTAGGTAGAGTTATTTTTGTCCCCATTGTATAGATGAGAATAATAAGATTCAGAGAGATTTGAGTTATTTGCCCATGATCATATAAAAAGAGATAAGATTCAAACTAAGGTTTTCTTGATTCCATTTCCAGCACATTCTTTAATTTTCCATACTGCCTCTTTAAATACTCTTTAGTTTTTAGAGCAAGAACTTTGAAACAAATAAAACATCAATTAAATCATGAACATAGTTTGTTGCAGTTTAATAGTTATTAAAATGTATACATACAAAAAAAGAAAAAATGTATGCATATAAGTCTGGTTCACCAAATATAAACAGATATAAACACATACATGTGTGTATATATGTACATATGTGTGTATATGTATATATGTGTGTATATAGATGTGGTGGGTGGATATGTATATATTTATATGTACACACATGTATGTTTGAGGTTTAGATAAATATTTATGTCAGCCCTATTCATTTCTAGTTTAAGCAATGTGGTTCAATCCACATTTATGTTTTAAGATAGATTTTAAATTTAATTGTCATGATTCACTAAAGACTAGGAATAAATAGTAATTGTGAATTGTTAGGTATGTGGAAGAGACTGGTATATAAAGGCAAGAGTGGAGAACAAAATGAGAGAAAAAAAAAAGATTCCACTATATGAAAAGAATACCCCATAAATAGAATCAGTAAGATTGTATTGCTTGAAAAGATGGCAAAGATGTGATTTCTTAGTCCTAAGACCATCAACATCAGTAAGAAGTGTCATTTTATTACCAGAAAAAATGGAGAGTATTGTGGTCCAAACCTTTCATAAACACTATAATACTCATCATTTTTGACTACCTGGGATCACTTGAAGAGGACACACTTAACTGAGAAGACACCAGAGTGAGATTTTTAAGCTTCTTAAGTCATAGGGACTTTCAAATGGTATACATCTCTCTAAGTTTATGCAACTTTATTCCCCTTTTATGTGATAAAAAACTAAAAGAAGGGAAAGTAGATCAGTAAATGGAAACTCTCCCGAAGTATGATTGCTTCAGCAAACTTCTTCCTTTGACACCATTTCCATTCTACTTAACTTTTAGTTTTTCATAATAATCACTAAAGTGATCCTTTGACTTTTTGTTTGGAAGGTATTAAATGGGAATTCCATTTGGAACATCATTTTTCTTGTATTAGAACCCGAGAGGGAAGTAAAAAATAAAAAAATAAAAATTGTGAATATTAAGAAATAGCAAGTAGAGATAGAGTGATAGTTCTGCAGGTACAATATGCCTGAACATGTAAGCAAATAATTAAAATTATTGTTATGTAAGTTATTAATTTACTTTTGTGAAATAGCTGACTTCCTAGTAATAAGTTGAGAAAATCAGTGTAAATAAGACTCTCAGAGTATGGGTATATCTGCAAAATAAAATGCAAGATTTATTATACTGGGGTCAGGGAAAGGGGTAGTCTACATCATGAGAAAGTTTAGGTTTGGGATTTCCTATAGTGCTGCCTACATTCAATTATGGTTCTCAACCTACTCCTCATTTTTGGACCAAGATAAAGGTTCTTCTATAGAGCCTCTACAAGATATGTGTACCCGGGCAGCTAGATGGCTCAGTGGATAGAGCACTGGCCCTGGATTCAGGAGGATCTGAGTTCAAATCCAGCCTCAGACACTTGACACTTACTAGCTGTGTGACCCTGGGCAAGTCACTCAACCCCAATTGCCTCACCCCCCCCCAAAAAAAAAGATATGTGTACTGATTTACTAGCACAGTGGGCTGCCTTCCAAATATATTTTAATACTCTGTGTAGTAGGCATTCCTTGTTCATTTCATTTTTCTAGTCTGTCCTCTTTTGAGTGACCTTGTTTCTCATTGGAGAGTTCAGTGTAATCAATACAGTGTCATCTTCAAATAGCACTAAACCTCACAATCTATGGGAAAGAGCTCATCCATTTGGACTCCATGTAGGAATTCTTAATAGCTCCATATATCTTTGGTGTGCACAGCTCCATGTTTTATGTCTCACTTGCTATCGGCAATGAGACAATTGTGTTGTTGCTGTTCAGTTGTTTCAATCATGTCCAACTCTTCCTAACCCCATTGGGGTTTTCCTGGTGAACATACACTATAGTTGTTTACTATTTCCTTCTCCAGCTCATTTTACATATGATGAAACTGAGGCAAACAGGATTAAGTAACTTGGCCAGGGTCACACAGCTATTAAGTATCCCTTTCCATATTTGAGTGAGGGTCTTCCTGATTCCAGTCCCTATCCAGCTCTATCCACTCCACCACCTAGCTGCCTTGTAACAATACAACAAAACAAAAACCCAAGAAAATGCCCAATAACTGACAGAACCCTGAATATGTTTAATATTTAATAAATGTGTTGAATTGAATTGAAACTCAAAATGAATATCTTGAGAACCATTCCTTGAAAACTATATTACCTCCAACACTGTTTTCCTCTATATGGTAAGGTCCAACTATACTTCTGGATTTAATATTGTTGAATATCATTTTTACTTCTTTATATAGCATACTATTATCAATGACTAGAGATCAAGATAGCAATAGTTTTATTTCATATTTCTAGGTTGTCCTTCCAGTTTTGTGTCTAAATGCTTTCAGGGAAATCTTGCTTGAGTCCAAGCTTTCTATGGGCTCATTTGCCTTCTATTGTTTTTGATTGTTTGTTTGTGTATGTGTGTGTGTTTGCTCTTTTATGAGGTAATCTGCCCATAATATTCCATCTTCCTCCTCAGCAACATTTTTTTTTTTCAAATGAGCTTGTATCCTAAATTGTTGTTATCTTTGGCTGCCATGTATTTTTGGTTGGCAAGAAGATCAAGTGTTGGTTGGTTAAGGTAGTTTTAGAATGTTTTTAGTCTCCTTGTTGTGGCAATTTTTTATATCGGTTAAACTTATTTAAGAAATGACAGCTATCAGAGTAAAATTCCTTGTCTTTGTTTCACTTTTTTCAGCATTAACAGAATATTTAAATAAGTTATATTTGGAACTGTAATTTCTTGCAATGTCTCATCAATGCAATTCTTACCTCTTCCAATTTGATATTAATTTTTAACTTTTTTTTCAAATTACTTGAAGATCTGAATATACATTTCAGTTAATCAAAAAATGAGTTCCATTTGATAATCGTTTGTTTCTTGTCCATTGAAACAGTCTCATTTTTTGAAATGTGGTTTGGCACTTGCCAAGTCTATGACCTTTCAACTCTCTTCTTGAGGAAATAATTCATAATATGCAGGTGTAAGACTTCTTTGTAATTTATAACCTTTTAGTTTCTATCTTTTCTTGATCCCAACCCATATATTCCATTGCATTTGTTCCTCTCCTTTTCCAAACTACATTTTCTATTGCATTTTTTCCTCTCCTTCCTTGAGCCGACTTCTGAATCAAATAAGAGGCATGGACTTGATGACCTCCAATGACCCTTCCAGCTTAAATCTTTGATTCTGTTATTAGTTGATTTGTTTCAGGAGCATGATGCTAATAAGAATCTCATTTTCCGTTTATTTTTGTATTTTTTAATAGTTTAGGTGCCTTTAATAAAAGAAATAGAAAGACGGTAAATAGCACACTATCGACTCCTCAAATCACAGCTTGACATTGGGCAAGGGCAGGATCAGCCTTGTCCTTCACTGGTCTTGCTGTTAGTTGCTTGAGTTTACACATTTACTTCTCCCTGGGGAAGGTAAAAGATTGGATTCTTTCCCTCCGTAGTCTCATGCCTTCAGCACCTGTAACCAAGAGATCTTTGTGTAGTTTGTGGAGGAAATCAAGGACTTTTCTTTAAAAAGAAGATAAATAATCCTTATGTTCAAGGAAACCTCTGAAGTTACAGCAGAATAGAGATTAAGATGTGTTCTCTAAGATACTTGAAACTTCTTCATTGTTCATCAATATTCACTTCACATAATAACATTTTATATACTAAAAGAAGTATTTAACTAAAGTGGACCATGATGATGAAAACATAGAATGGATAGATTATGAATCATTAAGCCATCATTTAACAGTGGTATTTTCAGGTAAGTTGAGGAATGAAAGTACTTGGAGGCCTTTGTAGGCTTATGGAGCACCACACATTAACTTGGCATACTTCCCCTTAAAGTATAATATCCTTTATAGCCTGATTGAAATGGCACCTCCTTGGTTCCCCCTTTGTTTTTCAATCTTGCCACCCCCACCCCAGTTTGTAAGGCATTTCCCCTCAGACTCCAGATAGCACTTTCTTTGCAACTCTAAGGTATAATCAATTTTTTTTGAAAAAATGTTTCTTTTATATTCTTTTTAAAAAACCTTCCTTTCATTTTTCAGTGACTCTTACTACTCACATAAACACACATACACTCCCTCTTTATTATAACAGTTAAGAACAATTTAGCAAAAGAAATCAGTATGTTAACCATATCTGTCAATGCATGCGTCATTCTTATTTATATTCCATGACCTTTCCAAGGAAGGGAGAAAGGTTTAGTTAACAGTCAGATCTTTGATCATAATTGGTCATTGAAAAGATCTGAATTTTGACGTTTTTCATTGTTTTCCTTTACGTTATTATCATTTCATTTACCCAGCATCAATTCATATGTCTTTCCATGTTTCTATAAATTCTTTATATTTGTAATTTTATTTGTTGGTCATTTGTAATTTTATTTGTTGTTCAGTTGTTTTTAATTTGTATCCAACTCTTTGTGACATCATTTGGGGTTTTCTTGGCAAAGATACTGAAGTGATTTGCCATTTCCTTTTTTTTTTAGTGAGGCAATTGGGGTTAAGTGACTTGCCCAGGGTCACACAGCTAGTAAGTGTTAAGTGTCTGAGGCCAGAATTGAACTCAGGTCCTCCTGAATCCAGGGCCGGTGCTCTATCCACTGCTCCACCTAGCTGCCCCTGCCATTTCCTTTTCCAGCTCATTTTACAGATGAGGAAACTGAGGCAAACAGGGTTAAGTGACTTCTTGCCCACGATCATATAGCTAGTAATAGTGTCTGAGGCTGAATTTGAACTCAGCGGGAGGAGCCTTCCTAATTCTAAGTCTGGCACTCTATCCACTGTGCCACCTAGCTGCCTTTTGTCATTTTATAGCCTAATACTATTCCAATAATTAATTTACTATAATTATTCAGCCATTCCCTCAATTAGTAGACATTTACTTTCCTTTCAATACTTTGCTACTACTGGTAGTACAGAAAAAGGGGGACTGTTATAGATATTTCTGTAAACATGAGATCTTTTTTCTGTCTTTGATTCCTTTGGGGTTTATACCTAGTAATGATATTGCTGGGTTAAAAAACATGCACAAGTTAATGAGTCATCTGTTACAATTCCAAATTGTTTTCCAGAATGGTTGGATCATTTCCCAGCTCCACCAGAGCATTAGTGTACCTGTCTTCTCATTGCCTTCCCAACATTTACCATCTTTGTCTTTTGTTATCTTTGCCAATCTTATGGGAGTGAGGTGAAACCTCAAGGTAGTTTCATTTTCATATCATTTATTATTTTTGATTTGTAGTTTTCTTTATCATTGTCGATAGCTTCATATTAATGTACTTTTTGTGGATTATCTTGTTATATGGCATACCATTTTACATTTAGAAACCAGGTTTTCTTTATGTTTTATATCTCCCCACTACTAAGTTTAGGGATAGCTGGTGCCAGGCCAGTGGCTGTCAATTTCAATTAGAGGGGTTTCAGTGAGTACTTCATAATTTTCCATTGTAAAAAGTGAATCATTTCCTATAGTTTGGGAGTAGGGTTTAGGGAAAAGGAGCTGCACATAGTCAAAGATTAGTAAATATTTTTAAATTGAATATCTCAAAATGTGGGCAACTAAATCAATCAAATAACCACTTAATGCTGGTCAGGAACTGTCGGGCCTTTTGTGTTCAGTCATTTCAGTTGTGTTTGAATCTTTGTGATCCCATTTTAGAATTTTCTTGGCAGAGATACTGGAGTGGTTTGCCATTTCCTTCTCCAGCTCATTTTACAGATGAGGAACTGAGGTAAACAGGGTTAAGTGACTTGCCCAGGGTGAAACAGCTAGTAAGTGTCTAAGGCCACATTTGAACTTTTTAAAGAGGAGTGTTCCTTCACTGTGCCACCTAGCTGCCCTACCTGTTAGACCTAGGGTTGCATAGATTCCCTGCCCTCAAGAAGTTTCTATTCCATCAAATGTATCTGGGAGAAGCAAATTTTTAATCACCAAAGTCACTAAGTCAGCATGTCATCAGGTGCTTATAAAATGCCTACTATGTGCAAGGCAAGGGGGAAAAAAAGCTTTTCTCCTCAAGGAATTAAGAGGATGTATAATAATATATTGTGATGGCACTTAACTGTTTACAGATCACTCCTATATGTATTATCTCATTTTATCTTCACAATTAACTCTCTGAGATATAAAGGACTATCTCTGGATTGAAACATCACTGCCACAGAGAACATGAGTCTCAAAAAATCGCAGAGGACCCAATTTGCCCTAGCCATCTACATCATTTTCACTATGTTGGGAAAAGCCTTCTATCATCAGTCTTTGATTTAGTGAAGGGGTGGGATGGCTGAGAGAATAATGAGACTTGTTAAAGAAGACCACTGACTACATGCTAATGACACTCCAACACCAAACCCTTAATTATCCTATTTTCTGGCCTCTTCTACACACTGTGGAAGAAACACAGAAAAAAAACCCATAAGTCTGAAGTAGTTCACAGAAAAGAATCCTTCTTCTATGTGGGTGAGAAATGAAATTGCCCAGCAGTAGCCCTTGGTGCTAATGGGGAGAACAGACATGAACAACAGCAATGATTTTATAACAATTTAAATGGCCTTAAATGAGTGCCACATTAAGATATCCTCAAACAAACGTCCACTTTGCATACTTATCTACTACTGCCATATTGGATGCCACAGTTAATTCTGGGAAGAATGTATTCACGCTACCAATCCACAAGTAATAAAGATGTGCTATTTCTCTTTCTCAAAAAGCAAAGCAGCCCAAACCAGCTACTGACCTGATGTACTTTTCTCTCACCAAAAGCAACAGGTGACAGGTCAGTAGCTGTCACACTCGGAGGGGTTTGAACAAGGCCTCCATAATTTCATGTCTTTTGTATGGGGGAAGGTGGGGAAGAGGCCCTGGATCTCACACACAATGTACAACATTAGCAAGCAACAGCCTAACCTGAACCACCCCCCTCTTAACTAGGGAATCAGCTGCTGTTTCTAACTAACCTGAATGTTATAAGTAATATTATGAAGATAGAATCAATAAGACTTGGCAACAAACTGCAAGTGCGAGGAGAGGTGAGAGTGAGAAGTTAATAATCAACATTGTTTTTTTTGCAAGCCTGGGTAACTGGGAGGATGATAGTGCCCTTGGCATCCAAAAGGAACATTTAGAAATGGGGAGAGTTGGGGGAGAGATAATGGGCTTATTTTGGACATCTTGAATATAAGATCCAGTTTGAACTATACAACAGGGAGTTGAAGATACAAGTTTAGAGGTCACGAATAGGGTTAGGGCTAGATAAATAAGTCTGAGAGTCATCTGAAAGATTGTAGTTGATGAGAGCTGATGTGAAATTTCATAGATGGAGAAGAGGGCCTAGGACAAAGCTTTCAGGGACACCCGTAGACTGTAAGCATGAGCTAGAAGAAGATCCTTCAAAGGAGTTGAAAAGAAATGTTCAGACCAGTAGGAGAAGAGATCAGTGCCATAAAACTTACAAATAAGAGAGTCTCAAAGAGAAGAGGACATAGACAGTGTTACAGTTTCCAGAGAAGTCAAGAAGGTTGAGGACTGAGAAGAGGGCATAATTTTTGGCAATTAAGAAATCCTTAGTAACACATTTCTCTTTCTACAGTACCTCTTGCATCTCTCCCCTTCTTTCCACTTACACAGCCACCAAACTTCTTCAGGGTCATTCATTATCACCTCTTCTCTGGATTATTGTATTAGCCTCCTAACTGGTCTCCCTGCCTCCAATCTTTCCCTTCACAGGCCCAAACTACATACAGCTGCCAAATGAATGGGCACAGTTCTGCCTATATCACTTCCTTGCTCAAAGAGTTTTACTGGTTCCCCATTGCTTCTAGAAAAAAAAAAAAAAGAAAATTCCTTAATTAAAGATTTAAAGCCATTTGCAGTCTGACTCTGGCCACCCTTTCCAGACTGCCTTCACATAACTCTACCTCACAAATTATAGTCCAGCCCATGTATGTCCCATACATCACTTTCCCTCCTTTATGCCTTTTCATGTGCTAGAGAGTAGTTCTCACACTTACTGCTTGTCAAGGTCTTTAGATGTATTCAGGGCTTCTGTTAAAAGAAGGGTGTGCTAACCCATTACCTTCTGACCCAGTACCTCATCTCAGCCTCTGATCATACAAGTTCAGTTGTGCGCGTGCCTACAGATTCTTGTCCTCCTTCTTCCACATTTCATTTCTAGTGGTTAAAATGGGATTGGCTATATTGCCAGTAAGAGTAAGTAAAGATGAAGCTGAAACCTAGAAGTTCCCATAACTGCCTTCTGTTATTTTAGCTTAGTTTAAATGACCACAGGCTTGAAAGTTGTACACTACTCCTAAAACAGTCCCTTGCAACACCCCCGCCCCCCAACAAAAACCAGTAATAACAACAACAAAAAGGTGTGAGGTTTGGGGGTTTTTTTGTTTCTTTTTTTTGGTGAGGCAGTTGGGGTTAAGTGACTTGCCCAGGGTCACATAGCTAGTAAGTGTCAACCGTCTGAGGTCAGATCCTCCTGAATCCAGGGCTGGTGCTTTATCCACTGAGCCACCTAGCTGCCCCAAAAAAGGTGTTTTTTAATGCCATTGTGTAAATAGAGCTCAAAGTTCCATGGTACTTTATATTGATCAGACCACATCTGAAGTGATTTTCCCAGTTCATTAACAAATTAGAGTATAATCAGAGTTTGATTAGGAGTCTCAAAATTTTTTTTTAAATTTTTTTAATTAAATTTTTCTTTTTTTGGTGGGGCAGTGAGGGTTAAGTGACTTGCCCAGGGTCACACAGCTAGCAAGTGTCAAAGGTCTGAGGCTGGATTTGAACTCAGGGCCTCCTGAATCCAGGGCCGGTGCTTTATCCACTGTGCCATCTAGCTGTCCCCAGGAGTCTCAAAATCTTATCATATACGAGACAACTGAGGAAATTCAGAGAATTACGTGATTTTAGAAATGAATAAAACTATAAAACAAATTTATGTCATACTCTAAAATATGCAGAGAAATTTACATACATTCTCTCATTTGTTCTGATGTATTATTATATGTACATTTCTAGTCTGATCAGCCACAGTTGTATCTTGAATATAACATAGTGAAGTCATTTTGGTCCTCCTCAGGAATGAAGGATAGCAAATCAACATTTCTAGTCTTCTCATGTACTTTATAAATGAGGCAGTTGAGGCTCAGAGAGGTTTAGGGATTTGTTCAGGATCAATTAGCAATTTAGTGGTTCAGCCAGGGCAAGATTCCAGATCTCCTAACTCTTCAGCACTGTTTTCATTATACTACCTCTTTTTTTTTTTTTTTTTTTTAGTGAGGCAATTGGGGTTAAGTGACTTGCCCAGGGTCACACAGCTAGTAAGTGTGTGTTAAGTGTCTGAGGCCGGATTTGAACTCAGGTACTCCTGACTCCAGGGCCGGTGCTCTATCCACTGCGCCACCTAGCTGCCCCCTATGCTACCTCTTAAAGCTATTTAGAGACTGGAAGATTAGACAGTCAGATATTCAGTCACCTCAAATTATTTAGTACCTGTGTGCCAAATACTGTGGTAAGCACTGGAGATACCAAAAAAAAAAAAAAAAAGGCAAAAACCAAAACAAACGGAAAAAGTACAAACTTTCAAAGAGGTCACACTCAAATGGAAGAGATGTGTTTACAACTGTGAGCAAATGAGATATGCAGGATAAATTGCAGGTAATCTGAGAGGGAAGGCACTAAGATCAGAGTATTGGGAAAGGTTTCTTGTAGAAGGTGGGACTTTAGTTGAGAGTTGAAGGAAATCAAGGAAGCCAGGAGGTAGGTTGAGAGGAAGAAGGACAAAGTTTCAGGCCTGGAGGACAGCCAAAGAAAATGTTCAGAGCTGGGAGATGAAGTGTCATGTTCAAGAAACAGCAAGAAGTCTAGTGTTTCAGGATCAAAGAGTACCCGGATGGGAGGAAAGTATAAGAAGGGACCAGGTTAGGAAGAGTTCTTAAAGACCAAACAGATGATTTTATGTTGGATCCCAGAGGTAGTTGAGAGCCACTAGAGTTCATTAAATATGTGGGGTGACATGGTCAGACTTGAAATTTAAGATCATTTTGACCACTGAGTGGAGGATGATTGGAAATGGGGAGAGATTTGAAGGACAGAGACCAACCAATAGTTGATTTCACTAATCTAGGTATGAGGTATTGAGGGCCTCCATCAGGATGATGGTGCCAGAGGAGAGAAAAGAGTGTAAATAAGAGATTCATATCTAATGAAAGGACTTGATAACTGATTGGATATGGAAGGTAGGAAAGAGTGAGAAGTTAAAGATGGTACCTAGGTTGAGAAACTAGGTGACTTATGAAACACTCAATGATAATAATACATCAGTCTGGAAGAGTGAAGGGCTAGGTAGATAGCAGATAGAGCTCTAGACGTGGAATCCAAAGATCAGAGTTCAAATCCTAATTTAGATGATTACTGGCTTTGTGACCCTGGGCAAGTCACTTAACCTCTTTTAGTCTCAGTTTCCTCTTTTGCAAAATGAGGGTCATAATGGTATCTACTCACGGGGTTGTTTTGGGGAATAGATGGTATATGTAAAGCACTTTGCAAACCTTGAAGTGATATATAAATGCTAACTAAGATTATCATAATCATCATTACATACAACAGTTATCAAATATTTGAAGGGGTAGAATGTAAAGGAAATCGGTTTCCTTAGTATGCTAAAGAGGGCAGAACTAGGACCAATGATTTGGAGTTAGAGAGTAGCAGGTTTCAGTTCAAGGTAAGAAAAAGCTTTCTTAAAAAATTGTGATGAAACCCAAATATTTTTATTCATCCTCCAGAAATATATCAGAAATCTCAGTGACTCCATCCATCAGCTTACTTCCCTCTCATGTCCCACACCCTTATGAAAAAAATGAATCTGGGCAGTTAGGTGGCGTAGTGGATAAAGCACCTGCCCTGGATTCAGGAGGACCTGAGTTCAAATCTGGCCTCAGACACTTAACATGCACTAGCTGTGTGACCCTGGGCAAATCACTTAACCCTCATTGCCCTGCAAAAAGAAAGAAAAGAAAAAGAAAAAAAAGAATCTCCTCAAGTTTCATAATGCTATGATGACTGAAATACTTAGAGCTCCTTTATTGAGTGTCAAGTCATGATAGATGAATATCACCACAACTAATTATACAGTTCATTAAAGTCACTTGAACATGGAGGCTGAAGTTAATTTTTTCTGTGCTTTGTTTCAGTTTGCAAAATATTCTTCCCTCGAGATGAAAGCACAAAGAGATCCCATATTCTTAAGTTTAGAGCCCCAACTCATTCTCCTGGAGAATAGTGCACATTTCTGACATACTCCGCCTACAAGGACTTTGGGAGATCTCCAGGGTTTCAGTGGAACATTAAGAGACACCAAATATTCTACTTCTTCTATGGGGAGAATGTCCATAGTCATCTGGACCCTGCAAGTTTATCATTAAGTCAGAATGTTTACCTTGGATGATCCCATTGAATATATAAGTGCCTTCTCTTTTACCTTCCTAATCATACCACAGGCCCTTAAGGCTTCTTCTATCATGAAGCCTTTCCTGATCCCAAGGTGATTTCTCAAGATTTGATTACAAAGTTGAAAAATAGGAGTTCAAGAACTAGACCTGCTACTTGCTAACCAGGTGATTTTTTAGTACATAACAATCTCCATGAGCCTTGGTTTTCCTTTTTATAAAGTGGAGATATTAATATTAGCGCTTTCACTTCTGCAGGTTTTTTGTGAGGAGAGTACTTATTGTATAGAAAGCACTTTGTGAATTTAAAAAATTTGTATATGGTTTTATATGTATATATTTAAATTCACAAAATGCAGGAGGACGTGTGTCTACACGCACACATAATACATACTTACACACACATACATACATACATTATATGAATGTGCTTAAGTATATCTTCTCTCTGTCCCTCTCCATAAGTCTGTCATCTTCTTTATCAGGTGATATGTTCAAACAACCAGATCCAAGGTGTCTTGATTAATCAGTTGATATTCACTTGGAAAGAGATTGATTTCTGGTTGAGTGTCATAGGCCTCTGTTCTGTTCAGAAGTTTTGAAGTTACTTATATGAAGCCATGAATGACTTGCTTACCAAATTTGCTGGTGACATGAATCAAAAAAGACAGATAATATGTTAGATTACAGATTTGGCAAACCAAAGGGGCTTGACAAGATATATTGGACTGAATTTAAAACAGATAAGATGAAATTTAATAGCAATGAACATCAAACCTTCACTTATACTAAAAAATTGACATTACAAGTACACAAAGGGGGTGAAATGGTTAGACAGCCTTTGATCTGGAGCTTTTGATGGAATGCAAAACCAATATTATTCCACAGTGACATATTGCCGACAAAAAACTGTTAATGTCAGACTCCATTGAGAAGGCTAATTTTGAGAAATAAGAAAGAAATATCCTATATATACTCTGCTCTTGTCCATTCACATCTAAAGGTCTATGTTCAGTTAGAGTCACTAAAGTTCAGGAAGGACATTGCTTCAAGATGAGGGAAATCAAAATTGTAAAGAACCACAAGTCCATGTCTATGTCAAGATCATTTTCAGGAGCTTGGTAAATTTAGCAAAGAGAAGAAATAGGAAACAAAAGGAAGGCAAGGAGAAGAGGAAGAGAAGGAGGAAAGGGAAGGAACATTATAGATACCTTCAAGTATTTAAAGTATTTGGAGAAATGGTATGACTTGGTCTTGGACCCAAAGAACAGAAGTAGGAGCAATGAATGGAAGTTATATAGTTATATAGTAAATTTAAAGTTGATATCAGGAAGAACTTAGTAGCAATTGGAGCTATATACAAATGAATTGGGCTGCCTCGGAAGGTAATGGATTTTTCTCTCATTGGAGGTCTTCAGACAGGTTGGATGTTCACTGTTCATGAATGTTGTATTGAGTTAGAAACTAAATTAGATGGCCATCTGAATTTCTGATTCTTCAAGGCCAGATTTACACAAATTTAATAAAGATCAGTTTAAATTTTTACCAATACTTAGGTTAAAAAAACCCAACCACACAATTATAGGATGAAGTAAATATATCTAAACAGCAATTTATGTGGAAAAGATAGTGGAGTTAGAGTGAACTAAAAGTTTAATATGGGCCAACAATGAGACGTGTAATGATCTCAAATGATCATAGTCTACATTAATGTAAGTATAGGCTAGGGATGGAGACTAGACCTATAATTTCCTTGATAAAGGAGGAAAAACTTGATTTTAGACGTTGTCAGTATAGAGGTCTTGAAGCAGAAGCTAGATTACTACCTATTAGATACACTCTTGTGAGGATTTAGTTTTGTATGGATTGAATTAGACAGCTGTTGATGTCACTGCTGACCCTCAAATTCATCTGAATCTATGATTCTAGACTCCCTCCATTAATACACCTTATCTTCAGGGGCAGCTAGGTGGCACAGTGGATAGAGCACCGGTCCTGGAGACAGGAGTACCTGAGTTCAAATCCAGCCTTAGACATTTAACACTTACTAGCTGTGTGACCCTGGGCAAGTCACTTAACCCCAATTGCCTCACTAAAAAAAAATACTCCTTATCTTTCTAGAAGATACACTTACCATAGAACATTGCCCAGAACACTAAGGGGCTAAGTGACTTACCAAAGGTCCCACACTAGATATATGTCAGAATCAGGACTTAAACTGAGGTCTTCTTTGTTTCAAGGTTGGCTCTGTCCAATACACCATGATGTCTCTTTGAAAGAGAGAATGGCAGAATATCAATATAGTGTTTAGAACAAAGGAGGTTACAGTCTTTCCTTATAGTATTCCAGACCATATCTGGAAGAGCACATGCTTAAGACTATAATGTGATTCAAAACTGTGATACTCAAGAATTAGCAAAAGAGAAATTTAATAATTATTTTTGAGTTTTTTTGAAGGGCTCTCACATAGAGGAAGGGTTAGACCTTGTTACCTTAACCCTTGTGGGGGAAATTAGAAGTAATGGGTTTCTGAGCAATAGATTTTTGGCTACCCATAAGGGAAAAGAGTTTTCCAAAAAGAGAATCAGCTGCCTCAGGAAATAGTATATTCTCTCAGTAGAGCACAAGCTAAATGAACATTTGCCAAGGATATTATAGATCCAAAGTGTCAAACTCTCAGCTGACAGAACTTTGCCCTAACCAGATTGAAGCATAATTGGAAAATACTTAATAAAATATAAAAATATGTAATATAACATATAGAATGTTAATTTGTGGTTTTCTAAGTCAATATGTGGCCTGCAGATCCATTCTATTTGATTTTGAAACCACTATTATAGAGGATATCACTGTTTTAAAAAAGGATTAATTAAAAAACAAAAGGGATTAAGCTAGATGACCTCTGAGATACCATCAACCATGAGATTCTATAATTGTATTAATCCTTCTTCACCTAGAGTGAAAGCTCATGTGATGGAAATACTATTTCTTACCCTTAAATATCTTGCATTGTACTCAATAGGAGGTAGGTGTTTCATAAATGTTGATCAGTGTCATAAAATATTTCTGGAGATAAGACTAAAGGGAGATTCCATGGGACAGGGAGTGGTGTGTATATGCCATGTATTTAGCACTCACTTTATATTATTTTTTAAATTTTATATTATTTATAATTTTAAAATTTTATATTATTTTTCTATACAGATGTCATTTGGAGCTTTTAAATGAAGTTATCTTCAGTCATTGTACTTGTCTTTGTCATTAGTGAGTCGTTCCTTGGCCTTTACAACTGGTTCTTCTGGGATGATTGGGACAAAACCACCTGAAGAACCACTAGAAACATTCACCAAATGGGATGAAGCTGTAGTCAGTCCCTGAACAGAAGGAGTTGATCTTTGAAAGAGAAGTCATACAAAAGTATGCAAGGCTGACAAAGAAAATAATAGGTTAAGGTCTCATACTCCTACCTGTTCTCTTCCAAAAGGATATCTATCAGCACACAGGTATAATTCCATGTACATGTATGATTTTTTCACATACTTACATGAAGTTATCGTAAGTTGTGAAGAGGTTGCTAGTCTATTGCAAAAATAGATTGTGGTTCTCTAAATAAGTAGAATTATAGTTGATCAGACAGGAAGGACAGGTGAAACTGTGTATGCTAGTTTCCTGTGTAGGCTTTCAATTAAGTCATATGATCAGGATTAATATTGTTTGTTGAGTGTCAGCAATGTAGTTGGCAATATGCTGGACACATGACACCAGTCTTTCCTGGGAACACAAAACAGACAAACCATTCAAACACAAAATGGATCAGCTGAGAAAAATGGCAAAATCTCGGAGGTGAGAGGTTTCTGGGCATTTCTATTTGCAGATCTTGGGTTCCTCCCTCTCTTCCCCCCTTCCCGTCCCTCCCTCCCCCATACCTAGGCTGGTATTCTGGGAAGGCAAAGGGGACTCCCCCATGACCCAAATTCAGTATTTATATGATTTTTATAATAGTCCTGAGTTAATAGTGAGAACTATCAACTACAGAGTTCTTAGCATTAAATTGTGTGGGCCTGTCTAGCTTTCTTATAAAGGAATTGTTCTAAGGAGACCCTGCTCTTCAAACAGGCTGTCCCAAAAGTCTTAATGCAATTCTAAGCTATTTAAAGCTTCAATTTTTGGAACGCCCTGTATATTTCCACTGAAGAACGGAAAGAGGGAGAGATCACCTAAGCAAGGTGTGTTTATGCTCTTGTTTTGACTCAGATGACATTTATGATTTTTAATGTAAGGCACACCTAACAGTTATAGATATTTCTAGTGGATGGGGATAAAAAGATTAAAAAAATTAAAAGGTGCTTTCTTTCCTCTACTCTTAAGGGAAGGGGTAGGAAGGGAAAAAGAAAAAATAACAACTATGGCCATAGGCGATGTGTTGAACTTCTTAATTGACAATGACATTATGGGCCCTATATGGAAGTCAATTCTTCTGTTCTTTCCCCTGTCATAGTAACTGGTGGTGCTAAGTCAATGGCATAAACATATTCCAGAGAGATGTGCAATACTGTAGGGAAATTAACTTTCTAGATTATCATAGCATGCACATAAACAAGTAACTTCATATATACAACAAATGCATGGGGTTGAACTATGTTGGTGAGCTGGAGGAGAAGAGTCTGTGGAAAGGTGAACTCTGAGGTGCTTTTGGTGACAGTTTTCATTTTTGAAGTGGGGCACTGTTATAGCCTATGCTCACATGTTTGTCTGGGAAATAATTTCTCAAGTAAACCTAGCAATGAAGATATGCTTTCTGGTTTCCTCTTTTTATCTTACCTGACTCTACAGAATTTAACTTTAGAATACTTATTTATATAACAATAATAATAATATTCATAATAATAATAACAGCAGTTGACTATATTTGATGCTTTATGATTCACAAAATACTTTATATTCATTATCTCACCTGATCCCCACAACAGCCCTTTGAAGTAGAGAGTACAAGCATTACTGTGCTCCTTTTACACAGGAGGAAACTGAGGCTAAAAGGTTGGTAGCTTATGGAAAATAAGTGGTACACCTGAGGTTTGAATCTGACAAAAAATATAGAGATCCTTACAAGATCTAGTTCTGTGATATGTATCACTTATTACTACTAAAGCAGTGAACCTCAGAGTAACCAGCCTCTTTTTCTCATCAATATAAAGCCCCAAAGGCCAGGCCAAACATTTAATGAATAGAATCACAGACTCATAGATCTTGGAGCTGTATAGAACTTCAAGTAATCATTAGCTTCTTCCTTAAGAGCTTATGTATTATCCTTTTTTTTTTTTAAGTGAGGCAATTGGGGTTAAGTGACATGCCCAGGGTCACACAGCTAGTAAGTGTTAAGTGTCTGAGGCCGGATTTGAACTTAGGTACTCCTGACTCCAGGGCCGGTGCTCTATCCACTGTGCCACCTAGCTGCCCCCAATGTATTATCCTTAATATTATTTTTAGATGAAGCAATTGAGACCCAAAGGAAATAAATGACTTATATAAAGTTTCATGACTTGTAAAAAGTGCATTGAGGAGCAGACTTCTGGTTTCTTGTTTGCTAGTGCAGTACTTTTTCCACTATAACAATTTACTTCTTTTCCTTAGTTGAAAAAGTGAAAAAATGTGAAATTGATTAACACCATCCATTTATGTTGTCTTTTCTATATTCATCTATCCTTAAAACCAATTTAAGAGGTTATTTTAAGTGGTTTGGGGGGACAGGGGAAAAAAGAAGAGCTAGATGTCAGGGATAGGCCTGGAATGTAATGGACAAAGCAAAGTAGGTGGAAAATAGAGGGGGGAAATGATAGAAAAAAGGAAGAAGAAAAGAAATAAGCAAATATGGTACAGTAGGTAGTATGCTTAAGATGACCAACTTTCCCCTAAAGAATATCACTCATCCAAGCTTAAGGGTAGGTATAAATTGTACTGTAAGTTTTTTCTATAACAAGTCTGGCAAGTAAGTATTTTATGTGCTTTTTTGTTTATTTGTTTGTTTGTTTGTTTTTTGCGGGGCAATGAGGACTAAGTGACTTGCCCAGGGTCCCACAGCTAGTAAGTGTAAAGTGTCTGAGGCAGGATTTGAACTCAAATCTTCCTGAATACAGGGCCGGTGCTTTATCCACTGCACCACCTAGATGCCCCCAAGTAAGTATTTTGAAGCTTATTCTGTGCCTCTTTTAAAAAGTAAACAGAAGCCAAAAATCTTCTGAAAAGCAGTGTGTGTGTGTGTGTGTGTGTGTGTGTATTATACATGTATACATATATGTGTGTGGAAGTATATAGGTATGTCTGTACATATATACTAAATATATACCATACATATAGGATATATTTGCATGATATACATACACAATATGTATATGTAATATTACACATGTGGGATATTATATATTTAACGTGCCACATGTGTCAAGAATAATTTATCACTTTACTGAGCAGAAAACAGTTGTGTTAATGGACCACAGTAGTCTTCAGTGTTGTATTACTTTTTTTTCTAGGCTTAGTTCACAATTCCGAGATCGCCTCCAAATTTATAAAACATGAATAAATAATGACAACCCTAACATAAGTAATTCTGTCACTCATTTTTAAGCTCTTTCAGACAGCAGATGCTTTTTGAGGAGGGAATATCAGAAAGATAAGGCATACATCCAGCCATATCTAATTAATATTCTCTCGGCTATTTAGCCACGGAATTCTAATACCCAAGCCATTTTGGCAATGAGCCTCTCTGACCTAAACTAGACACAGTCTATTGCTAAGACTGAATTCCAAACCTTTGAAACATCATAAAAGCCCATGTTCTTAGCTGCTATGACTTTAGAGAACCCAGTATCACCTCCATGCCATGAAGAATGACTTTGGGAAGATATAGAACTATTGTGCCCATACAAACATTGCCAGTTGTCTTCCCATTTGAATAGATCCAATGTGGCTTTAATATTACACTTAAATAGTACATGATAGTTGAATAGGGCAGATTCTTAAAGGGCCAGGAAGAATAATAATAATTCACATTTATATAACACCTTAAGGTCTACAAAGGTCCTTTCCTCACAACAGCCTTGTGAGGGACGTGTTGCAAATATGATTATCCTCATTTTACAGAAGAGAAAGTTGTCAAGTGTCACACAACTATTGAATATTGGAGCTTGGACTAGAACCCAGTTAAACCGAGAGAGGGCAAGCATTTACAACTTAAAAACATTTCCTTAGAATGTTATTCTGACAGTGTTATTTTCCTTATTTATCAAATTAAAAAACTGAGGCAAAAAGAAGTTGCTTGACATTTTCATAATTACACAGTTAGTAAGTGTTAGACCTGGGTTTCCTACTCATATCTCCCACCTTCAAAGCTTACACCCCCTCCAGTATTCCCTCAAGATCCTAATTATCAGAAGGACATTCTTTACATGAGCGCATAGAAATAAAAAGACCCTTTTGAAGATAGGGATAGATACTGGACCTCTGATTTCATTAATATGGAGAGCTCCTGGTTATAGAAACTCACTAGACCAAGAGTCCTTAAGCTAAGGTCCATTAACTTGTTTTTGTTTTTGTTTTTGTTTTTGTTTTTTTGGTGAGGCAATTGGGGTTAAGTGACTTGCCCAGGGTTACACAGCTAGTAAGGGTTAAGTGTCTGAGGCCGAATTTGAACCCAGGTACTCCTGACTCCAGGGCCGGTGCTCTATCCACTGCGCCACCTAGCTGCCCCCATTAACTTGTTTTTAAAGGTATTTTGCTAATTACATTTTGATATAATTGGTGTTCTATGAATTTTGTTTCATGCACATAAAATATAATTTTGAGAATGGGTCCACAAGCTCACCAGATAGTCAAGAGTCCAGGACACAAAAAAGGCTTAAGAACTACTTTACTAGAGCAATGCTTGTCAATACATTCCCTGCAATTTTAGAGAGTTGCTGAGCAGTAAGTAGTTAATCAACTTACATAGGATCATATGACCAGTATGTGTCAGAAGCAGGATTTGAACCCAGTTTGCCTTGCCTTCAAGGCTAGCTCTCTGTCCATTACATCTTGCTGTCTCCCACTAAAGATAGCAAGTAGAAAAGGGGTAAAACTCACAAGTTGAGATGTGACCCTGAGAAGTGGCCGGCCCTATGCCCTGTTCCATTTGATATCTACTTCTCTAGACAAAAAGAAAACATCGATTAATCATTAGAGATTGAGAATTTCCAAATATCAGCAGGAAGTATAAAACTAAGAATATAACATCCTGACAGCCTGAAGTCATGCTAGACTGTGGAATATTTTTAGGGTAGTGTGTATTTTTTAAAAAATAATGTACATGCTGTGAAAGATGTCATGAGCAGTTAAAAAAAAAATCAGCAGGGTTTGTTTCCCTTGGAACACAAAGCCACCTGCAAAAAAAAGTATTAGTCAAAGTCTTTTTTGTTTGGTTTAAAATTTTGTAACACCACACTCCAGTTCTTTTTTATTTTTCACTCTTCATCAACCACATGCTGTTTGGAACCATGAAGGTGTTTCTCTAAAAGAAATTAATAATAAATTGAGCCCTGAAACAGATTTACATTAAAATGATTCAAATATTCCATCCAATAGCACAAAAGTTTAAAAATATTAAGTTATTTACTAGAATATCTATCTTTGTATCTCTCTGTACATGTATCCTGAGGATTACTTCTCTGTGTTCAAGACAAGAGTTGCAATGAATCTAAAAGTCCTGCTGAGCATGCTTTTTATATATCTGTCTCCTGCTTCAAAAAAAATAGCAATGGTTTCCTCCTGGTCACATGATAATCTAGCAATTCCATTCAAGGTCTTCAAGAGTTAAGCCCCTCTACCAAGCTCTGCACTCATCTCTCCCAACTCCACCATGTGAATGGTTAACCTGCTTTTGATTCTGCATTGGTTGTAGCAGAGCAGTTTAAGAAGGAGTAAAGAATTCAAAGAATCACAAGAGTTTTGAACCATTTCTAGACATCATCCTATCTGTTGGTACTCTAAATGTGATATCCTTGTTCAGTGGTAAGAGGATATGTTACTGAAGAAGCTGAATAGTTTTGTTACTTGGGATGCTTGCTAGAAATGAAATCAGAAAACAAAAGGAAGCTGCAGCTAAAGGAAGGAACTAATAAAGGAGGTGGTTTTATCACAAATGGTTTTTATCACAATGCTTTTATCACAAATCCAAAGGCAATAACTAATAACATTTCTTGGGACATTGGTTGTCATATTGCAGTGCACATGATAAGCATTTCTAGGAATATTACCATGAAAGTAATCGAAGCTCTTATATCAATGATAGATATGGAAGAGCAGGTAGAGATTTTATATGAAAAAATTATAATATACTTCAAGTTAATCTTACATATCTTTTGATATTTGGTAGCTTCTGTGCAAAAATAACCAGAGGAGAAGGTAAAAATAGATTGGAAAATATGTTTCAAGAATAAGGAATGAGAGAAGCTATAGAATGATAGTCTAGATGGAAATCTCATGTCTATACATCATGATTGCTTTTTTAGAGAAAAGAATTGGAAAGTGCTAGACATAGTAACTGAAATTGATGATTTCAACAGAAAGAAAACAAGTCCTTACTGAAGCAGGAGTCATTCTAGAATCTGTGTATAATCAGATCACCAGTTTTAAGGGGAAAAAACCCATAGACTATGGAATAAAAGATGAGAAAAGTATATCGTGAACAATTACAACAACTTGAAAATAACCTTTTTAAAGGAGTGGCCATTCTCCCCATAAATGAGAAATGTATGGAAAAAAAGTATATCACTAGTGATTTTTAGCAATTTCATACTGGAGTTTAGCCATTGTAAAATAATGACCACAACGAGAAGACCAAAAAGAAGATAGATATTAATTCAATCAGAAAAATGTTTTATTTAGCTCCTTGACAGATGAAGAAATACATAAGAAAATACTTGTTTACAATGCAAATTATAAAACATTGTGTAGAAAGTTGATAAAAAATTTTGAAGAAATATCTCTTCACAAAAAAATGAGAAGTGATGGAGGTACAAACAAGTTTAAATAGGTGAATAATATTCAAATTCTGTCTCAGGCACTTAAAAAGCTGGTTAAGAAAATGGTATTTAAGAATAAGATTTGGCTTTCGGATTGGCACTTTAAAATATAGGAATGATAGGATGTTGGCAATGGATTGAGTATACTGAACAATACTGGCAAGAATATATTTGTGTAAAGTCTTTCAAATCTAGTCAATAGGGCTTTACACAGTAAAAAAAAATGTAGGAGGGAGAAAATTGCCTATGTATATTCACCAAGCTAGATAACATAGAATTTAAACTACAATGAAGGAAGAATTGCAGCTGAGATATCCACAAAAGTTCACAATAGAGAAAATTCAAGAAAGGAACCAGTGGTAAAATCTGTGGCCTCTACTGTTTATGCTTAATGCTCAAATTTTAAGCACAATCAATAGGATTCAGACATCCTAAGAAGCAAATTTAACCTTGCAGTTATCACTAAGACTTGGTGAGTTCCAATTATCCCAAGGACAGAGGGTAACCGTACCCCCCTCTCTCTTCTACTACCATCAGTTCCAGTTCCCACTGGCTATGTTTCAACCATAGTGAGGAAACAATATAGAGGTCCCCAGTTCTATTTAACCACTTAACATTGAATATCTTTTACAAAAAGTATTTACTCCAAAATTACAGCAAAGTTAAAGTTCCCTTAGTATCACAGAGGCATTATCTCCCTCATATTTCCTTGGTCTCTGATGGGGTTGGGGAGTAGGCTCATAACTTAGCTCAGTCTCTATATAGCTTTGATTTCACCAAATTCATGTATAGATGCAGCATGATCACCCCCATGAGTCTTTGTCTCAACTTCAATTGCCTTGTGTTTAGAAACCTCCCCTCGAATGCTGTGATGCCAGAGCTCCATTTTGATCTTCCTATCTCACAGGGTTGAGAACTCTGATCATCTTCACCTTCAGAGGGCAACAACCAAGGTTTCAGTGGGGAGAAGGCCCCATGGCCCCTCCCTTACTGAACTATCTCTCACTAGATACTGTGAGCAAGAAAGTCACCAAATGAGGCAAGGAAGTAGTATCGAATCTATAAGGCCTTTTTAAATGTTTCAAGAGCTAACTGAAGAGCCTCCTGTTCAGTTAATCAAAATCAGCTACAGAATGTCTATACATCTTCTACAATGCCTCTAAGTTACTTCCATTGCACATCACTGAAACACTCCTATAAATAAGGTCTCTAACCCCCTCTACATGGAGCGATGCTGTTTAAGGCACTCTGTGCATGTGTCAGACCCTATGACAGTGGTATTACCTTTAATTGAAATAGGAAAGAGTAGAGAATGGGCAAACTGGAGGTAGAAGTATAAGGAAGAAGATAATGAGTTCTATTTTGGACATATTGAGCCTAAGATATCAATGAGCTTAACATGAAATTCAGATAAATTGTCCAACAGGCTCTTGGGATGTGGAATTAGAGATCAGAAGTAAAATTAGTGCAATAGGCAGATAAATAGATAGATAGATAGATGATAGATAAGATTAGAGAGTTTGAGATGCATAAAGTTATTTTTGATTCCATGAGGGCAAGGATTATTTCATTTTGTATTTGTATCCCTATTACTCTGTACAGTCATTGGCACATAATAGGTACATAACAATTTTTGGTTGATTGATTGCTAAGTCAGAATTGGGAGAGAGGGGAAAGACAGGCAGAAGGAGAGGCCCCAAGTCAGGGAAACTAGTGTCCAGCTATTAAGGAACAATAGTTCATACCAAAGGAAAGAATGGCCAATGGTGTCAAAAGCAAAAGAAAATTTCAAGAATTTGACTTTTGAGAAATGGCCTTTAGATTTCTCAGTTTAGAGACAAGATTATGGATTTAGAACTAAAAGGAACTTCAGAGGCCATCTTGTCAGGGGCAGGTAGGTGAGGGGGCAGCTAGGTGGTACAGTGGATAAAGTACTGACCCTGAATTCAGGAGGACCTGAGTTCAAATCTGGCCCCAGACACTTATTAGCTGTGTGACCCTGAGCAAGTCATTTAATCCTCATTGCCCCATCCCCCCCCCAAAAAAAGAAGAAAAGAATCTTCTTGTTTCATAATGCTATGATGACTGAAACAATTAGAGCTCCTATATTGAGTGTCAAGTCATGACACACAAATATCACCACAGCTAATTATACAGTTCATTAAAGTCATTTGAACATGGAGACTGAAGTTAATTTTTTTGGTGCTTTGCTTCAGTTTGCAGAATATTCTTCCCTCAAGATGAAAAAATAGAAAGATCCCACATTCTTAAGTTTAGACACTTGACACATACTAGTTGTGTGACTCTGGGCAAGTCACTTTAAAAAAAAAGAAAAGAAAAGAAAAAAGAAAAAAAAAAACAGAGGCCATCTTGTCCAAAGCCTTAATTTTATAGAATTAGAAACTGAGGCCCAGGGAGGTTAAATGACTTGCCCCAAATCACACAGGCAGTAAGAAGTTGAGGTCGAATTTGAATCTGGGTCCTTTGATTCTGGTGCTCTTTCTACTATACCATGATGCCTACTATTTTACATCCTGTGAGGATCTGTGACAACCCTTGAGATAACTGTTCCAGTGGAGTGGTAGTCAGATGCCTCATTACAAAGGGCTGAGATATGAGTGCATGCTAAGTAAATGAAAGCATGTATTGAATCAAACATTTGTAGGTAGGCTTCCTAAGAGTTTGTCAGTAGAAGAGAATGTATATCAATGGTTTTAAGGCACTGCATGATCAATGGACATTTTTTTTCAAAAATGGGCAGTTTTATTTTATTTTTAGCAGCTTGTTATTATAATCAAGTTTTAATCTTGACTTGTGGGTAATGTTGCCCTCAGTTGGGGAACAGCTGAACAAGTTTTGGTATATAGTTGTGATAGAATACTATCGTTATGTAAGAAACGATGAGTTCATTGATTTTAGAAAAGCATGGAAAGACTTGCATGAAATGAAAAAGACCAAAGTGAGCAGAACCAAGAGAATATTTTATAAAGTAACAGCAATATTGTTTTAAGAAAGACTTTGAGCATCTAAGTCATTTTGACTATTACAAATACACAAACTAAAAATAAAGGACATATGGAGAAACACTCTATCTGCACCCAGAGAAAGAACTAAGAAATAGAAGCATGTATAGAATAATCTACATATATATATATATATATGTATATATATGTATATATATACATCCACATACATATCTATTTGTACGTAATTATAGCCACCTCTAGAGTGAGTGGGAGAAAAAAAAGGGAAAAAAGAAATTTACATGATAACTTTGTTGTATATTTGGAGGGAATAGCAAGCTGTACATGGTAGATTTGCAGTTTCAGCTGTAATCATCTTTTTTATTATGCCATGTCATGGAAAGGCTTGTTTTGTTCTGGGAATTGAAAATAAAATAAATGTTAAAAAAGAATGGGAGAAGTTTAGGCCTGTTCTTAGACAATTAGGAAAGGAGCCAGCAGAGAGGGAGAGATTGAAAGTGAGAAGCAATGACCAAAGGGACAAAGTCCCAGAGGAGATGGGAAGATATGGCATAGGAACAGCTGTTAGCAGGTGAAAGACCACCTCTTATGTGGAAAATGAAATAATGGAGGGAAGAGATGGCTCAAGGTTTAGATTTCTGTTGTGTTATTCCTGTAAGATAATGGAGTGGCAGGGGGCAGCTAGGTGGCACAATGGATAAAGCACTGGCCCTGGATTCAGGAGGACATGAGTTCAAATCCGGTCACTTACTAGCTCTGTGACCCTGGGCAAGTCACTTAATCCTCATTGCTCTGAAAAAAAAATAAAGGAGTGGCAGATTAATTCTTCCAATTTTATCAAAGGAGAAAGTGGGTTTTTTTACTGGCAGAAACAACAAGAAGAAGAAACTTTTATTAAGTGCCTACTATGTGCTAGTGCTTGTGCTAAGTGTTTTAATATGGGTTAAAGAAAGCTACAAAGTGTGTGTTGTCCTAAGGAAACAACAACGGAATACATTTATTATTTATCTACAATATAGACCACTCTGCTAGGTCTTGAGGATGCAAACAAGTTTAGAGAAGATAAAGTCCTTGTCCTCAAGAAGATTTCAATTTAGGAGATGCTGCTTGATCAGTCACCAAGCTAGTAGACAGCTTATATTCTCCTGGAATAGGCTTTCAGAAGCCAAGGTTATTCTAAGCACTATGATAAGGGATCAGATAAAAGAGTAAGACTATACTAGAGGGAAAAATATATAATAAGAATAATAACATCAAGTCAAATGTACTTAGTCTATTGATAATTTGTCATATTAATGCAGTTTTCTCACATTTTGGTCTTGTCTATGTGACATTTCTATATATGAATATTGACTTTGTAGGGTCTTTACTTGAGGAAATCAATCTTCGTTTTTGTTATACTGAATTCCTTTTTTGGTTAGGTCACAAATTACATTCCTTTAGTGTGTCTATTCAGCATTTTCAGACACTCACATTTATTAGCTTAGCTTGCTGGTTCACCCAAGGCTTTTCACCAAGGTAAGCACAATTTCAGGGCACCATTAGCTAATTTGAAAAGGCTCCTCTGGGTGAAAGACATAAATGTCATTTTTCACCTTCCATGAGACATAAATCTTATTCTCAATGAGGGAGGCAAATGCAAAATGTCTGGAACAGTTCGTCATCAAAAGATGCTTAGAAAACCAGGTAAACTTACTCTTGATATCTACATGCTAAGGTAAGAAGAGATCAAAATATTTTCTGCAATTTGATTTTTATTTGATGCTCTCACATAATTTAGATTGCAATTATAGATTCAGAGCAGTTGTGGGGGGATGCTTTCAAAAGCCAGTGGTAATATTTAAAATAACAATTTGATTTTGACAACATGATGTGTTTCCTCCCACCCCGTGCCCCTGAATCCTCAGTGGCCATATAAAAGATTCACACTAACCCTTACAGTGCTGGAAACTCAAGTCAAGTTGTTGAGTCTGTTTGCTCTTGTATGAAAACCAGAAGATTCAATATGGAATTATAAACAGAATGTAGTTTACAGAATTCTTATTGAATAAGGAGAATATATCTAAAATTTCAGTTCTGAGTATCTAAGCAGTTAGTGATTGAGCACCCTCGATAAGGATTTTTAAATTATTTTTGGTATTCTTAGAATTTTGTAACTCTACATCTTTGCATTTAGATTTTTTCTTGTGTTCCTTTCTTATGATTTTATTTTTTTTCCTTTCTTTTAAATTGTATTTTATAGTACTGGCTGCTTTTTAAATAAAATACCATGAACTCTGGAGGCTCTGTTTAACAAATGAGGAGTATCATTCCTTGATAAGTTATTAGATTTGAGACCAACTTTTTTCAGTCAGATCAATGTTGTATTTATCTCCTTGTATTACAGTCACTACCAGCACTTAATTTCGTATGAGGCCTACACCTCCTAGATTTCTTTTGCAAACTGAAAAATCCTTAGAAAGAAGACAGTGAGACAGAAACAGACAATGGCAGAGACAGAGAGAGAGAAAGAGAAACTGAAGCTTTCATTTTTCACTCCCAAGTTGTCTGGTTGGCCCAATGACAGAACAGCTAGCTCTCAGCTTCTTGGAGAGCAAGTGAGAGTGCCAATAACAAAGAAATGACCAGAGAGCCAAAGAAGGCATAGTACTGTTCCCCTATTCTTTCTTTTTTCTGATTACCTTCTTTCTGTGGAAGAAATATTAGGCTTTCTTGATTTTATCTTTATTATTAATTTAAGAATAATATCATGCATGTACTGATTTATAGTTTGTAAAGCACTTTACATAGTTTTATCTCTGATGCTCATAACCTTGTGAGGTGCTATTATTACTATTCCCCTTTTAAAGATTGGGAAACTAAGGTGCTGATTCCCTCGCTAATAACAGCAAGTTGCATAGCTTGTGACCTTTTCTAAATCACAAGACCTGATCTAAATGCTATTATTTAAAGAAGAGGGCTAGGTACTAGACCTGGGATTTAACTAGTGTAGAGAACTCCTTTATGTGGAAATTCCCTCAGTGCAAATTGGGGCCTTTTTCTTCTAGAGTTACCTAGAACCCTGAGAGATTGTGATATTTAAAATCACATAGCTAATATCTGTCAGAGATGAAAATAAAACACGGATCTTCCTGGCTCTGAGACATCATACTTGGTCTTCTATGCATCAGCTATTCCCAAGAGTGAGAAAATGTTATAATTTCAGAAATTGATTTGATTCAATGCATTCTTACAATATTCCTGAGAGGTTGGAAAAGAAGAGGTAGTAGGAAGGCATAGATATTTTGCAGCTGAGCAAACTGAGTCAAAGTATCTAAGTTGTCATATAGAGTGGCTGCTCAAATTAAAATCACTCTGCCTTTGGCGCCTCTTCATTGGTATGGTATAGTGACAAGACCCATTGATTAGTTTGAGGACCTGGGTTTGATTCCTATCTCTGATGATTACTACCAATGTGACCTTGGGCAGGTTTCTTGACGTCTCTTGATTCATATGTAAGATGAAGGTGTTAGATTCTTCCATTCAATCTCTTTTAATAGATTGCCCCTTCTATCCTCCCTAATCTCTCAATTATTTTCTATCTCTCCATCCCCTGTCTCCTTCACTATTGCCTACAAACATGCACAGATCTCCATCCTCATAAAACCTCTACGTGATCCTTCCATCAATGTTACAGTCTTATATCTCTCTTCTTCCCTTTTTGGCTAAATTCCTTGAAAAGATTGTCTATAATAGGGCCCTCCACGTCTACTTTTTTCACTCTCCTCTTTTCCTACAGTCTGGTTTTCTCTTTCATTATTTCACTGAAACTGGTCTCTCCAAAGTCACCAATGATCTTCTAATTTGCAAATCCAATGACCTTTGTTCAATTCTCATGCTTCTTACCCTCTTTGAAACTTTTGACACTGTTGATTACTTTCTTCAACTTGGTACTATCTTCTGTCTAGGTTTTTGAAACACCACTCTCAGGTCCTTCTCCAATCTATCTGACCACTCCTCAGTGTCCTTTGCTGGTTGCTCATTCATGGCACACCCACTAACCTTGGTTGTCCCACAGGGCATTGTCTTGGGCCTGTTTCTATTCTTCCTCTACATTATTTCACTTGGAGATCTCATCAGTTCCCATGGATTCAATTATCTTCTCTATGCTGATGATTCTCAAATCTAGCTATCCAGACCCAACCTCTCTGCTCACCTCCAATCTTGCATCTCCACCTACTTTTCAGACATCTTAAATTGGATCCCAATAGACATATTAAACATATCAAAAACTAACTCAAATTCTCCCTCTCCAAACATCCATATTACTCCTTTTCCAAATATCTCTATTACTATTGATAGCAACACCATCCTTCCAGGCCTCCAGGCTCACAATCTAGGTGTCATCATCAATTCCTCATTGTCTCTCATCACCTCCCCCTAACCCATGCAATTTGTTGAGTTGATTTTACTGTTGCCACATCTCTTGAATATATCTCCTTCTACTGTGCCACCTAAAGGCTAATTAAAGGAGAATTAGCTACTAAGTGAGGATTTTTTTGAGCCCTAGCAACTAAAGAAAAACCTGTCTGGGGTGGTGCTATGTCATATTGTTAGAAGGCTAGAACACTGGACTTGGAATACACAAAGCCTGGGTTCAAATCTTGCTTTAGGCATGTACTAACTGTATATTCCTAAGCAAATCAGTTTAGCTTTCTGAGCCACAGTTTCCTGAACTGTAAAATGAGTAAATCAATAGCACCTACCTCCCAGTGTTATTATAAGATTCAAATGTATCAGTGCATATAAAATGCTTTGCAGACCATAAATCCCTGTTGAAATGTGAGCTTTTATCATTATTTGCCCATACTGATAAAATCACAGATGCTTGAATCTCAGAGTCAATAGGTCCTCAGAGGCCATGAAGTCCAATCCCAGTAAATGAGCAAAATTTTCCAAATCGAAAGAATCAAGTTAAGAATTTGGCCTAGAGTTATAGTCTTGTAGTACCATTCTCTTCCACCACAAGTTTTCAAATATTCCTTGTAACAAAACAGCTGTGAAACAAAGCAGTTCATTTGGCATCCAGGGATGTAAATCTTGTGGGCTTGACTTGAAAACATTGAAGGAAGTTGGACACTATCTTACTATATTGACTTAGTTATCTTAAGTTTTACACCTTGATAAAATTTTTATTCTCTCCTTCCTATTCCAAAGATAATTCCCTTAGGTAAAAATAGAAGAAAAAATATTGATTCAATATTTCTCCCTTTTCTCTGTTATCTGTTGCCATCTTCTCATCTACACTAAACAAGGACCTTTCCCTTTCCTTGAATTTTGTCTTTCTTTCATGACATAGGATCACAAGATCACAGAATCTAGAATAGGAAGGAAACTGAGAGAGCATCTACTAACCAATCATTAAACATTTATCAAGTACTTACTATGTGCCAGGCACTGTGCTAAGTGAATGAAGATGGAATGGAATATACCAGAAATAGCCACTATGCTGATTACTGAGTTCACTGAGTTAGTGAAATCGCTGAGAAGGTATATAAAGAGAAAAGAAAGGGCTCATTACTGAATCTTGGGGTCATCCAGACATAGAGGTTAGGGCATGTATATTGATCCATCAAAGAAGACTGAGAAGGAGCAGACAGCTATGAAGAGGAGAGAATAATATTTCAAAAACTCAGAGAATAGAGAATTTCTGGAAGGAGGTGGTGGTCAGCAGTCAGATGTTGTAGAGAGATCAAGAAAGATAGGGACTGAGAAGAAATCATTAGATTTGACTGTCAAGTGACAGTCAAATGGTAACCTTGGAGAGAGCAATTTTGATTGAATGATGACCAAAGCCAGATTTGAGTTGTGTTGAGAAGTAAGAAGAGAGGAATTGGAGATAAGAAGAATTTGATTTTTTTCTGCTTGAAGAGGAAAACTATAGAATGATAGCTTGAGCAAATAGAAGGGTCAAGGGGTTTGTTTTTAAATGTATCACAATTCCATTTCATTTTATTAGGTTCAGTCCAAAGTTCTAGACTTTTGAGATTTTTTTGAATTGTCATTCTATCATCTAGAAGGTTTCCTGCCCTTTCCAACCTTTTGTCACATTCAAATATGTATGATAAGTATTCCTTTATCCAAGTCCTTATTTTAAGATATCAAATAGTACAGAGTGAGCCAAAAGTCATTGTTTTACCAGCTTTTTGAAAATGATTTTTTTCTTTATTTTTTGCCATTTATGAGATTTGGTTTTTCACACATAATGTTAATTCATTTCCTATATATGCTGCATATGATGCTATGGTATTATAAATTAAAAACAAAAATAAAGGAGTTATTTAATATTGAAACCCTTTTGTGCCTTTTGGCCCACTGCATACAAAGCAAAGCACAGGCCCCTGGACCACTCCAATAAAGACCTCCTTCCAAGCTGAAATTCAGCCATGAATATAATTCATTGGAAGCTAGTATTTGTATCTGGTTCCTATTAATAAAATTTGTCAATTTAACAAATATAATTATCCAGAGGTTGATAAAATCTGGGTGCATTGCTTAAACTAAAGTACTAATGTTTCTCACTCATGTGACTTTTACATTTGTTTCATGCTTATATGTGGGGGGGGGGGCAGTGGGCATGTATAGTAGGTAGTACCAACAGGACAAACAATAATGAGAAGGTACATTCATTTATAATCTGAAATCTACAGTGAGTCACCAAAGTGTTTTTCGTGATTGCTTCTACAGTGCCAGGTACTCTCTGGTCCCTCAATAAACATTAATTGATGATTATAATTTATTGTTCAAATAGCCACTTTAAAATCACTTCCATCTCTACCCTTGCCTTCCCACCACCCTAAAATAAAAACATAATTTATATAAAACAAAGTACCTCACATACCTCTTCACAACCCATTCAGGGTGATATTTACCCCCCAGGGGCAAAGAAACATTTGTCTCAAGATCTTTTTGAATGGGGTGTTTTCTACAGATTAATAGATCATAAGATTTTAGGATTACATCATCATAGATCTAGATCCAAAAGGGATCTTTTAGGTCATTTGATTCCCATCTCCTCATTTTTTGATGAGTAACCTGAGACTCAAAGGTGACTTTCTCAAAGGTCACACACTAAGTGGCAGAACTAAGTGGCAGAACTGGGATTTAAATCCAGTTCCTCTGAGTCCAAATCCTTTGTTCATTGGATCATAAACTTAGAGCTAGAAGGAACAATAAAAGTCACCTAGTCCAATCATTTTACAGTTGAAGAAAATATGACCTATAGAGGTTAAGTGGCTTGCCTAATGTCACACAGATATTTGTATGTAAGGGATGATGTTGGGATCATAGATTTAGCACTTAAAGGGATTCTCAAGGTCCCCTAGTTAGATTCCCTCATTTTATAGCTGAGGAAACTAATCTCAGAGAGATTAAATGATGTTTCCAGTGTCCCACAGTATATGGTAGAATGGAAATTTTATTTAGGTCTTCTGAGTCCAAATTCAGTTCTTTTTTCCTAGAAGCTGATAGGCAGCACAGTTGGTAAGAACACAGGACCTTGAGTCAGGAAGACCTGAGTTCAAATCCCACCCTAGACATTAGCTGGCTATGTGACCTTGGTCAAGTCACCTTACCTCTGTCTGTCTCAGTTTCCTCAACTGTAAAATTAGGATAATCATAGAACCTATTTCTCAGAGTTGTTATGAAGATCAAAGAGATATTTGTAAAGCTCCTGGCACACTTGGTAGGCATTTAATAAATACTTGTTTCCTTCCCCTTTCCCTCCTTCCTTCCCCCTTCCCTCCTTCTTCACCACTACCACTCCTGTACTAAAATTGTCCAGTGCTTATGTGGCCAGACTTCCTTAATCCCTGATCCAAGGTCTATCTGAAATAAAAAACAAACAAATAAGCAAATAATGCAAATCTGTTTTTCTCCTTTTCCTTGTCTTAACCCCTGTGTAAACTTATCTGTTATTGATAGGGGAAATTAAAACGAGTCTAGAGAGTTTGGCATTTTCCAGGGAACGTGAAGAAACAGAGAACAGAATTAATAGGTCTCTTGTCTATCAGTTTTCTTTTATCCAGTTAACAACATACTTCCCTCTGTTGCTTATTTTCAAGAAGACTGGAAGGAAATGTTCTCATTTCAAAACTCTCCTATTATACATTTAAATCTCAGCAAGCTTGAAACTAAAAGAATTGAAGAGGGAATAAATTCATGGTAGGAAGCCTCCATCCAATAAATGAATGCTCTCATGTCTTAGACTTAATTTCTTCAGCTTGAGTCTCAAAAGGTCGCTTAAAACTCAGCTCGTGTCATGTTATGCTGACACTTTCAGATTGCACTAACTGCTTCATCTTCATTTCATTATTAGAGCTTGTGGGGGGGGCGGGGCTTGTGGGGGAATTGGTTCTATTCACCTCCGCCTTGCCAGTAAAAGACACTACTTCCTGATGTTAAAGGATAGGGGGAAAGTCTCAACATAACTTGTCATTTAGTTACTTTTAAACAGTTTAATATTTTTATTTTTATAACCATTATTAATTACCAATATATTATATTGTATATTATAATTATAATAGTAGAATTAGATAAAATTCTACTATGATGATTATATAATTATTAGATAAATATACTTATACAATAACTAAGAATATGAATTTTTAATTTTGTTATTTTAATATTCTGCACTGCACCTATAGCTTTCTTTGTAAATAATACTCAGAATCAACTTAACAGTAGTTTTTAAAAAATCAATCAGTCAATAAAATATTGTTCTATGCCTACTATGAACCATCCACCAACAAACATATGTATCAAGTGCCTACTATGTTCCAAGAACTGTGCTAATTATTCTATGGGAGAAAGGGCACATACATAATTAATATAATGTAATGTCCTGCCCTGCTCCCACCCCCACTCCCTACAGCTGCTGGTCAGGCCAGGAAGTGCATTATGTAGAAGGGCATTCCTGAGCAAAGTTTTGAAGTTAAGAAAGAAGTGAGGAGTGAATGTTTTCCAGGCATAAAGAACAGCCCATGTAAAGAAACAGAATGGAGAAAGAATGTCATATAGGAAAAAGTAACATTTATTTAGCACCTACAATGTGCCAGGCACCATGCTGTGTGCTTTACAAATACATTACTTAGTCCTCACAACAATCCTGCGTGATAGATTTCATTATTATCTCTATTTCATAGATGAGGAAACTGAGGCAGATAGGTAAAATGACTTTCCCAGGGTCACAAAGCAGCTACTAAGTGTCTGAAGCCAGATTTTGACTCGTTTTATCCCAGCGTTCTATAACTGTAAAGCCTCGATGCAAGCAAGAAACCCAACTTGATTGGATCATGAAGTGAGGAAAGGAGAGTAATATAGACATATCTCTATCTCTATCTCTATCTCTATCTCTATCTCTATCTCTATCTCTATCTCTATCTCTATCTCTATCTCTATCTCTATCTCTATCTTTATCTCATCTCCATCTCTATCTTATATCTATATATAATAGACATATATGTATATATTACAAAGATGATAATGTAATACATTATAACAATACAGTTAGAAAGGTAGATTATGAAGGACTTTAAATGACAAGTAGAAGAGACTGTATTTTTGTGTTAATAAGGAACCCCCTTGGAGGAAATGCTATAATTTAACTATAATTTTTTCCCCTCAAAATAGTTTTCTGATTTCTGTTTTCTCAGCTAGATTCTGTTTCCTAACCTTTAGGTTAGGGACCACAGTCTGATATTTGTTTTATAGTCAGTAAGCCCAGTACTCAACAAATACCTAATATTTCTTTTACTATATTCTCATTAATTAGAACAAAATGTTTCCTTCCCCTGAAGGAAATTACAATCTACCCTGGCTTTTAGAATTACCCTGATAAAGATAAGTGGAAATGCTTGCATCTCAAGGAGATCTTTTAAGAGATAGGGACATTTGAGAAAGACAAATTAGTTGGAGAAAAGGGAAAACAGGGTCCTAAATTACTAGGATCCTCCAGGAATAGGTCAGGGCAGTAGGTAAGTATCTTTTGCTCTGGCTAAAAATCAGGAATCATAGCAAAGTCCCTTTAATAAACTCCATTTAAAAAATAATACCCAATTGTCATCCTGCCTCCTGACAAATCTCTAATAAAACTGTTTATTTAGTGATAGTTACTTAGGATCATTGCTTGCATCCTGAGAACAAAGCCACTACATAGTTTATGCTAAATATATGTTAATTTTTAAAACAGTGTGTGTTTATTTAATGATAGGCTCTTGCTGGGAACAAAGTAATTGTTCTGCTACAATCTACTATGGCAAGAAAATTGTTCTCTAATCAAGCAGTGGACACACCTGCTTTTTTGCTTCCTGGACATTCTCTGGCTAATCCATTAATCTTTCACTAATCTTCACACCTGCAGCAGCTTTTTCTTCAAATTCCTGATAGGGCAGCTTTACCCCATATTATGCCCATTTTAATGGAGTGTCATGGTACCCCCAGGTCAGGCAGCTAACTAAACCAAGGTAGTGTGAACTGAATTTTTGTAAGGTCATAGTTTATCCTTGAGCTGAAAAAATTCATTTCTCTCACAAGAATGTTGTGCGAAATGGTTAATTAAAAATGTTCCTGTAGCCACTTCTTAATGATAACATCTGCTCTGAATGCTATCTTTATAAATTGTCTAAATTACGTCTCATAACTTTCTAGATGGAGTAATCTATATTCCCCAAATAAGGAAGATGAAGGCAGATACAACTCATATATCAACTTTTATATCACTTTAAAGTTTATGAAATACTTTCTCCACTAGGCTCTATGAGGTAGGTAATGGGAGCACTATTACTCTCCAGCTTTTACCAGTGAGAAATCTGGGGCGGCTAGGTGGCACAATGGATAAAGCACTGGCCCTGGATTCAGGAGTACCTGAGTTCAAATCCGACCTCAGACACTAGACACTTACTAGCTGTAGGACCGTGGGCAAGTCACTTAACCCCCATTGCCCCGCAAAAACAAACAAACAAAAACAAGTGAAAAACCAGAAGGTCTGAGAGGTTAAATTCCTATGTGGATTGACTTGTACGATCAGTCATATAGCTAGCAAGTTTTTGAGGTGGGATTTGAACCCATATTCCTGACTCTCTGAACAGCATTCTTTTCACTCTACCACATTGCATTAGGACAGATCCATGGGCCCAAAGCTAGTACGTAATGGATCCTGAATTCAAGATCTTAATATTTAAGAGCCAGAAGGAGCCTTTGAGGATATCTAATTCAATTCTTATTTTACATATAAGGAAACAGAAGCCCAGCAAGGTTTAGTGACCTGGCCCAAACTAGTAACAAAAGTACCATTTTAATTCAGATCAAAATATACTTGTAGCCTCTGTTACCTCTTAGAATAGAGGACAGGGAAAAGAGAAGAGACTCAGAATATTTGTCTTCATCTATCTGAAGGGCTTCCAGAAGGAAAAATCATCAAATTTTTTTTGGGGGGAAGGGCAGGGCAATAAGGGTTAAGTGATTTGCCCAGGGTCACACAGCTAGGGTCAAGTGTTTGAGGCTGGATTTGAACTCAGGTCCTCCTGAATCCAGGGTCGGTGCTTTATCCACTTCACCACCTAGCTGCCCCCACATCAGATTACTTCTTAGCACCAGTAGATAGACCACTTTAAGTCCCAAAAGAAGTATCTTTCTAGTAGATAAACTAAAAATTGGAATGCACACTGCCTTGGGGAATGGGGTATTCCTTACCCATGGAAGCCTGCAGATGGATAATGTTGCAGAGAGTATTTCTGTTCTGGAACTGGTTGATTAGTTAATCTCTGGCATTCCTTCTAACTCCAAGACTGATATTATCATAGCTTTTTGTTGAATTTTTCATTTATTTTGTATTATGTTGTGTGTGTGGATGTGGATTTTATCTCCCCTTTTAAAGAGCAGGCTCTTTGAAGGCAGGAACCATATCTTATTTCTCTTTCCATTCCCTTAAGTTTCTAGAATAACATCCTGTACATTATAGATATTTTAAATATATGTTTAGTATTGAACAACTTTCATTTAATAAACGGTTCTCATTTAATATTCACGTATCTGTCTAGATAGAAAATTTCACTGGGGAAGGCAAGTCTATGAGTACTCATTGTGGGTAACCTTTTACCATGCTCACCTACCCTTTATATCACAACAATTTTTGGTGTCATGAACCCCACTGGCAATTTGGTGAAGCCTATGGACCTCTTTTCAGAATAATGTTTTTAAATGCATAAAATAAAATACATAGGATTACAAAAAACAGTTATATTGAAATATAGTTATCGATTTTTAAAAAAACAAGTTTATGGAAGCCAGGTTAATAATCCCTGCTCGAGATCATCTAAAACCCCTCTACTTTCAGTTTGCCTAATTCTCCTATTTGTCTTCATTCTGCAATGCCCTGTAGAGCATCTGGTAAGAAGTTTCCATTTAATAACCCTTCATATGCTTGAAGACAGGTCGATCTATTTTCATACCTCTATTTGACTTGCATTAGCAACAAATTTATACCGATGTGCAAAATTTCATTAACATTCACTTATCAGATCTCTAATTTAATATTTCAAAGTCCTGCTGGACCCAACATTCCTTCAGGAACCCAGTGGATACCTGTCTGCAACTGGATGTGCTACAATCTGTCATTACCCTTGCTAATTGTATCCAGCCAGTTTCCAGTCAGTTGACTGTGCTTCTCTCCATGTTAAAACTGGGCTAATTTTGCAGGAAAAATTCCCTCAAACATTAATTCCAATTTTTTTTAAAAAACAGAATCACTGGGGCAGCTAGGTGGCGCAGTGGATAGAGCACCCAGCCCTGAAGTCAGGAGTACCTGAGTTCAAATCCAGCCTCAGACACTTAACACTTACTAGGCTGTGTGACCCTGGGCAAGTCACTTACCCCCAATTGCCCTCACTAAAAAAATAAAATTAAATTAAATTAAATAATAAATAAATAAATAAAAAACAGAATCACATCCTCTGTACTCCTAGGGAAAGAAAAAAAAAAAAACAAAAACTGCTATGCATGCTTATTCCATTTACCCAATGGCTGCATGTGAAGCATATATCCTTGGTGTTTCCCATGTTTATAGATCAGTTTCTTTGTTTTGGATTCAGTTATGAAGTGAGATTGCCAGGATTGAAATTCCTTTATTCCATCCTTTTCTTGAAGTTAGAAAAAAAAAAGAGATAACTCAGTGCTAATCATTGGGGATTTCACCAGTTCACAAAGAATTTTTAAAAACTAATTGAAAGGGGGCGGCTAGCTGGCGCAGTGGATAAAGCACCGGCCCTGGATTCAGGAGTACCTGAGTTCAAATCCAGCCTCAGACACTTACTAGCTGTGTGACCCTGGGCAAGTCACTTAACCCCCATTGCCCCGCAAAAAAACAAAAAACAAACAAACAAAAAAAAACTAATTGAAAGTTCATGAAGTTAATTACCCTATTGCCTCAGTATACTAATCACCTGAATATGCTAAATTGTATTCTGCCCAGTGTCACAGTTTCCAGACAGCCTTTTAACATATTTTTATTAAGACATCTTTGAATAGCTCTTCATTATTTACTAATTTTTAAATCTTTATCATTCTTTGATAAAAGCATAGCACATAAACTTTCAATAGTTCAGGCATGTTCTAATCATCATTAATTTATGAAACTTCCTTTTATTGAAGGTTTTTATTAAAATGTGTTTTCATCCACATGTATTAAAAAAAACCTTTCATATTTGTTTTCCTACTTTATTGTTATAAAAGTCTTTCAGAGGACAAGTTCACTAACACCATTTTCTAGGTCCCTTGTTACATATTTAAGTCTGGTTACATAAAAGAGACTTAATAAGTTTAGAGTCACATTGGGGTACAATCTGTTCTGATACAATTTGCTGCACATGTAGTAGTCTTGTGGGTATCTCAATAAGGCTCCACTGAACAAACCAAAATCCTTGGTAAGACAAGAACTGCTTATTATTTCACATCGGTGGAAAGAAGATTGTAATTGTGTCCAAAGACCTGGATTCAATGCTGTCTGTTGATACTACCTGTGTGACTTTGGGCAAGTCATTTAATCACTTTCAGACTCATATTTAGAATGAAGGGTAAGGACTAAATAATTTCTAAGGTCCTTCTAATTCTAAATTCATTTATCCTATGAGTCTTCCATAAAATCAAAGAAAAAATTGTAAGTTCTTAAAAGTTTTTTGTATTTTTTCCTTCATAGATCCAATTTCATGGTATCCAAAACCAGTTGGGCTGAATGCTTAGTATAGCTTGATTCTACTTTCACTGCTATCTTGCCAGCAATAAAGAATAATGAAATGCTTTGGTAATTGTAACAAGGTATATACTTTAAGCTTATTCAATTCTCTCTCTGAGATTTCATCAGTTTCCATGAGGTGCTATTTTCCCACATATTATCAGCCTTAAACACAAACACAAACACACAGAGCAAATCCATGGTGGCTATTCTTCCAGATGTATTATTCCATTGCACTATAACATAAAAAATACAGGGCAACAAAGGCAATGCCTGGTGAAAAGCACAGACAGTAAGTGCTACCAGAATTCAGATAAGATAATGGTTTCTAAAGACTAGAGCAGATGGAAGAGGCTTTTTTGAGTATTATATTAAGATGGACCTTGAAGGATGGGTAGTGTCCTTCTACTATGGTACTTGGTAACTCCAAGACACCAATAGTTTGCCTGCTTATAGTATTTTGCTTCTATTCTGGAAACTTTGTCCCATTCATTTTCTTCTGATCTCCAGCACATACTTATTTCTGTACATTTTTCATTGTTGTTCACTGGTGTCTGCTTGTACATGACCCGTGGATTTTTTTTATTCTTGGCAAAGATATTAGAGTGATTTGCCATCTCCTGTTCTATTTCCTTCTCATTTTCTGTGTCACTGTAAGGATTGGAGTGATGCCACCTGCTGGAGAGTTACTGTAGGAAAGCTCTGCCAGGAGGAGAAGGGCAAGGCATGTTGTCAGTTCCTTGGCATCAGGAAGTGATGTTTGCTCGTGGGTACTGTCTATCAAAGCTATCAGCCAATAAGCTTGGATATGTGTGTGTGTGTGTGTGTGTGTGTATGGGATGTTCCCAGTTTCAGAGGAGGCTTGTGGGATGAAGAAGGGGTGAGGCTCGCTCTCTCACTCTCTTTCACAAGGACCTCAGGAGGGAGCAGAGCCGGAGACGTGGGCTCCCTTTGATAGATAGATGAATCTAGGCCTCTTTCTCTCTCTCTCTCTCTTCACCAAATTCTTATTCTCCTTAATAAATGTTTAAAAGTCTAAAGTCTTGCTAAAGCTTATAATTTATTGGCAACCACTTATTAGATAATTTTAGACAGTATAGCTAGAATTTTAGCCTATTACATCACACGAGAGGCCAGGCATGAATAGATTGCAGTGTGCATTATTGGAGGAAATGCTTCCATCAATGAGATCACAGATTATCCATGAGTACTAAGAGCATTTACATTATAATTTTCATTGGTGTGTTCATATTTCTTGCATGATTTTGAGCAGAACTTTACTCATTTTGTTTAATTCCCAACTGTTTAATCTTTTACACCTTTGCACTCTGTAGGCAGCTAGATGGTGTAGTAGAGAGAGCAATAGACTGGGAGTTAGAAAGACCTGAATTCGAATCCTGTCTCAGAAATTTCCTAGCTCTTATGATCCTAGGAAAAGCTAGACTCAGTTTCCTCATCTGTGAAATGAACTGAAGAAAGAAATGGCAAACCACTCCAGTATCTTTGCCAAGAAAACCCCAAATGGGGTAATAACCATTGCTTGTTGAGTAGACTATCTTCACATGTATTTGATAGAATATAATTTTCAATATATTGTTTTGGGGTTTTTTTTGTTTTTTTTGCAGGGCAATGGGGGTTAAATGACTTGCCCAAGGTCATACAGCTAGTAAGTGTCAAGTGTCTGAGGCCGGATTTGAACTCAGGTACTCCTGAATCCAGGGCCGGTGCTTTATCCTCTGAGCCACCTAGCCGCCCCTCAATATATTTTTAATAATAGAATTTTGTAATGACAGTTAATATGTTTCCTTCATTCTTTCATTTTTTCCCTTGGTCATTTGATTGGGTGTTAACCTAAGTAGAGACTTGGACGACCTATTATTCTCTCTGTATACATACTTAGAATAATCCACTTCAAGGTAACTCTTTGGGAAAGTTTTCTGACTTTTGTCCAACCATATTCCTTTTCAAAAAGAAAGATAAGATATTCAAAGTGTACCCAGTTAATTTCCAATGAATTATATTACCTCTTCCAGATTTTTATTATTAGACCTGAGAGTACAGAGGAATAATGAAAATGTGCACCATCATTTTTTTACCTGTGAAAAAATCCAGCTTTTATAATATCATAGATTTTTAGCAGGAAAAGACCTTGAAGAATATCTAGTTCAATTCCTTCATTTTATAAATCACCAGGAAGATTAATTATCTTGCCAAAGGCGTATGCTGGCAGAAGCAACCTAGAATCCAGGTCTCCTGACTCCTTCCTAGGCATGAAGACAGCTACATGGCTCAATGGATTTGGAATCAGGAATGAAGTCATTTAACTTGAAGTCAGAAAGACCTGAACTCAAATCTAGCCTCAGACACTAGCTATAGGATCTCTGCAAGTTACATAACCTCTGTCTGCTTCAGTTTTGTCAACTGTGAAATAAGAATAATGATAACACCTACCTCCCAGGATTATTGTGAGAATCAAATGGGATAATGATTATAAAACACTTAACACAGTACCTGGAACACAGTAGTTACTTAATAAATGATTATTCCTTTCTCCCCTTCCCCTTTATGACAGGGATTTTTAATCAACAAGCATTTATTGTCATTGTTGTTCAGTTGTTTCAGTCCTATCCTACTTACTCTTCATGACCTTATTTTGAGTTTTTTCTTGGTCAAGATACTGGAGTGGTTTCCCATTTCCTTCTTCAACTTATTTTATAAATGAGGATGTGAGGTAAACAGGGTTAAGTGATTTGGCCAGGGTAACACAGCTATCTTTCTGACTTCTGACCTAGAACTCTATCCACTGCACCAACTCACCACCTCAAACCTCTTTTTGCCAGGTACTATGCTAAGTGCTGGGGATAAAAAGAAAGGCAAACGACAGTCCCATTCTCAAGGAGCTGACAGTCTAATGTGGGACACAACATGAAGCAACTATGTACAAACACTACGTATGCAGGTTAAATTGTTGATAATCAGGAAAGACACTAGTATTAAGGGATTGAGAAATACTTTTTCTATCAACTGTTAGTCTGGAATTGAAGGAAACAAGGGAAATCAGGAGATGGATGTGAAGAGAGAGACAACTACAGGAATTGGAGACAGCTTTTTTCTCCTTTCTATTCTCTTCCCATCCCAACTACTACTACCATATCCCTATGATTTTATTTTCCTTTTAGCAATATGTATTTATATCTTCATATATGTAATTAGCTAGTTTAGATTTAGGTCAACATAGAAAAGTTCTGATATGTATGGGTTGAGGTTCAGAGGTTCAGAAAAGGATTGGGGATGTGCAAGGCAGCCCTGGTGCCACATATATACCATTAATTCAGTCATAACTGATCCATTCCATAGCAGTTTTAAAGAATGACTCCTCCCAACCCTCCCCAGGAATTCTTGAATAAAAATTCGCACTTTGGAAATATTTTGTCCAGTGGTTCTTTTCTCCCCTGAAAGTTTATTAATCTAAATCATTTCTACACCTATACAACCGACTCTCCCCTATGTTCAGTGGCTTAACCATTCAACTTTAAAAAAAATCAAATCTTTAGAGAAAATAGCATGGGATTGAACCCTTTCAATGAGTTTGCAGTTAGAAACACAGGTTTCCCTTTCCCTATTCATCATAAACTCTAGCTACCAAATGAATCACCTCCTAAATCCTCTGGGGCTTGTGATAATTGTAAGAATAAATGCCAGCTTGGAACCTTGAAGTATAGACTTGCCCCCAAAATAAAATGGGTGAGGTAGGGAAAATTTGCAGAGGTAGCCTTACTTTTTTGTTTGTTTGTTTGGGCTGTTTTTTAATTTTTGTTTTTTCAAAGTGAATGGTTTCACAACTTTTTCTATGGATCAAGAAAACAAAAGGTTTTCAGGCTTGAGAGAACTAATGCAGATAATCTTTAATCCAATTTAGTTTCTTATTTTAAAGGCAAAATTGTGCTATTTTGATGGTAACAGCTATGCATAATCAAACCTGATACAATTACATTTCCAAGCATCCTTCATTTTTGTTGTCAAAATTCAGTCAAACCTACCAAAGGAAGTAACAAAGAGAGACAGTGTAATACATCATTTTTTTTTTTTGCCAAATAAACATTTTTCCTTTTTCTTTATGAAAAAGGGATCTTTTTTCAGTTTTGGTGTTTGGGGAAAACTATGTTCTATTCGGAGCATGAACAATGCTACCAAATCAGAACACATTCCCTCTTTTACGTTCAACAATGAATAATAATGGCAGGGTTCTCAGGGTTTGTTTCTGACTATTCAATCTACTAAAAAATGGAATCCCTTTAAAGATGTTTTTTATTGGGATAGGCTTTGTTGGTTCTGTTTGATATCATTTAAGAACTGCATATGACTCAAGTTCCAATTCCCTGCTACTCAGAGAAGACCAGTTATCTGCAACTATTCATCAGCTTTGGGGCTGCAGTAAGACTCTTTTTCAAGTTGGCTTCGCCATCTAGTGGGCAGATCCTCATTTCTTTTTATCTGACACCCAAATTCTCTTCTTTCTCTTTCACAAAAGCCATTCTAACTCACCCCTTCAGTCATGAATGCTCTCAACAAAATGGACACTCAAAGAAGAAAATGGACACTCAAAAAGAAACCTGGTCAGTGGTGCGAGTTAGATACCAGATGGGGGTGGGGGGAAGCATCATATGAGGATATTTCTATTCTGTGCCAAATTGTTCTCCAATTCTCATGATAAAAACAGAGGCAGAGTTAAATTCAGGCTTTTAGTAGTTTTTGAAGACATTTTCCTAGTGCGTTCTCAGATGACTTAATTCAGAGTGAGAATTAAGAATTGCTGATCCTAGATGACTCTGTGGCCAATATATCAATATTACTAACATGATATAGTTATCCTTTGCTTTTCATTGGATGGGTAGGTTGGGGGGGTGGAATTTGAGGACTCTGGGGAAAGATACTTGAAACTGATATTTTTAAAAAAACCTGTTTTGATTTGTGAAAAAGAAGACTAAGTTACAGATACCAGAAGAAATGAGTCTACCCTACTTTCCAAGTATCTCTTGCAATACCATTAAGCCCACAAGAAGGTAGCCTCAACTCCTTCTTCCCTCAATGCTCTCCTCTCAACTACACACCAGGCATGATAGTTCCACCTGGCATCTCTCTAGCACTTTGTACTTTTCTCATTGGTTTCACGTCCATCAGCTCATTTGATCCTTATAGATTTTTGGTAATGATTTATAACAGATACATGCCTACATATATAAGTATTTTCAACTCTTTAACCATCAGAAAAGCTATGATTTCTACAAAGATTGCATTCAGATTTCTAAACATTTATCAGTACTCTCAAATTTAATTTTAGTTTAATTTCTTCTTGGCTGACTTGCCCTTCTCTTCTGTTTAACATATTTTGTTGTTCTGGCCAAACTGGCACCTTTTTTTTTTTTTAAATCTTTGGTTTCATTCCTGCATAAAGCTCCAAGTGAAGAACTCTCTCTACCAATGTACATTAACACCTGCTCTGCAATTATTATCCCAGAGTTGCTTGGGGCACTGAGAGGTATGGTAACTTTGTCAAGGTCATGCATTCAATTTGAGTGTGAAGTAAAATTCAAAATCCTTCTGACTCCAAGGCCAGCTCCCTATCCCCTACACTATACTTAATTCCTTTAACATACTTTAATTTATCTTATTCTGGATTTAAGAAATGAAACAAGCATTTCCAGAACATAGTAAAACAGAAAAAAAGACAATTGTATTGAAGTTGCATATCTGTTACGTACAACTTGTTATTGCTTTTAAATCTATAGTAAAGTTATATAATAACTTTTTCCCCTTTTTTCTTCCTTCCCCCAACTACCCTAGAGATGCTATCATTAAACATAAATATGTGTGTGTGTAAAATTATTCTATACACACTTCTATTAATCAGTTCTCTCTCTGGATGCATTCAGATAGTGTCTTCCTTCATGTGTCTTTTGTAGTTGGGTATTTATAGTAGTCAAAATTATTTAGTCACTCAGAGTTGTTCCTAAAACAATATTGTTGTTATTGTATACAAATAAATATTTCTGCTACCCTTGAGAGCCCTAAAATCTTGGAGTTAAGGTAAGGGGAGACCTTAGAAATCATGATTCTGAGTTCCCAATGCGCCCTTACAATATTCCTGAAAATGGTTACCCAGCCTCTGCTTCTTTCTGTATTTCAAGAGTTATTTTTTTTTCCTAAGTGAGGCAATTGGGGTTAAGTGACTTGCCCAGGGTCACACAGCTAGTGAGTGTTAAGTGTCTAAGGACGGATTTGAACTCAGGTACTCCTGACTCCAGGGCCGGTGCTCTATCTACTGTGCCACCACCTAGCTCAAGAGTTATCTTAAAGAAGAAGGATTAGACATTTGTTTGGCCAGAAGGTGGAGCTAAGGACAATGTGCAGAGGTTACAATATGCCAAATTTCGGCTAAAAGATGAACATACTAATCCTTTGTACCGTCTAACAATCTAATGGGCAGATCCCAACAGCAAGTTCTGTATCACTTGGATGCCAGATATGGCCACTACTCAGATGTCACAAAGACCCTTCGTACTTCAGGTAGGCATTACTGAGTTCAATGACTTCTGAGGTCTCTTACAAGTCTAACATTCTTTGATTCAGTTCTTATTAATAAATATTTATCAAATACCTACTGTATATAGGACACTTTGTTGGAGACTAGAAAATACAAAGTTCAAATAAGAAAGACACCATCCAATCTCATGGAGTTCATTTATACTCTAGTAGGGAGATAACTATAACATATAGTAATACTCTAATATAAAAGATATACTCTTTAGTTTTAGTGGGGGGAGTTGCTATTGACAGGAGCTAGGAAGGCTTCATAAAGGAAAAAGCATTGGAATTTGTCTCTACAAGATAGATCGGAATTCATAGAAGCATAATAAGAAGAAAGACAGTCCAAGTAGAGACAACCTCCTCTCAAATGTTGTGGGTACATCTAGGCCAAACACTGCACACTAGAGAATAAAGAAGGGGGGAAAATGCTCTTTTTCACCTTATTTCTTAACCATTGTTCAGTCTTATATGTAACGCTGTCAATTCTATCAGCCTGTTTCCTTTTATTGTGAATTTACCCTATGCTGCTTCTAAGTGCATCTGAATAAGTAGTCAGAAATTCTATATTAGGGATAGGGACTGGACTCATAATTTTATTAATATACAGAACCCTTACATGAAGAAACTCCTTTAATCATTGTAGATCATTACTTTTTCTGTAATTTATAGTCTTAGAGTGTTGCTTAGATAGAACATTGAGAAGTTAAATGACTTGCCCAGGGTCACACAGAGGTAGGACTTGAACCCAAGATTTTCTGGCTTTAAGTCCAGTACTTTATCCACTCTGATACCACATTGTGAAAACCAGTCACCTAACCTTTTTGAACCTCAGTTCCCCAGGATGTAAAATAGAGAAAATAATAGTAGCTAACTCATATAATTGTTGTAAGGGGGTGTGTGTGTGCGTGTGTGTGTGCCTGCATATCACTTCACAAACCTAAAAAATATTTTATATATTAGCAAATTATTCTATATTTTAGACTGATTTTAAATATTTTTATTTAATTGATTACTTTTAGTTAGTTTCTAGCCATATCACCATTCCCTAAAGAAAAAGTTGAAATGCCTTCCCAACATTACCTTTCTGGTTGTATGTAGGAAAAGCAAGTATCATTCAAGAATTTTCAGCTTTCATATTGCTTTTGCAGGGTTTAAGTATTTGTGGGTCTGATTGTTTTCTCTCTTCAGTAAACATTCAGCATCCACATTTTGTGCTTAATAAAAATCTCTTCTGTATGATTCTCTTCACCCACTGAAATGTGTGAAGGGTCCCCAAAACAGCCCCTTTGTTCTCTACATTTCCTTTTTATATTTCTCCTTATCCTTTGTTCTCTACATTTCCTTTTTATATTTCTCCTTATTTTTTGTCCTGAAAGTATATCACCTCTGTCCTCTCTCAGCCCACAGGATGCCTTCTAGTTTTCTGCAATCTTTTACTATTTGTATTACAAGTTTCTAGAATAACTTGTGCTTTCTCCTAACTTGAATGATGTTATTGAGTCCTTGCATGTTATAGTCTCTCTCTCTTTCTCTCTCTCTCTCTCTCTCTCTCTCTCTCACACATACACACACACACACACACACACACACACACACACACACACACACACACACACTCCCTACTTCCTTACTCTCTCTGCTTTGCCTTTGAATATTCACTTTCCACTTATCTCAAGCTCCAAGGATATTACTTGCTCTTTCTCCTATGGAAGAGTCTATTAGTCTCATTTTCTTTGTATTTTGCCTAAAATAATTAATTCGTTCTTGATAAGTAGAATTATTACCAAGTTGTATCAGCATTTTGTCTTGATAGATGACTCTAAAGAAAGTCAACAAGCATTTATTAAGCACCTATGTATCTAAGCACTATTGTGTTAGTTAAGCCCTGGGAACATAGTAGTAGGCCTCCACCAGTCGCTGATGACCATGGATCAGCGCCTTGAAGAGCCACAGGCCACAGTGTGACTGTGCAGTCCGATATGGGAACCACAGCTCCTGAGTGACTTATAACCGGTAACTGCCACATCCCGTGTTGTATCTACCCCATGAGGAGTAGCTGGAGTGTCCTCTCCAGGGCGCTGGCCTGGGTGGATCAATATGGAAAACAAGCTGTTGCCCATGCAGCAGGTTTTCCCTCTCCACGACATTGGTGGATCCAAAGGAGAGGCAGAGGCAGTAGTCCCTACTTTCAAGGAGCTTAGAATCTAATGAGGGAAACCATTTGCAAAACAACTGTATATATTAAAAAAAAAGATACAGGATAAATTGGAGATACTCTCAGAAGGAAAGCACTAACATTGAGGTCCAGAAAAGGCTTCTTGCAGAAAAATTTTAGCTATGTAGATGGGGAGGGAGAGCATTCCAGGCATAGAGGACAGCCAGAGCAGAGAGATGGAGTATCTTGTGAAAGAAACATCAAGGATTCCAATCTCAGTAGATAGTAGAATACATGTAAGAAGTAAATATAAGAAGATTGGAATGGTAGGAAGTGACCAGGACCAATTTATGAAGTTTTTTTTTTTTAAAAGCTAGAGTTGCTTTTAAATTTAATTCTGGAGTGAGCCACTGGAGCTTATTAAAATGGGGTGGGGTGGGGGGCTGTGACATGGTCAGACCTTCACTGTAATAAGATCACTTTGATAACTGAATAGAGGATGAACTGGAGTAGGTAGAGACTTGATTCAGGAAAGCCAATAGCAGGCTATTGAAATGATCTAGGCAGTAACTGCTTTTCCCCCTTTTCCCCCCTTTCCCACCCCCACCCCTGCCCCAAGTCTAAAGGGTGATATCAATGTTAAGACAAAGAAGTGGGCACGTAAGAAAAACATTCTTCCTTTTTGTCTATTTTGGCATAAATTTCCAGCCCAGATTCTTTGAGAATACAGGGAAAATCTCATCTATTTATGGATCCACACGGCCGGAAAGCAAATAAAGTGAGTTGCCAAATTGAAAAGAAATTTATTAGTACACTAAGGAAGACTGCTTGGGTTGGTAGAAGCTTCAACCTACCATGGTTCAGATTTGGCATATAGCTTTTTCAAGCCTCGGCACCCAATAAGCATCATTTGAATGAACCAGTGGAATACTGTTTGTCTCTATAGGAAAACATATCTGGGCTGCCTCTAGTTATATGTTAGGTATACCATTTGTGGGTTTATGTATAGCTAAAATGTGCTGTGTACAGCAGGTTTTTATGTATTCAGCCTAAGCAGGATAGGGGCAGTCAAGGCAGGTTTTATTACTGTTTACAGCAGAAAAGGAGGTAATTCAATGAGGTTGTGTTATTGAATGTGCAGCAAATGAGGTATAATTAAAATAGCACATTGGAATAACAAGGTGTTTTGTTTTTTATCTCCTACACCAATAGAAACCTAAAGAAGGCTTCCTCCTTCATTTAATGTAAAGTCAGTTATCTAAACCTCACAGTGAAGATTTACATATTGAAAAAATAAAATAAAAATTGAATATTATATTTTAAGTGTAATGTATCAGCACGAAAACAACCATTTTTTAAATATAATTCATTTTTTAGGTGATTTTTTTTCTTGGTCAAAGGAATTCCCAGTGAGGAAATTTAGATTGATACCTGTTCTTCAACATAGAAAGTTGTCCAGGGCATTGAAAAGTTAAATCATTTGCTCAGCATCATCCAGTTAGTAGGTTTCAAAGGACAGACTTGAACCAAAGTATTGTTTGTGGTTACAAGGCCAGGCCAGCTTAATATCCACTGTAACCCATTGTTGCTCTTGTCCAGTCATCTTCAGTTGTTGTTTGACTCTTTATGACCCCCATTTGGAGTTTTCTTGGCAAGGATACTGGAGTGGTTTGCCATTTCCTTATCCAGATCATGTTATAGATGCAGAAACAGAAGCAAACAAATCTCCCACTGCATTCTGGGCCATTGCCAGTCATCCTGACCTATGTCTTGCCACTGGACTTTGATGAGTCTAGAGGAGAGAGTGGGGCTGATGACTTTGCACAGCCCTGCCTCACTTTAACCAGGTTCACTTACAAGTCAAGACATCACCTTCCTGATGTCATTGGTCCTCTTCCAGAACAAAGGATGAACAACATGAATTCCTCTTCAAAATAATGTCTTTAAATGAATAAAATAATATATATAGGATTACAAGAGAAAGCAATATACTAAAGTGAAGTTATCAATATTTCTTTTAAAAAGTTCACAGACCAAAAAAAAGGGGGGGAGCAGCTAGGTGGCACAGTGAATAAAGCCCCGATCTTGGAGTCAGGAGGACCTGAGTTCAAATCCGGCCTCAGACACTTAACACTTACTTAGCTGTGTGACTCTGGGCAAGTCACTTAACCCCAATTGCCTCACCAAAAAAAAAAAAAAAAGTTCACAGACCCCAAGTTAAGAATCTCTGCTCTATCATATTTTTAGAAGTTTAATATTAACTTGCTTTGTTTCTATTTTTCCCCCTGCATTGGATTGTAGCAGTGTAGAGGTATTTATTCTCATTCCTATGAGGCTCATCTGGCAGATACCTTGTCTATATCTCAGCTCAAGTTTTATAAACTTTTTTGGAAATGTTATTTTTAGAAAATTAATATATCAAGGACAGGGGTGATGAAAATGTCTTGGATAAGTACTGTATAACTTGGAACCACTCTACATTTTAAGAAATAATTAAAAAAAGAAGAAAAATGAAATATTATGAGTGTATTTATGCTGTAATGAAAAAAGATATCCAGACTGGGAGTTGGTAGTCCTGGTGTTCTGGACTTGAACACATAGCCAACTAGCTGTGTGACCTCAAATAAATTATAAGATTTTGAGTGACCCATCTTCTTTATCTGCAAAATGAAGAGGTTGAAATAGATGGTTTCCCAGGTCCTTGCCAGTGGTAACAGTCTATGTTCTTTCCCTGATTTCTTTTCTTCTCTCTCTCTCTCTCTCTTTCCTAGACTATGCCAGAGAGCCACGATGACCCTGCACAGTAACAATACAACCTCTTCCTCATTTGTTAACATCAGCACTTCCTGGAACCAAGGCACCTCAGGCCCAGGTCTTCCTCCTCACTACGGCAGCTACAATGTTTCTCAAGCCTCTGAGACTTTTTCCAACAATTCTACAAATGATGACCCTCTTGGTGGTCACACCATCTGGCAAGTGGTCATCATTGCCTTGTTGACTGGCATCCTAGCCTTGGTGACCATCATTGGCAACATCCTGGTAATCGTGTCATTTAAAGTTAACAAGCAGCTAAAGACTGTCAACAACTACTTCCTCTTGAGCCTGGCTTGTGCTGATCTGATCATTGGTGTTATTTCAATGAACCTTTTTACCACATACATCATCATGAACCGATGGGCTTTGGGGAACTTAGCTTGTGACCTCTGGCTCTCTATTGATTATGTGGCCAGCAATGCTTCAGTCATGAACCTTCTGGTCATCAGCTTTGACAGGTACTTTTCCATCACCAGGCCACTCACATACCGAGCTAAACGAACAACCAAAAGGGCTGGTATGATGATTGGCCTTGCTTGGATCATCTCCTTTATCCTTTGGGCTCCTGCCATTTTGTTCTGGCAATACTTTGTTGGGAAACGAACTGTTCCCCCAGGGGAGTGTTCTATCCAGTTCCTCACTGAACCCACCATTACCTTTGGCACTGCCATAGCTGCCTTTTATATGCCTGTGACAATTATGACTATTTTATACTGGAGGATCTACAAGGAGACTGAGAAACGTACCAAAGAGCTTGCAGGACTGCAGGCCTCAGGGAGAGAGGCAGAGGCTGCCCACTTTGTTAATCCAACAGGCAGCTCCAGGAGCTGCAGCAGCTATGAACTACAGCAGCAAACCATCAAACGCTCAACCAGGAGGAAGTATGGCCGCTGCCATTTCTGGTTCACTACAAAGAACTGGAAACCCAGTGCTGAGCAGATGGACCAAGACCATAGTAGCAGCGACAGCTGGAACAACAACGATGCTGCTGCCTCTCTTGAAAACTCTGCCTCATCTGATGAGGAAGACATTGGCTCAGAGACAAGAGCCATTTACTCCATTGTGCTCAAGCTCCCAGGTCACAGCACCATCCTGAACTCGACCAAATTACCCTCCTCAGAGGACCTGCAAGGATCAGAGGAGGAGCTGCGCAAAGCTGATTTGGAGAAGAAAACGAACAAGCTCCAAGCCCAGAAGAGCATGGAGGATGGAGGCAGCTTTCGGAAGAGCTTTGCCAAGCTTCCCATTCAATTAGAGTCAGCTGTGGAGACGACCAAGCCACCGGAGGCCATTTCTTCTGTTGCTAAAACAACAGCAGCTCTTCCTCTTTCCTTCAAGGAAGCCACGCTGGCCAAAAGGTTTGCTCTAAAGACCAGAAGCCAGATCACTAAACGGAAAAGGATGTCCCTCATCAAGGAGAAGAAAGCAGCACAGACCCTCAGTGCAATTTTACTTGCCTTCATCATCACCTGGACTCCGTATAACATCATGGTCCTGGTGAACACCTTTTGCAATAGCTGCATCCCTAAAACCTATTGGAACCTGGGGTACTGGCTTTGTTACATCAACAGCACCGTGAACCCCATGTGCTATGCACTGTGTAACAAAACTTTCAGAACCACATTCAAGATGTTGCTGCTGTGTCAGTGTGATAAAAGGAAGAGACGCAAACAACAGTATCAGCAAAGGCAGTCAGTTATTTTTCACAAGAGGGTACCACAGGAGGCTTCATAAAATGAAATAAAAATTTTAAAACAACAGCAAGCGACCAAACACACATGCACTTAGACCCCATAGACCTTGAGAAAGGAAGAAGGGGAAGATTTTTTTTCCTGGTATTAATATTAGACATTTCAATGTCCAGATTTGAAAGCCACTGCCTGGCTGATGTATCCTTTTAATAAACCTATTTTAATATAAAAAGTCAAATGCACATTAAGCGAAAGAAAAACATACTACTGAATGGTAAAACATTAACTCGGAAGTTGTTACTTTATCACTTTGAATGGTTTTCCTAAAAAGGGAGGAAAACAAAGCTATATAGTAATTATAAACCCATCATTGACCTGCCCAGGTCTATTGACTCATATCAGCTCTGGGATCTCAGGTAAGCGTATCTAGCTGGCCTACTTTCCAACTTCTTTCTAAGGATCCTGCAAGTACCGATCCAGGCTCTTGGACAGAGGAGGCCAGCAAAAAGATGGTCTTGAAGAGTTTTAACATGTTACAAGGTGGCATCTTGTCCCAATAGAGCTTCCTGTCTTCTCTTTAGTGTATCCTTGTTAAACCCTACCTACCTGTGGACTTGATCCTCCATCCTTACGGAGTACTGTTTTGTGCAGCTAAAGTTTCGTGTATATGAAAATAAATACATATATATATATATATATGTGTATATATATATATGTGTGTGTGTGTGTGTGTGTGTGTGTGTATATGTGGGTACAGAGCATACACACACACATGTATACAATATACTGAGAAACAAAAAAACTGGCAAATTACTCCTGCAATACATGATTTCAGTATTTTGGCAACTAAAGTTCTCTGGAAACCTAATACAACACAAATGTACAACACGATCCAGATGAAACAGGCCTCATTTAATGCTGTTAAATCAAGGCTGTTTTCAGGGGCCACTCAGAGAACAGTAGAATCCTATCCAAAGTACACCCAAATGAGGCCAGCACTGTTCAGCTGTGCCTATTAGATGCCCTCATGTTCAGTCTGAGAAACTAAGCAACGTCAGCAGATCTGTGGAGATTAGTGGTCTCCAGACCATCTGAATCCAGATGAGCCAGGAAAATCAACCTCTTCTGGGCTCTCGAACCCCACACTGAGGACTGGCTAGCCAGCTGCATTGGTTTAAAGCTTTCTTTACCTGTGCTAAGGCCCAGGCCCCTTGGATCTCAAAGAATGAATTGCAACACAGTGTTTTTGAATTCTCCACAGCCTCAAATGTGAGCTTGCGGCTAAACAAAATTTCTGTGATAAGCTTGAAACTCAACATTAGTGACATGGCTGTCTGGGTCTCTTCAATTGCAATATATCTGGTAATAATAAAAGGAAGAGTTTTTTTTTTAAAAAAAGAAGAAGAAGAAAAAAAGAATGAAAAAAATGAAATTGTTTTGGTTTTGTTACCTGGCATTTTCTGATGAAAATTTACTAAATAAATCAAAGGGCTTAAATCTGTGTCACTTAGACATTGCCAGTGTTTCCTGGGCTTGAGCATGTGATCAGAACCCAAATAATGGGTGTGCTCTATAAAAGTTAGGTGTCCTCTGAGGAAAGACTATATTTGAAAAGTATTGCTTCTAATCTGATTTATTTACATTTTGAAAAATAATTTTGTATTTTCATTTGACCAAAATTATATAAGTTTTGTTTTGGGGTGGTTTTTTGTTTGTTAATTGTTGTTGTTCAATTTCCTTCCTTCCTTCCTTCCTTCCTTCCTTCCTTCCTTCCTTCCTTCCTTCCTTCCTTCCTTCCTTCCTTCCTTCCTTCCTTCCTTCCTTCCTTCCTTCCTTCCTCTCTCTCTCTCTCTCTCTTTCTTTTTCCTTCTCTTTCTTTCCCCTTTCCTTTCTTTTTTTCCTTTCTTTCCTTTTTTCTTTTCCTCCCTCTCCCTTGCTCCTTCCCCCCCTACCCCTCCCTCCCTCCCTCTCTCCCTCTCTCCCTCTCCCTCTCTCTCTCTCATTTTTGGCTGAGGGTGGGGGTGGGTACTGTGGGTGGGGGGAGGGGGCAAGAAAACCTTACCTTTGTTTGGGGCATCAGTGTTGTGAACACAGAGCTGGTGTAAAAGCTGCTTTTGTATTCAGTGTGAGATGGTATTTACAGATGATTTTGACCACAGTGGAAGTATATTAAATGGTGTCTGTGTATTTGAGCTATTTAATTTGTGTTATGTTTATATGAAGAAATATTTATACATACTTCACCAAATGTTTATTTAATGTTGATAAATATTGCTCTTCAGTCTTCAGCTGTGGTGTCCTTTTAAAGTGATTCCTAAAGGTCCACTTTAACAATGGATACAGTATATCTAGCTTTCATGTTGCTAAGAAAAAAGTCATCTTGTTGGCATTAGTGAATATTTAACTCTTTGTCTGTTAATTAAAAAAACCACAGTAATTATAACATAATGCAGTTAAGCCACGATTTTGTTGAACCTGATGAGAACAAAACAAGAGAAACCAATATAATTAACAGCTACTGTGTTGACCTTGTTCAACCAAAGAATAAGGAAAATATGAAGTTTTCTAAGTTGAGTAGAAAATGACAGGTCCCTATACTCTAAAGCCAAGTGGCAACCATTTCTCATCCCAGTTCTACCACTAATTGGTTGACCTTGACCAGTGGTGGCCTTGATTTTCCTCATTTGTAAAATGAGGGTGTTGGACTAGATTATCTCTAAGGTCCCTTCCTGCTCTAAAAGACTGTGATTTATGGTTCAGTAGAAACATTTTTTAAAAAATATTTTCACTCAAGTTAAACTGGCAAAAAAAGTATTTAAAAGGTTAATGTCTCCCATTACAACAAGTGATTGCTACCCAACATTTTTAGGAATTGAAACACCCTTTCCTTGTTCTGGTTTACCACACAACCATCTTCCTAAAACTGTTACTTGGTGTGCTTTATTTATTTATTTATTTTAGATTAGAGAAAATTAAACTTTCAGAATTGGAGACACTCTGGGTATTGAAAAACCAGGGTTGATAATCACTATTCTCTGTAGAGAGAATCTTCTCTTGATTCATGCTTTTATAATGATCCTAATAAGCTCAGAGATAAGAAAAAAAATTGAAATGGGATTCTAGCCGTTCATTATTATTCATTTTTGCTACAGATTTTTTTTTTAAACTACCAACTCTTAAAAGCTACTTTTAAAAATTACCTATTGACTTTGTTTACAGGATAGGGACAGCAAACCTTGGATCGTTTTCAGAGAAGAAAAAACACAAAACCAAAAAAAAAAAAAGTGAGATTTTAGTGTAAAAAAAGGTTTAAAATATAAGATATAGCAAGTGTTTATAAAAGTCACTTCATAATATTACGCATTCACATCGTAATAGGTTCACTACAAATAAACTAGCTATTCAGTATATCAATAATAAATGTCCTTTTGCTCAAATTGGGAATTAAATGATTTTATTGTGTGCAAGTCATGTACATGTAGTGTGCTCTGTGATAATCTATTCTACTGGGAAAGAGCAGAAAAAAAACAAAAAGATAAATTACATACTATCACATCCTGTCTCATCCTATCATATGCTAACTAACTCTGTCATATACTATCTCACACTGTCCTATCCACATATACTCAGGCCCATACATTCTGCTTTCTTTTTTTCTTCTCACGATCTCTCCTTTGGTCACCATTCAAGTCTCCCTTGTTTATATTCTCCTTTCCTTTATCTTCTCCTTTGCCCATCAAATCTAGTCTTCCTTTCCCAAATATGTTCTAGTTCTATCCACCCCATCTTCTGATGGCTCCAGAGTCTGGCAAAATGTGAACTAACAAATACATCCCTAAATGCTAAGAAGCTGGCTGCCTTTAGTCCAAAGGGTACAAAGAAAGCATAATGAGATTCCTTTGCAAATTCTTTCAGTGCTTCCAGATGGACTAGTCTCAATGAGTTGGAGATAAGGGAAGCATATCCAGAGGGAAGTTTCTCTACTTTTTATTAAATATAATTATGGGCATGTTCATTACTTCATTTAAAATATTGATTTGGTAGTGATAATATGCATAGCTCTGTGCTGTGCTGCTACAGAAATCAGGAGTCATTTAGATAGCAAAGAAATTAAGACTGAAAAAGCCGAGTTCATTCATCTAATGAACCTTTCAGGAATAGTGTCTGGCTAGGCAGCGAAGAACACATACTAATAGGGAAGGAAAATCCATAATAATTTATAATATGGAAAATCCAAAAGTCATACTGTTTACAATAACTTCAGCTTTCTTTTCAAGCAAATCCTTTAGCGAACCTACCAACCAGGTACAAATCTAGCAGTTTGAGATTCCCTTTTCTCCCTGTCAAAGCTAAACTAAAATATTTTCTTACATGAAGTAAGAGAAGTGGTAGACCCAAATAGTCTACAAACTGCATAGATAAATGTACCTGGATAATCTAGCGTTCCTTGTATGTATGTTAGGATTGTTGGCTTGGCTCAAATTATCATCGCATATAATTTTGGTTAGTTTACAAAATTGAGGAAGATTCTAACTTTAGCCTGTGATCCAAACATTGAAGGAAAAACTCTCATAATCATCACACCATGATATATAATGTTAGTTCCAGACTACTAAGTAGATTTGTAAAAAACAACACGCAAAAAAACTTTGTGGAAACCTGTTTTTGCCTATTCTTAGAGACATATGGTGCCAACATTTTTTAGCAGTCATTTTTTTTCTTACATATTGAAAGCTTCATTAAGTTTGGGGCAGGCTTGAGGGAAATCTTATGGAAATTAGAAATAAAAATGTGCAATTTAGTGGTAGCACAAGTCACAAATGGGCTTCCAAGATGGTGAAACCAGAGCATTATTTCATTGGGCAGGAAGCTTAGATAGATAAATATAAAGACAATTAGGATATTTGCATCCTTCTCCATAGGGGTGTACAAATATGAATTAACCACTGTCCACATGAGTTGAGTGTATTATTTGCTTTGTAAGCAAAGAAGATGTATCATAGCTGTATTTAAAATATTGTCCGAGCCTTAGAGAAAGGTGCCAAATTTTACCTTTTTACTACTTACTGACCAGGCATTTCTTCCAGAGACATGTGGGGGGTTTTCAAATATCATTTTCATCTTTTTTTTTTTCTCCTGAAAACAAGTCAATGGTATGTATGATAAAATTATGCCTGCAATTTTGTGGTAAATATTACTTCCTTGACTAAGTTTAACAGCATAAATAGCTAAATAAATAAAATCCACTACTAAATAAAGATTGTGTCCTTTCATTTTCATCCAAAGTTTAAGACATAACTGTAAGCTTTTCTTTTTATATGTAGGCAGATTGCATTGCAGATTTGAATGAGAATGGGAATATATTTGAAAGAATGATAATGATAATGCTTTATGAAATATGGTACCATATCTATTGAATTGTGTTGTTTCTACAGAAAATATGGTTTTCTCCAACATTTGGAAGGACAGAACCTATCATGTTTATTCATAAGTATGGGTGCTGTAGTGACAGTTAAACCATATGCAAACCACTATATATCTGAGTCTGGATATAAAAGCATATGGATATGGTTCTTGTCTGGAAGAGTGTATTAAAACAAATCCAATAATTTCTAGATACCAATGCATAGTTCAAAGAATACTGACCTTTGAGTCATAGGGCTTAATTTAAATTCCACCTCTAATACTTACTACTTGTGTGACCTTGTGTGAATCACTTAAATTCCCATAGTCCCAATTTACTCATTTGTAAAATGAGGAAGTTGGGCCAGAAGGCTTCTTAAGTCCATTTCATCTCTAGATCTCTGTGGTTATTACCTAACAGAATGAGCATAATCTATTCATGCCTACCCATTTTGTACAACTCTAATCCATATCCTTTCATAAATTTGCCATATTGGGTATGCCCTAAATAATTGGGACCTATCTTATACCCTCTTGATATTGTATGGATACCAGTGATACACAGAGGCTGTTCATACCTTGTGCTTGCTATGTGACCAACCCATCATTTTTCTGGTCAAAAATTTCTATAATGGCATATTTCATACTGCTTCTCCATAGAATTCCTATTTTCTGTGTACTGCAGCCTTTCCACAATCACCATGGGCCTCTTTACTTCCCTTTCTTTTTCTTTTTTTGCAGGGTAATGGGGGGTAAATGACTTGCCCAGGATCACACAGCTAGTAAGTGTCACGTGTCTGAGGCCGAATTTGAACTCAGGTCCTCCTGACTCCAGGGCTGGTTCTCTATCTACTGAACCACCTAGCTGCCCCCTCTACTTCCCTTTAATGCTTAACCTCAGTGCAGTCACAGAATATCAACTGAAAGAATATTGGTGTTAAAAAAAATGTGGTCTTTTTTCATAGTGAATCTTTTATGCTTTATAAGAATAGTGCACGTTCCAAAAAGTCAATTTGGCCTATTCTCCCATTGAATTCTGAACCCACTAATTCTACATTTATGAAGACATATGTGCTTTAAAATGGGGATGCCCTTTTTAAGAAATGAAGAAACAATTTAAATTTATTATTTTGGGGCAGCTAGGTGGTGCAGTAGATAGAGCATCGTCCCTGGATTCAAGAGGACCTGGGTTCAAATCTGGCCTCAGACCCTTGACACTTACCAGCTGTGTGACCCTGGGCAAGTCACTTAACCCCAATTGCCTCACCAAAAAAAAAAGGTATTATTTTGGGGGCAGGTAGGTGGCCCAGTGGATAGAGCACTGGCCCTGGATTCAAGAGGACCTGACTTCAAATCCGACCTTAGACACTTGACACTTACTAGCTGTGTGACCCTGGGCAAGTCACTTAACCCTCATTGCCCCACCAAAAAAAAAAGTATTATTTTCTGTTTTCCACTTTATCCATCAGAAAATATTTTCCTTTCAAAGAAAAACATTTCATAGTACTATGTAGCAAAAGTTATACAGTTCCCAGTGTCTTCTCAGCAAGGTGTGTGTCTCTCAGCAAGAAGCCAGAGTACTTGCCGAGCTTCATGAGAGGTGTCCTAGTTCAGCCCCAGTTCTCTGAAAGGCAGTTGGAAATGCAAGACCAGGAGTTTAGCAGAGAGATTAGGAAAGGATAGGCTAATCTAAGAATTGTGGTTAAAATTGTCAGTGTGGGGGGAAAAAACAGAAGCAGAGCTAGAAATTATCCCATTATAGCAGTTGAGATGTGCTGGGATGTTGCAACAACAGGATTTATTATTTTAAAAATTATAATTTTACCTACCATGGTTAGAAAGATCTGCTATGAAAAGGAAAAGGAGGGACATGACTGGAACAGCATAAAAACTATTCCCGCAGGCCTAAGTCCAAGGGTACTGAATTACCTAGCACAGGATAAAACATCCTTATTTCTGTTTGATTTCAGGTAAAAGTCATAGTTAACTTTTTTGGAACCATCCATCATGTAGCAAAGTTCCACATTTTTCATTGGGTATCCTATCCAGACCCAGAATTGAGCAAGTGAGAAATTCCTTTTTCAAAAAGAAAATAACACAATGGGGTAATTAAGTCAAGAGGATTCTATTTATGCATATACAAGACTGTCTCCTTGATTTTCCCAGGCCCAGACATGCATCTATAGCAGTTCTCATATTACACTGCCTTTGGGCAGCTTGTGATCTTTCCCTCGAATTGTGTGTTACTAACTTAATGATCATTCAGACAATTACTAGACACTAACTGTGTGACCCTAGGCAAGTCACTTAGCCCTGATTGTCTCAGTTTCCTCATCTGTGAAATAAGCTACAGAAGGAAATAGCGAACCACTCTTGTATCTCTGCAAAGAAAACCCCAAATGAGGTCACTAAGAGTCAGATACAACTGAAAATTACTGAACAACAAACAACAAGAAGGCAAAAATAAACCTTTAAGACTGGAATCTGTTGAATCCAAGTTGGCTCAAAATGTAACATCAATATATACTGTTCCAGGTATAGTTTCATAATTTTTATAATAATAAATTACCATATAAATTACTTCTATACTATAATCAAACTTATCCTCCCCTCCTAACTTTGGTGGGGATCTGTGATGAAAGATGGGATCACATTTTCTCAGTACAGCAATTCATTATTTTAGAATTTCCCAACATTTAGCAAATTCTTTCACAGGGCTGATAAGATTTTTTTAACCTTACCCACAGGAGATCACACAGAACCTAGTAAGTCCCACAAATTAAGTAATTATGATTCTTCCCTTTTACAATATACCCAACTAAATACTTCAGCCTCTAAAAGCTAAATGAATAATTTCACAGCATCCTCATCAAAAGGGTAAGATTTTCCTATTATACAATTACATCATTCTTTTAACAGAATTTCTTATACAATGTTTCTCAAAGTTCATAATACATGAAAATTTAGAAACAACAATTAAATAATATCATGAATTTAAAACATGAAACAAGATATTGCCAGTCAAATGACACAAATTCAGTTGAATGGAAAATCACTTCATTCACTTTTGACATATTATACCAATTGAATTCAATACCAATAAAGATAAATTTTGATTCAGTTATACCTTTAACAAAACTTACTTTTGCAGTTTCCAAACATATTGCCTTAATGCCAAATATTGTATCTTTTCCATTTAGGCCTGATTTACTTATAAAAGGGTCAAATATCACAATTATCTCAACAGGAGAATGTGTATCACTTAACATGAGACAAGAATAAATTCAATCACATATGGATTTATATGTACAAATGGTATCATACATAACATAATCTCATCAGATGGTGTCCTGAGAAAGTTGTTTGAGATGAGACTTCTAAGCCTTAAATGGACAATTTACTTTTTTTTTTTTTTACTGTTTACTTTATCTCTGTGGACCTTTTATCTGTAAGGTTTAACAGAGAGGACTTCCCCCTTTGATTTTGTCAAGATGACTGATCTCTTTCCCTTTTCCCCCTTAAATTGTTACCCATCATAAATCCCATTGTTAAGAACCCTTGATGAAGTGTTTGTAATATCAATTAATGATTCATTTAGGAGACTTCATCTCTCAAATAGAATCAAATGGGGGAATGTGAGAAATGAATGTTTCTCTCTTGTATTTAAAAACTAATTATTGAATCAGGACCAAGGTTTTTCCCCTTTTCTACTTCTTCATCAACCAATGTGGGAAACCTCACAAAGATTTACCCAGGCCAACTTCTAGTTAGATAGTAACATAAATTCTAAGTTTGGAATAATGGGTGTATTCCTGCTCATTGTGTTTGCTCATACAGACCTGGGGAAGTGTTGGTTCTCCCTTTTGTCAAGACAGGTGATATGGAAATTGGTGTCTTTTTGATCAAGATTTGGGTGACCCAAGTCATGTACTCCAAGACCCTTGTTTTAATATAGTTAACTCCCAGTATGTTAACCAATCAGTTGATTAATACCTCTCAGAAATATCTACTCTTCAAAGGGCATATAAACTGTGAGCCCACCACCATGAGGGGTCTTTGTTCTAAGAGAGATATCTAAATGACCATCCTTTTATTAATAAACATGCTGGCATTATTAATAAAAATGATAAAATTACCCAGAAACCATGTCTCTCAAAACTTTTTAATCACCACACCCTTTTTGCCCTTTTTCCTTTGGCTGAAAAATTCAGTTTGGATTTACCAAGACACAAAACACAGACAATACTAGCAATATACTGGGCATTATATAACTAAACTGAAACAAAGACAAGATAAACACAAAGAAGCATGCTTGATGGTAGTCTTTCAAATTAATTCCAGAGAAACCATTTTCTAAACCAGAACAGACTATCCAATTGATCAGGTGGTGTGTGTGTGTGTGTGTGTGTGTGTGTGTGTGTGTGTGTGTGTGTGTGTGTGTGTGTGCTGGGGTGTAACTGCTATTTGCAAATCATGGTGGCATGGACAATCCTTCTCCCTTCCAACCTGGTTCTCAAAACATAAGTATAAGGGCTATGCCAAACAGGCAGAACCTGTGGCATTTCTAAGAATTCAGTCCATGGGCCAGTCCATCTGGCCAACAAAGGTTTATTGAGTTTGCCAGCAATGGTGTCCCACCTGCATGGGCAGAGACTCTCTGAAAGAACAAAAGGAGGAAACTCATATAAATTCCAATTGAGGCAGGAGGTAAAGTAGGTGTGGGGTACCTCTGGATTTGACAGGAATTGTTGCTGGGAATTTCCAGGGTAGGAATAGGGAATGTGATATCCCTTGTTTGAAGAGGGTCCCTTGCTGGGGCTAGTAACAGGAAAGGCTTTTCTTCAGGTTTGCTATCTTTTTGTAACCCCACCCTAATAGATAGGACTATTTCCAATACTTGTTTCAGCAAAAAGGAAAGTTGCCTACAGGCTGGGAGTTATAATGCAAACAGGGTAATAAACAAGACAAAGGAACTACAGACAAAATGGAGTGGCTTTTGTTTTGTCCTACCGAATCATCAGCATATACATGGTAATTAAATACAGGATAGCTGATGAGATCACTAAGTAAACTAGTGGAGAGGGACAGGAGAAGAGGACCAGGACACAACCCTGAAGTTAGAGGGTGTTATTTGGATGAAGATCTACCAAGGAGACTGAGAAGCGATCTGCTACATAGGAGGAAATTAAAAGCATCTTTAGATCATAGATTTAGAGAGTGATAGGAATAGATTTAGCTCTGGACCTAAAATAAACTTTAGAGGTCATCTAGTTCATTCCTTTCTTTTCACAGATGAGGAAATTGAGTCCCAAGAAGATTAATTTATATTTCTACTAGTCTAACCCTCTCCTTAAGACAACAAACCAACAAAAATTAATGTCAGTTTATTAAGAATAAATTTTCAAATACAGCTATACATATATATATATCATACCAGAAGAACAACATCTTTGAGGTATAAATTAATGTAAAAATAAAGACATGGATGGGGTCGAAACTACCCCACTTTATCTTAGCCTTGATGGTTCAAATAGGGTTTATTCTAAGTGTGAAAAGTCCTTTAAACGGGTGTGCCATTGTAGAAAAAAAAGGATGTTCAGATAGGCCAAGAAAACTTAACAAGCTCATTTAAAATGGATTCATAGAAAAGATTGAAACAAGCCTGACATTCAGTTACACTCCCTGAGAAGGAACTGCTTTAAGGGGAAGGAAGGGAGGTCTCATCACTGACTTTGGCCTAGGTTTCCTTTCCCAATTCTTTTTCATCTGAATAAAATTGTGTCAGTTTCAAAGCATCTGGACTGTTTTGTACTTCCCACCCTACCATCAATGTCCTGTATGCATCCCTAGATCAACTAATGGCACTATTTGAATTGGGAGCCAAGGACAGACTGGATAAGGATTCATCGGGCTTAAGAAGAACCTTTTGAGCACCCCACAAATGGGGGGGGGGAAGATATGTTACCCTTTTGTTACATGTACACTTGAATCTACATTTTCCTGGACTCTCTATGTACTTGTGGGAAAGTGTGGCATAGACTTTTAGGGGTTGTCTTGTACAAATGTTCCCCCTTTACCACTTTATTAAATATCCCTTTTAAAAAAAACTATTGGGGCAGCTAGGTGCTGTAGTGGATAAAGCACCGTCCCTGGATTCAGGAGTACCTGAGTTCAAATCTGGCTTCAGACATTTGACACTTACTAGCTGTGTGACCCTGGGCAAGTCACCTAACCCCCATTGCCTCACTAAAAAAAAAAAAAAAACAATAAAACTATTCATAGCTGAATGACTGTGAGATTCCAAACAGATAATCTTGGAAGGAAGCACAGCTTATAGCCAGGGTGACTGGAGCTAATGGCATTAAGGACACTCTGACCTCTTCAAGATACCTCTAGAACCCAAAGGGGAAAATATAGACAATCTCTATGGGTACCAACTGTAGGAATGACAGGGTAGAGATACTCAGTGCTTACATGGGCTACAGAAATTGAGTTGATCAGTAGCAAGTTGATAGTGAAGGTGGAAAACTATTCCTATAGGTGTGACATCTTCTTTCACTACTCTATATGAATAGCTTGCCCAGGTCTTGGAGTAATAATAATTCTTTTAAAATTACAAAAATTGGGGGCAGCTAGGTGGCACAGTGGCACTATTTGAATTGGGAGCCAAGGCACTGGTCCTGGATTCAGGAGGACCTGAGTTCAAATCCAGCCTCAGCCACTTGATACTAGGTATGTGACCCTGGGCAAGTCACTTAACCCTCATTGCCCCCCCAAAAAATCACAAAAAATTATTGCATACATCCGAATAATGCATTCAAGCTGTGTTTAAATAAATATGGAAGGTTATTTTTGTTTGTTTATTTGTATCTCATGAAGAAAGACGTTCTCTTGTGGCCAGATTTGAACTAAGAATGATGAATCTTCCTGACTTCAAGCCCCACTCTATCCATTGTATCACCTAGCTGCCCTTTCAATATATATCCAAAGCTATTACATATCATCAGGGTTCTAGGTGTATACCTGAGTGCTTGGGAATGTATTTTCTTGTGCTACAACTAATAAGCCTTCACCATTAAACTCCCCCACCTGTGATGATCAATTGATTATTCAAGCAGACAACTAGCTTTTTGAAAGAACTATTTACTAAGGTGACCTAATGAAAATAATTGGTATAAAACATTCCCCATCAAGGTTTTACACTCTCCCACACAGAGTCCAAGGAAACAGATTCTGCACAGAGGTTGGGGGGGGGTGGCATTTTTCAAAAAGACACTGAATTTGGTCATTTTAGAAGTTACTCATGACCACTAAGAGCACTTGCAAAAGAGTCATTAAAGTGGGTGCATCATTTTAAAGACTTAAGGAGACATTATAAAATAAGAGTAGATGACTTTTTTCAAAAGTTTAGCAGAAAAGAGCAGTAGAGATATATCATGATAACTGGTTGGGAGATAAAGGACAAGAGAAAGTTGAGGGGGGTTTTGGGGATTAGAGAAAATCTGTTTATATTTTAAGTATTCGTAGATATGGAAGAAATAGTGGGAAACTATGACATTTTATGAGGTCCTTCAGAATTTATATTGTCTTTCAGTAGAATCGCAGAATCTCACAGTTGGCATCCAGGCCATTCCCTTCCTAAACAAGAATCCTGTCTGCATAAATTCCAATATATGGGTATCAAATCTTTTCAATTAGTTATATCACATAATACGATCATAGATTGAAACTTCAAAATATCTTAGAGGCCATCAAATCCAATCCCATCCTTTAAAGGATAAGGAAACATAAATAGACAGGAAAAGAGACTTGCCCAGGGTCACATAGCAAGTAATGATATGAGATTTGAACCCAGGTCTTCTTGAGTCCTGACTTCCTGAAAAGTCCACTGATTTTTCCATTATGGATTGATCTACTTTAGAGCCTTATTCTCTATGCCATATTGCCCCAAGATTATAACTTGTCTTAAAGTTGCTCACAGTCTTTCAAGAGTTGTGAAGGTAAAAAATAAAGCCATATTATAGAAAAGGGTTGGGAGCTCTATTTATAAACTTACCTCAGGGCCTGGAGTTCAGTCTTTCAAATGATGAAGACCCTGGAGGCTTAGTTGTTTTCTCTTTCCTAGAGTCTTTGGCCAATTGATGTAGGCGGAAACTTACAATTTCATAACTCCCACTGTCTGACTTCTAAAATACAACAGACCTCTAAAGGCAATTACTGAGGTGGTTCTGACCCTTGGAGCAATTGATTTTCTTGTAAATAAGCATCTATTAGTCCCAGTTAACCTGCTATGATGAAAATCAATGCAAGTTCAGTGCAAGTATTAAACAAATACATTAAGGTGAAGCAGTGAAGTAGACCAGTGCTGTATAATATCTATAATGAATTCCTTCCTTATTGGCTGACTAAATCTGAAATGAATTTTAAGACAATATAAAATTGCCATTTCTTTGCTACTAGGCAGGAGCCAAATATTTTCCTAGTTACCATTGTAAGTTTTCCTAGCTCTACCGTAGAATTATTGACTTCATCATTGGAAGCTCCAGTAACTAGCAGGGGTGAGTTCTTTAGCTAATGATGAGATGATTATTCCTTGCTTCTCCCTTCTAAGTGCTTTCCTTTGCTTCAGGTCAGGCCGGTGCCTAGTTTCAACTGGTCTCTGCATCATAGAGAACAAGCCTTCCTGAAACTTTGTTCTCTGATATTCAACTTCAGCAGACATTGATTTGTTCTCAGAGAAGCCTATTCCTTGGCAAATGATAAGGACTGTTTAATATTTTTGGCAGCCTATTCCTTCTACGACATCCACAGATTGTTTTCTTTTCCCACTCTCATTCAGAGACTCTTGGAGCTGAAAAAAACCTTGGAGATTACTCAATCCAACCCATACCAGGACAAGAATCCCCCTCTATAGCAGCTGAGAAGTTGCTATTGAGTCAGAATGCCTCCATTTATGGGGTTCCCCCTCTCCTTCTCAACTCTTCTGGTTGTTTTTTTGTTTTTTTTTACTATGGAACAGCTATCTATCATCTATCTATCCATCCATCCATCCATCTATCTATCATCTATCATCTATCTATCTATTTCTATCTATCATCTATCAATCTATCTATCTATCATTTTCCTTTTGACCAGCCAAGATTTCTCTCTTTACAATTTCAATTGATTGTAGTTCTGTTCTCTTGAATTGAGCCAAGAAAGTATTAATGGCAACTCTTCAAATATTTGAATACAAGTATTGTCAATCTGAGAAGTTTTCTCTTTTCTAAATTTGTCATAGAGGCAACCATTGTTGTGACTCAGAAGGGCTCAAGTACCTCTCGCTATTCAGTACCCAACCATACTTATTGCTGGGGAAACCTGACTTCTCAGTAGGAGGAGTAGGCATCCCAGTTTTGATATTGGCTCATCAACTGCCTCTCAGATCCTCTGGAGACAATTCTATTGCATTTAGTCTATGGTTTCTGTTCAAAGTGAAAAAGTAAAGACTATGTACACACATCTCTTCAACTAGCTCATCTCTTTCTGGTCATGCATTTCTCTGGTCATGAAATTATATTGTATCTTATTCATAATCCCTCATGTATTCTTCATTTCCCACTAGCTCATACTACCAAACTCTACCACGACTTGAGGAAACATTCGCACCAGGATACTCATAATATTACAAGATTTCATCAGCTTTGTTACTCATTTCTTGCTAGTAAACTCAATACCATCTGCCCCTCTGATTAGAAGGCTAGAAGGCAAAGTAAAGATTTCCCTCCAAAACCTCCATTTAACGAGGGCTGCCAGAATTGTCACCTCATTTCCCACCAGTTTGTACTCCTTGGACTCCACCATAAGGTGTACTGGTTATGTCTTCCTCTCCACACCCCATCTTTTTTACTTCATTTAGTATGTTGTGTTCCCCTGTTAAACGATAAGGTCTTTGAGGGCAGTGACTGTTGGGGTTTTTTGTTTTTTTTCATATTTGTATCCCTAGAGCTTGCCATAGTTCCTGTCACATAGTTGGTGCTTAATAAATATTGATTGTTGTGTTTCAGTTGCTCAGTATACCATAATTTAAGAATTCTGTAATTAAAATTTTCAATCAATTTTCAATTAAAACTAAATGAAATAATTAGACCTATAATTCTAACACATTGATACATTATTTGCCCCTTATCCTTTTTCTTTTTGTGTGTTGTCTTAGATTATAAGCATCTTGAGGGCAGGGACTATCTTTCTTTTTAAAATTTGTATTCCTAGCATTTAGCACAGTGTTTGAGACAGATTAGGCCCTTAATAAATGTGTGTTGAATTGAATCAAATTATTGGCAAATGTTAATATCACCAATGAAGAACCTAAGACCTATTTTCCCAGGGGCTGGTTGTACTCCCAATTTTTTTTCCTCCTGTTTCTACCATGGCATGGATAACACATGCTGATTCCATTGGACATCTTAGGGAGTATTTAGTCTCACAAAGTTACTAAAAATGTGGTTAAGGTGAAAAATTTTTTTAATATTTTTAGATTTTCAGGACATTTGAAGTTTTGTATTTTTTCAAATTCTTTTCACCTTAAGGCAGGATGGGGTGGCAAGAGCTATGAAAAGCTGGTGTGTCCAAGCTATGGCCAGTTAGAAGCATTCAGATAATAGAAGCTTCAGTCAAGTGATTCCTGATTGGTCAAATGATTGACTTTATTAGCCAAAAGTTCTAGTGACTATTACCCTTTAGCACTATTTAACAGCTGAAGACAAGGGAAGCTTCTCATAAAGGCTTATTACTCTCTGCTGCCACCTGTGGCACAAGGAAGGAAAGCAGAGGTAGTAGCTTGGAGGCTGCCTTAATGGCAGAGCTGTTAAAGTGAGATGCTTTCTAATTGGACAATGTGGCATCTGGTTGACTGAATTATTGGCTCTACTGAGTTTTATAAATTAGAAGACCAGTTTGATGAGATTTGCAGTTCTTTCACTTAAGGGACCTGATATTCACATTAAGATAGATAAATAGGGGGGTAGCTAGGTGGCACAGTGGATAAAGCACTGGCCCTGGATTCAGGAGGACTTGAGTTCAAATACGGCCTCAGACACTTGACACTTACTAGCTGTGTGACCCTGGGCAAGTCACTTAACCCTCATTGCCCCCCTCCCCCCCAAAAGATAGATAGGTAAATGATGATAGATAGATGATAGATAGAGATAGACAGACAAAGTTGTGGTTGTTGTTTTTTTAGTTTAAAGATTACTGTGGTCAACACACTGTGTGCTAAGGGAATTCAAATGCAGTCTATCTATAAAGGACCTATACTTCCCCCAATGCACCACACTATATAAAATCAGCAAAAAAAACCTCAGAGCTTATGGAGAAAATATCACACAGTGATCAAAAACTTCATCAATGACACATCAAAAATAAAAGATAGGAACCTAATGAAAAAATAGTACCACAGTTTTATACATATTAAATGGTTAAGACATACATAAAGGCTACAATAAAAAGTGGCCAAATCTGTGCTGCCGACTTGTGCTCTCAGCCTGGATATTGGAGTGTGGGTATCGTGGAGATGCTACAGTAGGAACCAGCCCTTCTTCACCTGCAGTTCCTATTATATCAGAAGATAGGCAATAAATATGGTAGTATACCCTGGAAAAGCCTGAAATTTTTTTGTGTAAGTGCCCATCAAAACAACTGCAGCTTGTATTGTGAAGTGGTATAGATTTCTGGAGTTCTTTAACCATATTTTGCTGAAGAAATCATGCAAAACAAACTATAAATTTGAGCTATTCTCAAAATATTCCCTGATATATCAATCAAGTTGGAATGATTTTTTATTTTCTAAACATTATAGTAGAACTTACTGTACAAGAGAATTTGTACACTCAAAGAACTTAGATTCTAATGGAAGAAGACTCATCAATCAATCAATTTTTATTAAGTGTCCTCTAGGTGCCATGCACTGTGCTAAATACTGGGCATACAAAAGATAATACATGACAAAAAGCTGAAAAGAGAACTGGAAGAGTTCAGAAACTTCCTTCCTGAAGCTTGGTCATGATTTACCTAAAGAAGACCAGAATATGTGGTATTGCTATATATTAGGGATAGATCTGGTGTTTACTCTATCTTTTTGTTACCAAAGTAATTCAGGTTCAGGTTATTGTCACTAAAAATTATACAAAATTATCCTTAACGATTTTGTAACTATTGATTTATAGATATTATGAAATGGTAACTACTATACAACATATCACTGAAGGCTAAAAAACTTTAGCCTCTATCCAGATACCTAGAAAGATGATTATATGGCTAAAATTATTCATGAGAACATGCTATCATTTTAAAATATTATATATATATATATATAGAGAGAGAGAGAGAGAGAGCACACAATATAACACTGATTCATAATGTTTAAGAATGATATTTTTAATTGCTATCAATTTGCCAAATAATAAATCTTACAAAATTTCCAAATGCGATGGAATGAAAAACTTTCAAAATATATCCTCCAACTAACCATATCATTTTTGTGATAGTCTGCTACTGGAGTTGTTCCAAATGTATTTTCAGTGAGCCTTCAGAAAAGGACCTTTGCCAATACTTTGATTCAGTTACAAAAGCAGTTATTTTATCCACTGAGAATAATTTGAAGAACATTAAATGTAAAATAATAACCAGATAGTCGCTTCCCTTAGTAACATTTCCGTCTAAAATTCATTAGAAAAATAAGATTAAATAATAATAATGTACCCAGGAAAAAATTTTGTCTATAGTATGCTAAATTATTTCCCCAAACTCCAGAACTAAATATCATCAAAAATGTTTCCAAAGCTACATTTTATTCAACAAAATTCTTTAGTATCTCTGATGACAAGTGATTAAGAATAGGAGAAATATTGTAATCTTTCAGAAAGGCCTTTGTTCTGACCAATTAATCTAGAAATCAACAGCTATTTTTATTGAGCTTTTAAAAGGGGGCAGCATTATTCTAGATATTGTGAAAGGGTGAGAAAGGGTGGGCAAAATAAAAATCTAGTAAGACCTTGAAATAGTAGAACAATCCAAAAAAGCTATTTAAACTATGTCCCTAGAGCTATTTTGAAATGGATTAGCTAATCCTCTTTGTGGGTTTGGACTAGATTTAGGCAAATTATTGAGTGTTGCATAAGTGCCTAAAGCAGTTATTTATTAGTCCTATACAACAACCTTGCCCCCATCCTCAACTATATGTATCTTCCTTATCCTTTTTCTCTTTCTTTCTCAATCCTTTTTTCTCCCTTCCAATCCTTTTGTTTTCATTCTATTTTCTATTCAAATAGAATTTGATATGGAATCAAAGGACCAGGATCCCTGTTGCTTGCTAACTATTTGCACTTGGGCAAGTCAATTAACCTCAGGTAAGTGGTCCCCAGTTCCCTTATGTTTAAAATGAGGAGAGAATAGATCAGATAATCTCAAAGATTTTCCCCAACTCTAAATTCTAATCATGTTATCTTTTCTTTCTTCTCTTCTATGTTTTAGGCATATCTTTTTCAGGCAAAGGCCCTTAAAGGTATTTATTTTCTAAAATTCTTCTAGTGGCACCAAGCATTGAAAAATGTTCAGTGAGACCTCATCTAGACATTTCAGCCAATCAGAGACAAAAGAATCAGATGACCATTTTTGGTGTCTTTCAGCTCTATAATTCTATCTACAAAAGGGAAATGGAAAAAAAATGGTGGTGGGAGGGAGCAGTGAGAGGGAAATAGAGCATTTCAAGTGTTTACAAAACACTGAGTCCAAATCCAGTTTCTTTTTTTTTTTTTTTCCAAATCCAGTTTCAATCTAAGTTTAAGTCTATCTGGTGAAATGGAGTCTGCCACTAAAAGAATGATTATAAAATATTTTTTCCATATACTTAAAATGTCTTATCCTATTGTGTTTCTTTCCTTTCACTCTCCAAATTCCGTGCTATTTAATAAGGCACCAATTAGTCACTGCTTATTGATGTATCAGAGGCATCCAATTCAGAGTTGATCCAAGTCCAGTGCTACAACTGAAAGATCATTGTAAAAATCCCTCTTTCCTTTAGATTTTTCATTCACCCATTATAAAGAATTGCTCCAAAGAATATTTCCCTTCCTCTGGCATTCTCAACTTTTCAGGTGCTATGATGAAGAAATGTGTCACAATTATAATTCCCACTGCTTATCTAAAGTGTTAAGTATGTCAGCCCCAGTTCCCACCCTGGCTGAGATCTCTTTTTGCATTTGCCATGGGATAACAATGAGTCTTTTCTACCCTACACTTACAGATAGATGCTGACAGAGATGAAGTTATATGTGTAGCATTTGAGGTTTAAGGTTTGTAACATAAGAATTCAAACTTCAAATCCTTTTTATTCTGGAAAAAGGAAAGCACAATTACTTAAAAATTGATGGAATCATTTATTTTTTAGTCTGTTGTTTAAATGTATCAGGAAAGTAAAATCATCCAAATTCTCATTATATAATATATGCCCTCTAATAGCAAATGAAAATTGTTATTTTGATTTGATTTATTTAAGATTTCGTTTACTTCTGCATTTTTTCTTCATCAAAATCATTTGTAAGCTCTTTGATGGTAAGTTCTGTAGTTTTCATTTGGGGGGACAAGTTCTTCCCACAGGGGAAGTAGTTTAAATCTTTGCTAAGCATTCAGGGGGTGATAGTTTTTTGAATCATCTTCCTAGCCAAGAATTGCCTGATAAATAGGGAAGGTAGGGGGTACTAGTTAGTACTACACCAGAAGCCTTGAATTTGAGGATCTAGAAGCTGGCTGATATTAGTTTTAACAGAATCAGCAAGAGCCCAGCAACTGAGAAGCTCTTTCTCTTTCCAGGCCACTGGTATAAAGATTGTTCCATATATTTGCCAATTGGTAGTGTAGGAAGTTCCCAGCAGGGCAGATGGCATGTAAGGAATGTAAAAGAACTGAAGTGTTTGTATCCAACTCTCATCTGCCATCCAATTACTTGTTCATTAACAAGCCTTGCTTTGCAATTCGCCTTATGACCTAAGCTGCTTCTTTTATATCCACTCTTGTTCTTTCTCTCCTTAAAAATATGACCAACAGAGACATTTGTGTTTCCTTGGAGGTAGCTCTAGGAGCTTTAGGTACACAGAATACTGAGTGGGGAGTTCCTTCCTAATTCTACGCTGGCAAAATCAATCCATGGTCCGTTATTAGATAATCTCCTAACTGTGGGGTATATATTGTGAGCCATTCATCTCTTATTTCCTCATAATATTGGACCTCCCCAAAGCAGAATTTTAAAAGAAAACTTCAGGCCATTCCTTTCCCTGGATGAAAAAGAGCCTGATTTACATGGTTATTCTGACACCTAGTGGTAACATTCATATCCTCAGCACCTATCATGTATTAGTTGAATTGAATTATTCTATATTGTCAGATATGTTTGGAGACAAAAGTAATTTCTCTGTTCCATTTCCTTCCTTCCTTTTTTTAGATTATTTTCTCCAGTGCTCTCATGCAGTCAGATTTCTCATAAGAAAAGCAAGGGGGCAGCTAGGTGGCACAGTGGATAGAGCACCAGCCCTGGAGTCAGGAGTACCTGGGTTCAAATCCGGCCTCAGACACTTAACACTTACTAGCTGTGTGACCCTGGGCAAGTCACTTAACCCCAATTGCCTCACTAAAAAAAAGAAAAAAAAAGAAAGGAACTAATAAAATGATGCACATTAAAGTGATAAAGACAATATTTTACCCCTCTATGAGTGTAACAGAAACTTCAATAGCCCCTCCAACAGGGACTATGGCTGTTATTACTGCATCTTCAAGGGGCAATAGAATCTTGAGAGAGAGGCAGTTTACCTGAATTCTGGAGAAACTATTAACTTTCATGTCTGGAAAGAAGCTATATGAGTACATAGAGAAAAGACTAAGAGAAGTTGTTTATAACTTTCATGCTGTGGAGAAGAAACTATCTTGAAGATAGTTGTTGAGACGCTTTAAATGCCATCCTAGGAGAATTGAATGTTGGTGTCTCCAGAGTTAAAGAGAAGTCTGTTGTAGTTTGTACCATCCTTAATTGAATAAATTATATACCTGTTTTGTTGAAAGAGAGGGAGAGAGACCAAGACAGAAAATTATAGATAAATAAAAGTAAGCTTATAGAAAGAGGTTACTCTAGTTTATTTGATAAAATGCAGTGGAAACTCATAGACAAGTACTTAATAAATAAATGTTCATTTCTATTAATTTATGAGGAAATGGGGGAATCTCTTGAATTAAAGAGGTTTCATAGAGTTGTTGACAAGTATAGTCTAACACATAGTCCATGTGACAATGAAGGTTACTGGAAAGGATCTCCTAAAACAGTGATTAGTTATTGTATTTGGATTTTAAAGGAGAAAACAATCTCCAATGGTAGAATATTAGGTACTGTGACAGCTGAAGGGAGGATATTTTTAGATGGACATACTTCTCTTTACCCTTAAAATATTAACACATAAACTCTCTGTTTGTTGTCCAAGAACCAGTCAGGCTAAATTTGGAAGAGGACTAGAGGGTTGTGGTAGAGAGGTAATGATTTTTTTTTCAGTCACAGCAAAAAGTAAAGAATATAAGAATATAAGGTGTTGAGATTTGCCCGAATGGAGGAAGAATCCATAGTGATGAAATCACAGATCATATTAGCACATTGGAGTAAATTACCTTTTTTTTTTTTTTTGGTGGGGCAATGAGGGTGATGTGACTTTCCCAAGGTCATCACACAGCTGGCAAGTGTCAAGTATCTGAGGCTGGATTTGAACTCAGGTCCTCCTGAATCCAGGGCCTGTGCTTTATCTACTGTGCCACCTAGCTGCCCCATGGAGGAAATTACTATCTATAAATCTGGTCTGGTCTTGCCAGGGCAAAAGCTTAATGTCCACCAATTGTCTGTAGGATTAATTAACTAGAATTAGCAATAGAGTCCCCTATTATACAAACAGTGATTTTAAATGATTGGGTGAAAATATATTTTCTTTTTCTGTGTGTGCCCACATGTCTAAAAATGCACTGAATCAATGAATTTAAGTTCTTTCTGTCTACTTTAGACAAAACTAACAAAGGTGTCAGAATAGGATCAGTGGTTCAAATTTATTTTTTTAGTACATAGAAAAACCCTAGAAAGATGCTGCTGGCTCTTCTTTCAACATTCCCCTTCTTCTTCTTTCTCCTCTTTCCCTTCTTTCTCTTTGTCCTCTTTTCCTATAATTCCTTTTATAAAAGCTAATTGACATAACTGATCAATTAATATAGAGGATCATGGCTTGTGGGCAGCAATATTAGAAACTCCAACAGCTGAGTGAACCCCTAGGAGCTCAAGGAAATGAGTTAGTTGCTCCCTGCGGACCCAATGCTAATGGGAGTTGGGGAAGTAGTCTCTGAGGAGGTGTTACAAGATCTGGAGAAGTCCATGTAGTCCAACTCCCTCATTATATAGGTAATTAAAATGAGGCCCATGGAGGTGAAGTGACTGACACAAGAATATGAACTCAATTTAGGTTTAAGGGTGAAACAAAATGAGGCACTGGTGCATCTAATATTTAACAAAAAGGTTTACCTAACTGTAACAGGAAGATAGTTAGCTAGACCAAAGTTTCTTAAACTATGGGTCACCACCCCATAAATGGTCACATAACTGAATATAGGGGTCATGAAAAACCTGGCAACTATTTTATATACCTATATACCTGGGATTGTGTAAAAATTTCTTGAGCAAAAAGGGGTCATGGATGGAAAAAGTTAAGGAACCCTAAGATAGATTCTCATGTTGATTCAGCTGAATACAGTTTCCTAATCTCTGAGTTGACTATGTGGTCCATGGTCATGAATGCTCCATATGAATGCTCAAGTATCAGGTAACAGTTGGAACCCCTCAAAGCTTTTGGTGGTCCAGTGACTAGAAAGTGATGTTAGTAGCTTCTGAGTAAATTAAATCTCAAGGATGGTTCCAATACCATTTTAAGGAAAATAACTAGCCAAGCCCACACTGGGGGAGACTTTGCTAGATATTCTTTCTACTATACTCCTCTCTTTGGTGCCAAAATTCTAAAAGTTCATCTAGAAAACCCCCTAACACTTAAATGGTTTTAAGGCCATCGCTGGCAATCCTTGCCTTGGAAATCTGAATAAGCTTAGCACAAGAAGCACTGGAGGAATAAAAACTGAACCAGAAATATAGCAAAATTAAACTAAAAGACAATAAATGATATCATTTCCCCCCAAAGAGTCACCAAATAATAACAGAATAAAGACAAGAAATCTCAGAATTAACCTCCTTTCTTTGGAAGGATTAAGTGCTGAATCTAAAAATTCTGGTCCATGTAGTGACTGATACTGAACTTTTCACAATGGTTCTCCTGATGTAAAGAGTTGACCATGAACAAAAATAGCACCAGGGACATCAAGTCTACAGAGAGGACATTGATACCTCCTGCAAAGGCTTCAATTCTCATGCTGTTTCAGGGTCATATGAAGTAAAGTAGCTAAGGCATCTTTCATTTAGCCTGTCCCAGTGTCAAAGTCAATACCAAGAATTCAACTGTAAGCCTTGCATGAGGAAAAGTTCTTCAATGGCTACAGGATATCCTATTGGTAGCAGTGTTGAGGAGGAGTTTCCTATCAGTTCTGTAATGATTAGAATGACGCCACCTACTGGAGACTTGCTGTGGGAAAGCTCCACCATGAGGAAAATGCCTCAGAGGCATTGTGGCCTTTCCTTGGCGTCAGGAAACGACGTTTGCTCATGGGTGCTGTCTATCAAGGCTACCAGCCAATCAACTGGAGGAGCCTCCTATGGTCTGGGAGGAGACAGGAAGGAGGAAAGGGAGCCTGCGCAGAGAGCGCTGGCTTTTTGGCTTCCGGACTTGATGGTGGTGGCGGCAGAGGACTTCACAGGAAATTTGAGGAAAGATAGGAATGCCAGGCTGTTAGAATTCTGTTCTCAATCTTTTTCTTTCTATTTTCCAATAAACCCTTAAAAACCTAAACTCGTTTTATCAGTGATTTTTAGTCAGTTTCCCCCAAACTGGGGGAACACATTAGAATCCACATTTAGAATCTTAAATTACACAGTTCAAATAGCCGGACTACAATATCCAGGGATAACACAGTCTAAAGATTTGAGAAAAATATATGAATTTAACAAATGATAGTTTACTGGGATTATCATCAGAGTATAGTTCTTGAAGGTTATATTCATAGTGTTTTATACTTGTTGAATTGCTACAGATAGCTTATTCTCCAAGACTCCAATAAGTAGCCACTGTTGCCAGAGGCATCACCAGAAACATGGAGGTCAGGCAGGGCTCACCTTCTTCTGCATTGCCCATCACCCAATTCAAGGATCATTCTGTTCCAAAATCGCCTACTATGCCAATCAATAAGAGAGAGCTGACCAGGCTAGTTTCTAGGTAGTTAAGGTTTGCATTTAAAATGAAATGTGAAACAAGTAATAGTTGTTGTTCATCTAACAGTTAACAAAGGAAGATTTACCTAGCCCTAGCAATGGAGTTAGGGAACAAGGATATCCATATAAATGCAGAAAAACACTGCTCCTCTCCTCTGTGTTGTCTATGGTGTTTATTTGGCCAAACATCAGGTAGGAGCTGGAGCTCCTTATGCTCTTGATTGTGATGTATTTAGACATTGATATGAGCATCCTGAACCTTTGGGCCTCTGAGTCTACAGGAAGCTTTGAATGCTTTTTCTTTTTTTCTTTTCTTTCTTTCTTTCTTTTTTTTTTTTGATGAGGCAATTGGGGTTAAGTGACTTGCCCAGGGTCACACAGCTAGTAAGTGTCAAGTGTCTGAGGCCGGATTTGAATTCAGGTCTTCCTGACTCCAGGGCTGGCGCTCTACCCACTGCACCAACTAGCTGCCCCTAAATGCCTTAAAAAAGAAAAATCTAGCAGACCACCCATGCTGGGGGACTCTAGTAGCTATTCCTTTTACAATACCAGCATCATTCCATTACACTGACAAGTGTCAATTTAGGGTGATCAGAAAGTGTAGAATAATTATTTCAATGATCAGGGTTCAAACCATTTCTTCAAAAACTAGGATTCTTTGAAAAAATGCTAAGGTTCTATGGGATATATTATACAAGTATACCCTAAGCTACAGGTATATTTTGTAAATTTATTGACTTTTTACATTAAATTCACACACAAATATTGTTTTTATATAAAGTTCCTTGATGTTTGTTCTTAAGCACAATTGAAGATCATAAATGAAATAGTTATAAAAGAAATGGTTCAAGTATTTGACTTTATGTTACTCTATAAAAGAGATATTACAGGGGTGGAGCCAAGATGGTGGAAGAAAGGCTGTGATTCTCCCAGCTCCAGAAAATCTGCCCACATACCTCCAAAAATAATGCTATAAGACACTCTTGGAGGAGCATAACCCACATAAGAACAGAGTGAGAATCTTTTCCATCCAAAAACAACTTAATTAGGTGACTGGGATCACCTGCTGTTCAGGCTTAGAGAGGAGTGCAGTTCACAGAGCAGGACAAACCTCGAGCAGGCAGCGCCTCCAACCAAAACCTCAGAATCTTCAACTGTCTTCTGAATCTCAGGTTGAGGACCAGTGAAGGGGTCCAGTAGTTGGGGGGAATAGCTGTCATCTCTGCTGGAACTGGGGTCAGGAGCCCACATTCTGAACCAGCAAGCAAAGCTGAAGGACAGCCACAAAGTGGGTATGGGGCACAGGCACACCAAGCTCCTGATCATTGAGAATCATATTTCAATCAGACTTCTGTTTCTGGGTCAAAGAGAAAGAGGGCTTTGGTTATTCACAGGCCAGGAAGACTGAGAAAAAGCCCAATCACCCCCTGGGCCAAGCTGTAGCTCAGAACAGTGTGTCCTGGAAGCAACACTACACTTTAAGAAGGAGCTAAAAGCCAAGAAATGGAGGATCAAAATGAATAAGCAGAAAAAACAGCAGACCATCAAAAGCTGCTTTGGGGGCAAGTTAGACCAGAATACACACTCAGAAGAAAATCATAACAAAGTTAAAGATCCTGTATCCAAAGCTTCCAAAAAAAATAAGAATTGGTCTCAGGCCTTGGAAGTGCTCAAAAGGGACTTTGAAGAGAAAGTAGGAGAAATAGAAGGAAGATTTGGAGAGGTAGAGGAAAGAATGGAAAGAGAAATGAGAGTGATGCAGGAAAGTCATGAGAAAAAAGTCTACAGCTTGAAAAGCCAAATGGAAAAGGAGATGAAAAAGCTCTCTGAAGAAAATAATTGCCTAAGAATTAGGATTTAACAAATGGAAGTCAGTGACTTTATGAGAAACCAAGACACAGTAAAGCAAATCCAAATGAATAAAAAAATAGAGGGAAATATGAAATATCTCCTTGGAAAAACAGCTGACCTGGAAAATAGATCCAGGAGAAATAATTAGAAAATCATTGGACTACCTGAAAACCATGACCAAAATAAGAGCTTACATACCATTTTCCAAGACATTGTCAGGGAAAATTGCCCTGATATTCTAGAAGCAGAAGGTAAAATAGAAATTGAAAGAGTCCACCAATCACCTCCTGAAAGAGATCCCAAAAGGAAAACTTCCAGGAATATTATAGCCAAATTCCAGAGATCGCAGGTCAAGAAGAAAATATTGCAAGCAGCTAGAAAGAAGAAATTCAAATACTGTGGAGTCACTGTCAAGATAACACAAGATTTAGCAGCTTCTACATTAAAGGACCAGAAGACATGGAATATGATATTCTGGAAGGCAAAGGAACTGGAACTGGTCACCTAGCTGACCCATAATGACATCTTCAAAATAAAGTTGAGGGGCAAGAGGAATGCACTGGAAGAAAGGGAAAAGGAGGGGGCAGCTAGGTGGTGCAGTGGATAAAGCACCGGCCCTGCATTCAGGAGGACCTGAGTTCAGGTCCCGCCTTTGACACTTGCTGGCTGTGTGACCCTGGGCAAGTCACTCAACCCCAATTGCCCCGCAAAAAAAAAAATGAAAAAAAAGAAAGGGAAAGGGAGAAATGGAAGGGTGTAAAGTAACTGAAATAAAAGAAAAAAGAAAAAGCTTATGGAGTGGAGGGGAAAATGGGGAAGGATTGGGGGAATGAGTGAACCGAGCCTTGCTTTCATCAGAATTGGCTCAAACAGGGAATAACATAAACACTCAAGTGGGCATAGTAATATATTTTGCCCTGAGAGAAAGTGGGAGGAGAAGGGGAAAAGGGGGAGAGAGATGAAGGAAGGGAGGGTAGATTGGGGGAGGGGACAGTAAAAAGCAAAACACTTTTGAGGAGGGATAGAGTGAAAGAAGATAAAGAATAGAGTAAATATCAAGGGTGAGGGAATAGGATGAAGCTTAATACAGTTAGCAATAGTAAATGTGAAAGAAATGATGAGCAGGATGCTATCAGAAGAATGGATGAAAATGCAAACCATCGACAGAGAAAGAACTGATGGTATCTGAATAGAGATTGAAGTATAATTTTATTTATTAGTTCCTTTGCTAAAGTTATTCTGTCTGTTTTCTTTCACAACTTGAGTAATGTGAAGATTCTTGGCATAATTGCACATGAATGACTTAACATTGAATTGCTTGATTCCAGAGGGAGGGCTAAGGAGGGAGAGAGGAAGAAACATTTATAACACAAAGGTTTTTTTTGTTTGTTTTTTTGTTTTTTGCAGGGCAATGAGGGTTAAGTGACTTGCCCAGGGTCACACAGCTAGTAGGTGTCAAGTGTCTGAGGCCGGATTTGAACTCAGGTCCTCCTGAATCCAGGGCCAGTGCTTTATCCACTGCGCCACCTAGCTGCCCCCATAACACAAAGCTTTTTTTGTTTGTTTGTTTGTTTGTTTGTTTAGTGAGGCAATTGGGGTTAAGTGACTTGCCCAGGGTCACACAGCTAGTAAGTGTTATGTGTCTGAGGCTGGATTTGAACTCAGGTACTCCTGACTCCAGGGCCGGTGTTCTATCCACTGTGCCACCTAGCTGCCCCTAACACAAAGCTTTTTAAAAAAATCAACATGAAGAAAGGATGAGCAGGTGGATTTCAGAGAAACCTTGAAGGACTTAACATGAATTGATGCTGAATGAGATGAGCAGAACCAGGAGAACATTGTACACAGTATCAACAATATTGTATGTTGATCAACTGTGTTAGACTTGACTCTTCTCAGCAAAACAATGGTCCAAGATAGTTTCAAAGGACTCATGAGGAAAAATGCTATCCCAATCCAGAAAAAAAGAAATGTGGAATCTAGATACAGATTGCACCATACTATTTTTAATTTTTTTGTTTTCCTTTTATGAAGTTTTCCCCTGTTGCTCTAATTCTTTAACAGCATGACTAATGCAGAAATATGTTTAATGTGATTAGCTATATCAGATTGCTTACTGTCTTGGGAAAGGGGGAGGAAGGGAAGGGAGGGAGAAAGATTTGAAACTAGAAATCTTCTAGAAACAAATGTTGAAAACTATCTCTACATGTAAAATACTATAAAAAGGAAATGAGAAAAAAGAGATAGAGCAAATTTGACATTTTTTTTGTTTTGTAAAAGTTAAGAAAAATTTGTATTTGTTATAAGTTTTTGTAAATGAAAGATATAATGGCTTCCTATGATGGCAGGATCATAATTATAAAATATTTCTTTCTCATAGATATTTTTAGAATAAAATAATGCTTAGTTCTTTCTCTGTTCTGCATGAAAAAGAAAACCTTAAAATCATCGTAATGGTTGACCAGCCTCAAGATGGAAAGTAGTGGTCCTCTAACATAGCAGTAAATGCATGTGATCTAGATCTCCCTATTAGGAAATCACATTACCATATTTTCCACAAAGAATGCAATTTTGATGTTTCCCTCTGTTGCATTTTGAGAATTTGGCCTAGTTTCATTAAAAAGAGGTAGAGCTTTCCCTTCTTGAATTTGAACAAGTATCATGACTCACTGGATTTTTCATGCAATTTCAGATGTTAGTGAATAGTTCTGATAATTACCAATTTTCTATATTTATTACAAAATGGTTCTTCATAAATAGCAAACTGTGATATTCTCTACATCTGTGCCCATTTTCTATAAATACATTCCATTTCCTTTTGGAGAGCAATTGATTTTAGTGAAAACAATGGTTTCTGATTACTGTGGCCTCATGCAACCCATCATCCCAAATCAAATGCAATATTGCAGGAGCCAAGAAAGTGATTTTGCCATATCAAAGAACAAGAAAAACCAAAGCACAACTAGGCTAACATTTAAATAGTGCAGTTATAGGTAGCATAGCTAATGTCTATGAACTAGTTAATGTCCAACAATAATATGGAAAGAAACCTTGACTTTTTTGTTACCTAATTTTTGATTTTCTTAACAAATGGGGTTTCTTTGTGTTCAGAGCAGTCCACTCAATCAATTAGAATTGTATTTATTTGATGGGCCTGACATTGTGATAAAATTTGCTTGTGTTTTATCTAATGTCCCCAAGGTTAATTTTATTATTATTTAAATATTTATTAAAATTCAAATATGAACAAATAAACCATCTATTACTTGGAGTAGAAATACCAACACAGGAAGAAACATACTGATTTATTGACATTTGATGAGTACTAGCTATTAAGTATAGAGGGGAGATTAGAGCAGCTAGGTGGCACAATGGATAAAGCACTGGCCCTGGAGTCAGGAGAACCTGAGTTCACATCTCACTTCAGAGACTTACTAGCTGTGTGACCCTGGGCAAGTCACTTAACCCCAATTGCCTTAAACATCTGGGGTCATCTCTAGTTGTTGTGATGTATATCTTGTTACTGGACCCTGATGGCTCTGGAGGAGAGAGTGAGATTGGTGACCTTGCACAGCCCTCCCTCACATAAATCCAATTCAATGCAAGTCATGCCCATCACCCCAATGTCATGGTCCTCTTCAAGAATGAAGGGCAAACAACAACAACAACAATAGAGGGGATAAAGAGGTTCTAAAAGTCCTGCTCATTCACAAATATGTTCTCCAATGACCTTGCAGAAAATCTAAAATTTCCAATATAGCATCAGTCCTTTTGATCAGAACATTACCCCTAGGAAGGAGCTATTAAATGCAAGTATGTGTTAACGGCTAAAATTCTAGCTAAACTGTCTAAAATATCTAATGAGTGGTCGCCAATAAATTATAAGCTTTAGCAAGAGTTAGACTTTTAAGCATTTATTAAGGAGAATAAGAATTTGGTAAAGAGAGAAAAAGGCCTAGATTCCTATCTATTAAAGGGAGAGCACATTTCTAGCTCCCTTCTCCGCCAGCGTCCAAAGGAAAGAGAGCGAGACTGAGCGCCAGTCTCTTCCTTCCTCCTCCCACTAGCCCGCGTCACTTCCTGACTCCTGGTCTTGCCCTCAAAGACCTTCCCTTCATGGGCAGAACTCCTCTACAGTAAGTATCCAGCAGGTGGCGTTATTCCAATCATTACAGTCCCCCCTGTTGTTCCTCAAGAAACAAAATGTTTCCTTGACGGAACAGTAAAAAGAATATAATAACTATTGCTAACTAATAATATGTGAACAACAATATAGAAAAGGAAGAGAGGAAAGTTTTGTCCAGAGGGGCGATTTTTTTTTGTCCTCATGAACTGACGCTTTGACATTAGTCTTGCAAAGGGAGGGCCTCTGCAGAGAATACATATTACAGATGGTGTATATTATAACAGAAAGAGAAAAAGGAAAAAAACAACAAAAACAAAACTTTTCATTTAAAGTCTCTGAAAGTCTTTTCTCAGATGTCCTCTAGGTGTAGTCGTGGAATGGAAGTTTTTTCAGGGGTTGATGTGTGGATGCTGGTAGTCAGCCAGGAAAATTTCCTACAAAATTGAGCTTAACACAACTTTAAAATAGCTTTGTCAACAATCAAATCAAACAATGAAAGTTCTCAAAAACATGTCTAAGGGAATTCAGAATCTTAGTTGTTACACATGAAACATATAATAAAATAAAATTGAAACATTCTTTAAAATTATAATATTACTATAGTCCCCCTTATGGAGGGTAATTGAGAAGACAATTGCTGCAATATTAATTAATAAAAATAATTTTTATCTTTGTTTTATCACTTTTTGCATCATCTGCCTAATTATCCTCATGCCATTATGAGAAATTAAAAAATCTAATATAATTGGTAACAGGTGTCAAGGCCAAATTCAACACTGTATTTATCATGACACCTGAGATAATTATGGGGGTTACCATAAAAGAACAGAGAAATGATGGGATATGAGCATTCCCACACTTAAGCAATATATACTGCCCATGCAGTATGCCAGGTTTAAAATAGGTGGATGGAATATATGTCCATGCCACCGAACATATTGGAGGAAACTGAGTCAGACTTAATCAGATGCATGGGATTGAGATGGTCCATGGCATCAGGCATATAGGAGGGAGCATAGAAGCCAGATGTAGAAGTGAGATGGGTGGGATGAATACTTCCAGCCATCTGTACAATATTGTAGGGAAAAAGAGAATAAAATATTAAACCAAGAGAATCCAACCTCAACATTTGTCAAAAGCCGTTCCCTCGGCCATACCTTGACTTCATGCATGTCTCCCCTCATGTGACAGTTCAGTGTCTGCTCTTGCATGTATTCCTCTTGTGATTGAATGGCATCTTGGCCAACTGGCATCTGATAACTCAGAATAAAGGCAATTAATGTCTTAAATGATAAGTTCCCATAATCCAAGTCTCATATGGATTTAAAAATTGAGGATAATAAATGATTGCAAAAAATGTGAATACATCTTGACTCAGAACACAATATATAATTATGCAACAATTTCAAATAATACCCCTTTTTTTTAACTTAGTATACAATTACTTTTTTGAAAAATCTGAACATATTTAAATACAAGTTAAAGCACAACACAATCTCAAAGAACTTTTACAAATGTTCCCCTCTTTTTTTTTTTTTTTGGGAATATGCTTATCAAAAATAGTACTTCCAGAATCAATTTACACTTGCCATGGCAACCAATTTGCCAGGGGAATGCTTTAAAGAGTTTGATCAAATAATCAGTTGAGAAAAACAAAAACAAACAACTCAGAATATGGGAGCACAATACTACTAGAATTAACATTGTATTATGAAATCAAAACCAATTTTTTAAAATTAGATAAATGAATAGAAGAAAATACACATGGAACAATAAAAGACAGTGAAATTCAAACTAAGGAAATCTAAATGAGCATGAACTTAATATTAATAAGAGTATTATAAAATATAAACTTGATTACATGACTAAAAAGCTTTTACAAATATTCTCCTTGTTTTAGAAACTAAGTATAAGACACAATCTCAAAAGCATGAAAATCTCTATGAAAATAAACCCATACCATTAATTTCAAAATGTATATGTAATGGCATAGAAATCCTATGTAACCTCTGAACTGACATTAATACTCTGAGTAAATTCAGAACACTCTTGATTCCAATATCTAAAATCCCCAATACTCATATCAATACCTTGCTGCTTACTTCTACATTTCTGTAAAATATATACCCTTCCATGGCAAAAGAAGCAGAGTCTTGAACTATGTTGATGATTGTCATTCTTATTTAGCTTAAATTTTTCTTCTTTAACCCCTCTATATTGTCTGTCAGTCTTTTCACCATACAAATGCTTTATAAGATTACTAATTAAAGACAAAAGCAGGTTAGCAAAATTATGAACAAAACGAGCATATCTGGAATTTAAAGGGTTTTCTAAGGTTGTCTCAGAAGCACAGTCAGGCTGGGGAAGGGCTGAGCCTGAAGCTGCAAATGCAGGTAGAAAAAGTTGAGCATGTGCATCAGATCTCTGGACTTCCCAGGCAGGGGAAGCTATGGGCTTGGCCATAGGAGGAGTAGAGGGTGGGGTCTGGAGAGGAGGGGAGGGACCAGCACAATTTGAATCAGACTTGATTTTGAACTCAGGCCTGGATTCCTCTTCCCCCACTTTGCCTCCAGGTGCTAGGGGATTAAAAGCTTCTAGAGGGTGGGTCATTGCCTCCAGGCATGCAAAATTAAAGCAACAATTACTGTTAGAACTGGGAAAAGCTGCGGGAATCTCTTCAGGTTTCTCTGAAAAAGCATGGTTGGGAGAGGGAGAGATATTTCCTTGTGTGAGTAAGTTGCTGGCTCTTTTAACAAAAAGAAAAAGAAAAATAGAAAATCCACAAAAACAAAGCATTAACATGATCTTATCTCCCATTTGTCTGGTTAAACAGACTAAAATCAAAAATAGGGTAATTAGGGAGTTTAAAAGGTCCATTCAAAAAAATTTAAAGGAAAACACAGCCAGTACACCAGTACTTAGCAGTTAAAGGGAGAGGGAGGGGAAATTTCTTACCCAACCAGAAGATCAGAAGAAGACTGAGGTTTAGCTTTCCTCTTCGTGGTCAGCCCTCTGTTAACGGCTAAAATTCTAGCTAAACTGTCTAAAATATCTAATGAGTGTTCGCCAATAAATTATAAGCTTTAGCAAGAGTTAGACTTTTAAGCATTTATTAAGGAGAATAAGAATTTGGTAAAGAGAGAAAAAGGCCTAGATTCCTATCTATTAAAGGGAGAGCACATTTCTAGCTCCCTTCTCCGCCAGCGTCCAAAGGAAAGAGAGCGAGACTGAGCGCCAGTCTCTTCCTTCCTCCTCCCACTAGCCCGCGTCACTTCCTGACTCCTGGTCTTGCCCTCAAAGACCTTCCCTTCATGGGCAGAACTCCTCTACAGTAAGTATCCAGCAGGTGGCGTTATTCCAATCGTTACAATGTTATGTAGAAGAAGTATCAGTATAAAAACACCAACAACCATTGACAGATCCTCAGAGACTATGGTCTTGAAAGAATTTCACATGAGTCAATTAAATTCATTTCAATTTAACAAAATATTTATAAACTGACTACTTTGTTCATAGAAAGCAATTATTCAACGTGACTATTTAACACATACATGTTATGAGCCAGGTATTGTGATGGGTGCTAGGTATTTATAAAAATAAAAGTGAAACTGTGTCTGCACTCGAGAAGCTTGCATTCTTGGGGTCAGACAACATAAATACATGTAAGTATCTGTATTATATATACAAAGTAAATGTAAGAAAGTGGAGAGGGGGAGGTCTCTTATCTGGGGGAATCAGGAAAGGTTTTAATGTGGGAGGTGTCACCTCTAAGAGGTGACATTTCAGCTTTGTGTTGAGGGAAACTGGAATCCAAGAGCAAGGAAATGATGAGGGAATACATTCTAGTCATGGATAACAGCCTGTGCAAAGTCATGGATATGGAAGAGGAATTCCATGTGTAAGGAATAAGAAAGCCATTTTGAGAAACTAGAGAGTAAAGGGGAGTAATAAAGCCTCAAGAAGTAAGTTGGGGGAAGGATATAAAAGGCTTTAAATGCCAAAAAAGAAAACTTTGTATTTAATTCTATAGGTTATAGGGAGCAACTGGAATTTATGGATAAGGAAAGGAGGCTGTGTGATGGACAAACTAGAGAAAAGATTTAAAACAAAATGACCAAGTAGGTGAGAGGTGATTAGGTTCAATAGGGGTGATGTCTTTTGGGGGGGAGGGTGTTTAAATTGTTTTTTTTATTCTGAATAGAATTTTATTTTCCAAAATATATGTAAAAAGAAAATTTTAACATCAATTTTTTTTTTTTGCGGGGCAATGGGGGTTAAGTGACTTGCCCAGGGTCACACAGCTAGTAAGTGTCAAGTGTCTGAGGCCGGATTTGAACTCAGGTACTCCTGAATCCAGGGCCGGTGCTTTATCCACTGCGCCACCTAGCCGCCCCTAACATCAATTTTTAAAAAACTTTTTGTTCCAATTTCTCTTCCCCCTTCCATTCCCACCCCCCCCCACAAGAACTCAAGCAATTCAAATAAGTTATACAGAGTAGTCATGGAAAAATTCCCATATTAGCTAGTTGTGAGAGAAAACAGTAAAAAAAAAACAAAAAAAAACTTCAGATTAAGGAATTGTCAAAAAGGAAATGGAAAAAAAAATTTTAAATGTGTTTCCATCTGCTTTCAGATATCAGTTCTTTCTCTGCAGATGGGCTGCAATCTTCATAAGTCTTTTAGGGTTATATTGGATCATTGCCTTGCTGAAAATAACCACATGCTTCTCAGCAGATCATCCCCCACTATTGCTGTTATTTTGTATACAGTACATTTCACTCTGCTTCAGTTCATATAGGTCTTTCCAGGTTTTCCTGATAGTATCCTGTTCATCATCACCTTTATATAGTACCTTAAACTTGACAGAGAATTTTCTTCATAAAAGCCCAGCAAAGTAGGTACCATACATTTTGCCATTATAATCAATTATCATAACCATTTCCTTCCATCCCACTCCCTTCCCATGACATTTACTCTTATCTTCTTTTTACCTGTTCCTCCTCAGAGATGTTTTACTTCTGACTATCCTCTCCCTCGCTCTGTACTCCCTTTTTTCACCCTTCCTTCTTTGTTCTCTTCCCCTCCTATTTTCCTGCAGGGTTAAATAGATTGCTCTTCCCAAATGGGTATAAAAGGTATTCCCTCCATGAGCCCACTCCAATGAGATCAGGGTCCCTGAGCTAATTCTGTGTTCTAAATTTTTCTTTCTCCCTCCCTACTCAACTCTCCCTATGAGATCAAGCAATTCAATATGTCATACTGGTGCAGTAATGCAGAACATCTTCATCTTCCTTGAAAGTGTTTTGCTTTTTACTGCTCTCTCCCCCAATCTGCCCTTTCCTCAGTCCCTTCTCCCCCTCACCTTTTCTTCCCCCTCACCCCGGGCAAGAATATATTACTATACCTACTTGAGTATGTATGTTAGTCCTTCTTTGATCCAATTCTGATGATATTAAGGTTCACTCACTCCCCAACTCCTTCCCCCTCTTCTACTCTCTTCCATAAGCTTTCTTCTTGTTTCCTTCATGTGAACTACCTCTCCCCATACTATCTCTCCCCTTCTCCCTCCCCCAGTTTATTCCTCCTATACCTCAACCCTATTTTAATGATGTCATCATGGATTGGTTAGGTGGCACAGTAGACAAAGCACCAGCCCTGGACCCAGGAGGCCCCAAGCCCAAATCCATCCCCAGACATAAGACACCCCACCCTGTCTGCCCTACAAAGAACAAAACATAAATGCTTTACAGATATAATCCCTTCACATTCAGTTCAGCCTTGTCTTCTGTGAATTTCTTGTGAAGACTTTTTTTGTTTTGTTTTGTTTTGTTTTCCAGTGAGGCAATTGGGGTTAAGTGACTTGCCTAGGGTCACACAGCTAGTAATTGTCAAGTGTCTGAGGTCACATTTGAACTCAGGTTCTCCTGAGTCCAGGGCCGACCCTCTATCCACTGCGCCATCCAGCTGCCCCTGAATTTCTTACTGAGATAGTTCTTATGATTTCAAAGTATTATCTTCTCATGTAGGAATGTAAACAGTTTGATCTTTTAATATCCTTCATGAAGTCTTTTACCTGTTTACCTTTTTATGCTTCTCCTGAATCTTGTATTTGAAAGTCAATTTTCTATTCAGTTCAGGTATTTTCATCACAAATGCTTGAAAGACCTCTTTCTCATGGAAATCCCATTTTTGCCTCTGAAAAATTATACTCAGTTTTTCTGGGTATGTGATTTTTGGCTGAAGCCCCAGTTCCTTTGCCCTCTGGAATATCATATTCCATGCCCTTCGGTCCTTTAATGTAGAAGCTGCTAGATCTTGCTTTATCCTTATTGGAGCTCCACAGTATTTGAATTCCTTTTTTCTAGCTGCTTGCAGTATTTTCTCTTTGACCTGGGAATTCTGGAATTTGGCTAAAATATTCCTGGAGGTTTTCCTTTTGGGATCTCTTTCAGGAGGTGATCGGTAGATTCTTTCAATTTCTATTTTAGCTTCTGCTTCTAGAATATCAGGGCAATTTTCCCTCACAATCTCTTGGAGGATGGTGTCTAAGCTTTTGTTTTGGTTTTGGTTTTCAGGTAGTCCAATGATTTTCAAATTATCTCTCCTAGATTTATTTTCTAGGTCAGCTGTTTTTCCAAGGAGATATTTCACATTGCCCTCTATTTTTTCATTCAATTGGATTTGCTTTACTGTGTCTTGGTTTCTCATAAGGTCACTAGCTTCCATTTGTTCAATCCTAATTCTTAGGCAGTTATTTTCATTACACAATTTTTCAATCTCCTTTTCCATTTGAGTTTTCAAACTATTGACCTTTTTTCATGACTCTCCTGCATCGCTCTCATTTCCCTTTCCATTCTTTCCTCCTTTTCTCTACCTCTTCTTTCTATTTCTCCTACTTTCTCTTCAAAGTCCCTTTTGAGAGCTTCCATGGCCTGAGACCAGTTCATATTTTTCTTGAAAGCTTTGGATGTTGGAGCTTTGACCCTGTTATTATCTTCTTCTTCTGAGGTTGTATTGTGGTCTACCTTACCCCCAAAGAAGTTTTTGATGGTCTTCTGCTTTCTCTACCTACTCATCCTGGCTTACTATTTCTTGGCTTTTAACTCCTTCTTAAAGTGTGGCACCGCTTCCAGGACACACTGTTCAAGCTACAGCATGGCCCGGGGGATGGTTGGGCTTCTTCTCAGTCTGCCTGGCCTCACTTTCATTTGATTTTAAACTCTCCACTGGGGGGGGGGGGCTGCTTCTCGGCTCCACTCCTGTTCTCAGCTTCAGAGGGTCCCAGGTGTTTTGGGTTGAGGGAGGGCAGGCTTTAATTTCACCTGACCTGTTCTCAGGTCCAGAGATAACCTCAGGCCTACTTTACTAAGCAACCAACCAGCAAAACTTTCTGTGGTGTGGTTCTCAGCTTCTGTTGAGACTGCTCCTCTGTTCCCCTCCCCAACCTGGGTCTCCCACCACTCAGGATTTCTTCCTGGTTCCCTGTTCGGGTGGGACATTGGAATCCTTCCCCCCAGCCCCTGCACTTACCCCCTCCTCCCCCCCCCACCCCCATCCCGGGCCAGCCGTTCAGTCCAATCGTGCGCTTGGTTCCAGAAGACCCTGGTGCTGCAGCCGATTCAGAGGCACTGGGGCAAATTCCTCTGGCAGGTGTCTGGTGTGTCGGCCAGATTGCAGGGTCAGGCCTTATTCATGGCCCAGCACAGCCCCCTGAAATCTATCTATAGCTGGAGAAAACTCTCAGCCTGTATTTTTGTGTGTTTTTCTGCCCCAAGGGTTCTTTTATTGCTAATTTTGGGGTTATTGTATCAGGAGCCCTGTGGGTTTAATGTCTTTCCTCCGCCATCTTGGCTCTGCCCCCCCCCCCAGATGCAGTGATGGCTTTATAAGTAAAGAGAGGACCAGATGAGAAAAGATGTTATAGAAGTAGATTCAACAAAATTTGGCAATTGATTAGTCATATGGCATGAGAAAGACACTTAAATTGAAAACTTGGGTGTCTAAAAGAATGATAGTGTCCTTAACAGTCACAATGAAGTTCAGAAGATAGCTTCTTTTAGGAAAGAAAATGAGTTATGTTTTGGGCATATTGAATTTGATAAGCTTAAGGAACACTTAGTTTGAAAAGTTCAATAGGCATGATGAAGGATTAGAGTTTAGAGAGAGACACTTGGGCTGGATCCATACACATACATATATTTCTTTAGAGAGGCAATAAATGAACTATTGGAACTAAGATAAATAATGGAGATACAAAATAAAAAATGAACCAATTCATTTCCTCAAGGAGCTAATAGTCTACTGGGGTGGGGGGTTCCAAGATATACACAAAGAAATAAATGCAAGATAATGAGTGGAGGGAGAGAACAGTAATAATCAAAGGGATCAGGAAAGGCTTTACATAGGAGGTGGCACTGATTATGATTTAATAGGGCAAAGAGATCAAAAAAGGATTTGCATACAATATTCTTCAGAGAAAACTAGTTTTAATGGAATGCTAGAGTGGAAAGCCCATAGCAGTCAAGTTGGAACATAAGGCTACTAGAAGACTGATGAAATGAGAAGATTTCACCACAGACAGACTTCCCATATTTCAGTATTCCACAATCCAAACTATATTTTGGACCACTATAATGTCTGAATTCTATACCAAAACTAACTGTATCCTCCATAGCATTAGAATAATACCTAATCATGTTTGGGGGTGGGGGTGGGGGTGGGGGTGGGGATAGCAGTTGAAGAGAATGCATGAGCTATGGTTTTGAAGAACAAGATGATGGCATAAATGGGACACTAAAAAACAGAGGAACATGATGGTGCAATTATCTTAAGCAAATAGGTTTTAAGTAAGGGCTTTTGGCAGTAGAGATTTTGTGGACCAGTAAAAATGTACCTGTACCAAAGTCAAGTCATGTACTGGCAGTTGAGAAAGCCTGTCCTAGATAATAAAGTTGTTTAGGCAGCTAGGTGGCACAGTAGATAGATTGTCAGGCCTGGACTCATCTTCATGAGTTCAAATTTGGCCTTAAATAATTACTATCTGTGTGATCCTTGGCAAGTCACTTACCCCTGTTTGCTTCAGTTTCCTCATCTGTAAAATGAGCTGGAGAAGGAAATGGCAAACCAGTCCAATATCTTTGCCAAGAAAACCCCAAATGGGCTCATGAGGAGTCAGATGTGACTGAACAACAACAACATTACAAATCCAGCAAATAGATACATTTGAGATAACTTTCTTTTAAAAAATATTTATTTATAATTTTTATTTTTAGTTCCAAATTCCTTCCCTCCTTCCACCATCTTCCACACCCATTGAGAAGGCAAGAAATGCAATACCTATCATACAAATGCAGTTTAAGTTAACTTTCAACAATGTACTAACAAAATTGGTTGCTGTTACACTATAGCTATAATATCTATATTTGGGAAAAAATAAAATTCAGAGTTTTTCTATAATCTTTGTAAAGCCTTGAGAAACTATGTTGATGTGACCATAGAAAATAAAAAGTCAAATTTAAGCAGTGGCTTTAATCAGTCAGTCAGAAAATCAACAAATATTTATTATATGCCTACTATGTTCCAGTTGAAGAAAAGATGCTCAAGGAGCTCACAGTTTAATGGCAGAGACAATATGCAAACAACTATGTAAAAATTATATATATATATATATATATATATATATATGTGTGTGTGTGTGTGTGTGTGTGTGTGTGTGTGTGTATACATATATATTATATCTATCTATCCATATATCTCTATATATGGTTATTTGTAAATAATCAACAGAAAGAAGATACTGGCATTAATATGATGAAGGCTGGCACCAGATAGTGGCAGTGTTAGAGGAGAGAAGGTATATTGAGAGATGTTGAAAAGAGAAATGTTAAGAAGGGAGAATCAATGGGAATTGGCAACAGTGGGCTGGGGAGTGGGATAGAGTGAGACATAGAAGATAACACTCAAGTTGCAAGCCTGTGTGATTGAGAGGATAGTGATGCCCTTAACACTAATAGGAAAATTAGAAAGGGGAAGGGGGTTGGAGGGAAAAGATAATGAGTTAAGTTGTGGACATATTGAATTTAAGATGTCTATGAGTCATTCATTTTGAGATGTCCAGTTGATAATTGAAGATATGAGTCTGGAGGTTAGGAGAAAGTTTAGGGCTGGAAAAGTCAATCTGAAAATCACTAGCATAAAGATGGTAATTGAATCCATGGAGCTAATGAGGCCACTAAGTGAAATAGTATAGAAGGAAAAGAGAGCCCAGGACACAACCTCAGGGGACACAAACTGTTAGCAGGGATGAACTAGATCAATATCCTACAGGAGTTTAGAGTAGTGTCACAAAATTCTAGAGGAAGATTATCAAGGGGAAAAAAAGGTGATAGTGCTAAAGGTTGTAAAGAGGTCTGAGAAAAGGTGATTAGATTTGGCGATTCAGAGATTATTGGTAATTTTAGAGAGATCTATTTCAGTTGAATGATGAGGATGTGAGACAGGGATGAAGCAAGAAATTATGGCAAAAGGCATTAGAATGATCTGAGATGAGGAGGAAGGAGAAGAGGAAGCTCTTGCCAAATAGTCTTAATTCTGTCAATGAAATATGAGGCAAGATTCTTAGCTGAGAGGGGGAGCCATAGGAGATTTGAGGAGCTATGAAAGCCACTATGGTCATTGGAATAGACTTGATTAGTGAGGTGTAAATGGAGATTATGTAACATAAATTATGTAAAATAAATTTGTCTAGTCAGCATGATTTTATGATTTTTCTCAAGCTTCATTCATCACCATGTGAGTAGGAGCAAAAGTAGGGGATTATGAAAATCAAGTCAAAAGCTTGGCAGGGCAAGATTGGCAATGTAATTAAAAAAAAGAAAACTTGAGAGAAGAGGATAGTGTATAGTTGAAATAATTTTTAGTTCATGACAATTAATCTTAGTCTTCAAACAAATATGCTCTTTATGTTTTCCAGGCAGTTGAATTTTTTAAAATGAAGGCATATGGACATTTGGCCAAGATTTCTAAAAATATATATTATATATACTTTCTCCTCTTGGCCGTGTTCCTAACTTCTGTGCTGCAGAACCATGCCTTCTCTACTGCTGGCTCATCATGGAACTTCCTAGAAGGCATGGGGTCTCCTTGCTCTAAAATAACCTACAAGCCTGCCATGATTACCCTAGAATATTCAAGATCTGTCCCTTTCTCCCATTGGTGACTTCTTCCTGGAGCCTCTATTAAGTGGAAAGGACCAAACTCATCCGCTTTCATTCTCCTTCTGGCCCTGTTCCTGACTCTCTGAATTTCACAACCTTGCTTGGCTATGGATACATTCTACTTCCTTTATTCCCACTTTCCAGTTCCTTTTTTTTTCTTTTTTTTTTTGTGAGGCAATTGGGGTTAAGTGACTTGCCCAGGGTCACACAGCTAGTAAGTGTCAAGTGTCTGAGGCTGGATTTGAACTCAGGTCCTCCTGGATCCAGGGCCAGTGCTCTATTCACTGTGCCACCTAGTTGCCCCCCAGTTCCTTCTTATGTGTTGTCCTCAGTCAGGATGTAAATTCCTGGAAGGTAAGGACTATTCTTTTTATTTTCATTTATATCTATTTAGCACAGTGCCTGGGGCATAGTAAATACTTAAATAAAAGTCTATTTCCTTTTTTTTCCTTCCTGCATGTTATCAGGCTTCCAAGCAGGCTTGAGAAGTTTTGGGCATTTCTGCATTTCCTGAGAGACAGATAGGATTCATCATCAAATAGCTTCTTTCAACTGCTCAAATAGACTTATTTTCTTGGTTTCTCTTGAGTTGTCTGGATTTCAAACTCCTTAGTGAGCTTTTTTTTTTTTACATCAGAAATATTTGAAAGTTCCCTAGTCTAGTAATGGTCCTTTCTTTCCCCTTCAGAATCACATTCCATTTTATACACTGGTAATTTTGGTTGTAAATCTATATTTATTTTGATTTGTGGAAGAATGTAGAAGAATGATCTCTAACTTCTAGTAGATAATGCCTGGTATTTTGTGATCCTGATTGTGGTTCCTTGATACCTCGATGCTATTTTCTTACTGGTTGCAAGATTTTTTTTTACTTAGAAGCTCTAGATGTTGACTATGCCATTCCTGGAATCTTCTGGGATTTCTTTCAGGAGAATATTAATTGATTCTTGTTATTTTCATTTTAGCCACTGGTTCAATAGATCCAGAAAATTTTTGTTATGATTTTTTGTCTGTTTGTTTTTAAAATAATTATTTTTAAGTATAGGATGAATCTTAGATTATATCTCTTGAATCTCTTTTCCAAGTCAGTTATTGTTTTTCTTTTTTTTTCTTTTAGTGAGGCAATTGGGGTTAAGTGACTTGCCCAGGGTCACACAGCTAGTAAGTGTCAAGTGTTTGAGGCCAGATTTGAACTCAGGTCTTTCTGAATCCAGGGCCAGTGCTTTATCCACTGCACCACCTAGCTGCCCCAAGTCAGTTATTTTTGATAGTAGATAGCTTAGAGTTTCTTCTGTATTTTTTTTTTGTGGGGCAATGAGGGTTAAGTGACTTGCCCAGGGTCACACAGCTAGTAAGTGTCAATTATCTGAGGCCGGATTTGAACTCAGGTCCTCCTGAATCCAGGGCCGGTGCTCTATCCACTGTGCCCCTTCTGTATTCTTTAAAAATAAGTTTAATTTAATATATTTATTCTCTTATGGGTCAATGATTTATGACTTCCAATCTTCTAAGGCCTTAGAACAGGTTTGTTATTTTCTGTTCCAAGATATTTATCCTTCCAATTCTTTCTTCTAGTGCTTTTTATTCCATTAAAAGAAATCTTGCAGGGATCCTGGAGTCAGGAGTACCTGGGTTCAGATCCAGCCTCAGACACTTAACACTTACTAGCTGTGTGACCCTGGGCAAGTCACTTAACCCCAATTGCCTCACTAAAAAAAAAAAAAGAAATCTTGCTTCATTGAAAATTCATTTTCCCTGTTATGAGGTTGCTCAATCCTTCTATCTTATTTTTTTACATCTCTAGATATATTATAATGCTTTTTAGTGTTCTATATTTTCTTCTATTTGATCATCTCTCCAGAACTTAGTTGATGAAGTCAAAGCTTTTTACTACAACTGACGTCTTTTTGTGTGAGGTGGTCATCACTGCTAGGTCTCAACCTACATCACCTATATTCCTGAATTAACTTCTACTTGTTGGGATTAGTGCTCCTCCTCCCTTTGAATCATTGATGTTCAAAGCACTGGATATGTCTGTCTCAGGATAAAGTGCTAAGGACCTGGGTATGATGTGTCTTAATTTGAGTTCTCCATTCAGACTGGTTGCTGTAGCAACTGGTATCTACCATTCCTAGTCACTTCCAAGGATGCTGATATGAATTTCTCTCTGACCACCCTGGTTCTTTCTCTTTAACAATATTTTCATCTCTTTCATAAAAAAAACAATACTTTGTGACAAATATGTATAGTCCATCAAAATAAATCCCAGCATTGACTATATTTTTTAAAAAAGATACATCTCATCCTGTGTCTGGAGTCAATTATATCTCTGTTAACAGGTAAGTAGCACGGTTCTTCATTTGTCCTCTGCAATTATATTGGGTCATTGCATTGAACTGAGTTCTTAGGTCTTTCAAAGTTGTCTGTCTTTATAATGTTGTTTTATTGTATCAATTGTTGTTTTCACTCTGTTCACTTTACACTTCATTTCATATGTCTTCCCAAATTTCTCTGAAATTGTCCCTTTTCTCATTTTTTATAATACAGTATGATTTATGAATTAATATACCATAGTTTGTCTAACCATTCTTCATTTGAGAGATACCCAATTAGTTACTCACTAGTTCTTTTCCACTACAAAAAGAGCCACTATAAAAATAGCTTAGTAGTGATATCACTAGGTTTATATCCTTTGATCATTTATCATTTGAAGAATGGCTCTTATTATTTTAAATAACAATCATTGTTATACATACAGATATATAGATATAGATCTCTTTTCTGTTTAAAGCAAGGCTTTTAGAGGCTTAAAGCAAGGGAGATTAGGCAAATGAGGCAAAGTCAGTGGGGGTATTTAAAAGAAAGTCCACTAAATTAGGTGGCTCATGGCCAAACTAAGGAGGGTGGGAGGGTCCTTAAGGTCCCTTCGTGGTTGCCAAACTGTGAGATTAAAATTGGATATTAGATCATAAATCTACCCTACTTAACCTTTCCCTTAATTTATCTCCCAGACTAGTAAATGGAAGAAGCTTCTGGTTTTCTAGATAGAGCTTTTATTATATGGTAGTCACAAGGTGATGTTGATTAGAAGGATAGGAAAGTAGAAATACAATACAAATCGTCTTAAGTCTAGGCTTAGTCTATATTCTGTATAAAACTCACCAAAAGCCGAAGGCCACCTTTGGGGAGAGAGACCAAGTCAAGCGCATGCTGTTAACCGAGAGCCGGGCCGAGTCAAACTCCAGTCCACATCTGTTTGTGCAGCACAGCCAGGAGACCAGCAGAGCAGGAAAAAAAGGCCCCACTTACGTTCTCTCCTTGCCTTTTAAGCTCGCACCCCGGAAGTTGAGTGCTCAGCAGGCAATCTGGCGTGCGTCTCAAGCGGACTGGTGTGCATAGCTCATGCTGTTGGTCTCCTCCCCAAAAGGGTGGTCCTAAAAAAAAAACTGGCGTCTCTCCATTATCTAACCGACTGTTAAAACTTTTTACCACAATATATATATATATGTAATCTGTGTACATAAACATAAATAAACACATCCATCCATAAAATGGGACATTTATTAAAAAAATTTGCTACAAAGATTGTTTTCACAGTAAAGTTTTTTCTTTTCTAATTTTAGCTTTGTTAATTTTGTTTGTGCAAAAACCTAATTTCACATAATAAAATTTTTCTTATTTTATATTTTTTGAACCTCTATCCCTGACTTGGTCATAAATACTTCCCCAATTAATATATCTGAAAGAAAGCTTGTTTACTAATCCTCTAATTTGTTTGTGATGAGACTTTTTATATAAAAGTTATTTATCAATTTAGAACTGGGGCAGCTAGGTGGTGCAGTGGATAAAGCACTTTCTCTGTATTCAGGAGGACCTGAGTTCAAATCTTGCCTCAGACACTTGACACTTAATAGCAGTGTGACCCTGGGCAAGTCACTTAACCATCATTGTCCAGCAAAAAAAAAAAAAATTAGAACTTATCTTGATATATGGTGTGAGGTATTAGTCTAAAACTAATTTCAACCCCAATGTTTTCCAGTTTTCCCAGCAGGGAAAACTTTCTGTCTCTGTCTGTCTATCCTTCTGTTTCTCTAGTACCAAATGAATTTGATGATTATTGATTTGTAGCATGGTTTGAGATCTGATACTGCTAGTCCTAATCTGGTGCTTTCTTAGGTAGACTTGGTTTTCTCTGCTCAGCTACAAAGCACCAGCCCCCTCACTGCCACCACCACCAACTATTTCCCTAATCATGATGGGAGGCTTCTCTCTTGTTTCCTGAACATGGGTGCTGACTATTCTGGTAGTCCTCTTTCCTATTGTCTGTGGAATTCTTCAGCAAGCTTTTTTTATCTCTTTTCCCATTTAAACAATTCTGCTTTTTAAGGAGTTATTTTCATGAGTGAAGTTTTGTACTTCTCTTTTCATCTTAGCCAATTCTGTTTTTAAAGATGTTATTTTCTTCAGTGTTGTTGTGCCTCTTTTGTCAAGTTGTGTGTCAAGATAATAGAATGTGGTAGATGAGATTTAGCAGATACTTAGGGGCCCACCTGGAGATTGATCAAAACTGATTGAATTGGGTGAGAGTGACTGATTGCTACTGGCTTACTTCCAGTTAACGAGATTGTAAGCACATCTAGCTGGTACTTAAGAAGGTATTGTTCTCAGAAGCTAAAAACTTCAAACTTTACTTTGAGACCACCTTTGGGTCCAGTGAACCAATGAATTTGAATGACATTAGCCAATCAGCTTGAAGACCCTCCCATTTCTAGGAGGGGAACATGAAGGAGGAAGAGGATTCTGGTGAGAGAGTTCTTCCTCTTTTGGTGCGAGACATCGGCTTGGTGGCAGAGGAGACTTCAGAAGTGGGATGTTTAGGAAGGCTAGGATTGCCAGGCTATAAGAAATCTGTTCTCAATCTTTCTCTTTCTTTTACTATCTTTCAATAAACCCTTAAAAAACCTAGACTCATTTATCAGTGATTTTAGTCAGTTTCCCCAAAAAACTGGGGGGACAGATTAGAACCCACATTTAGAATTTTAAATTACACAGTTGTTAATTTTATTTTCCTAACTTTCTTGCATTGCTCTCATTTCTTTTTTTTTCTTTTTTTTTCTCAACAAACATTTATTTTATTTTCCATTTACATGTAAGGGTAGTTTTCAACATTCATTTTCATAAGATTTAGAGTTCCAAATTTTTCTCCCTCCCTCCGTCCCTTTCCTCCCCCCTCCACAAGATCACAACCAGGTTATATATGTACAATCCACAAGTGTTCTTTTTATCAGTTCTTTCTATAGCAGTGCATAGTATGCTTCCTCATTAGTTCCTTGGGATTGTCCTGGATCATTGTACTGCTGAGAGTAGCTAAGTCATTCACAATTACTCATTGAACAATATTGCTGTCACTATGCACAATGTCCTCTCAGCTCTGCTCACTTCACCATACATCTGATGTTCATGAGTCTTTCAAGGTTTTTCAGGGATCATCCTGTTTGTCATTTCCTGTAGCACAAGTCCATTCCACTACAATCATTATAACACAGCTTTTTCCATCATTCCTCAATTGATGGACATTCCCTTGATTCTCAATTCTTAGCCTCCACCAAGAGTTGCTATAAATATTTTTTGTACAATTTCCCCCCCCTTTTCTCTTTTTCATGATTACTATTGTTAACTGTTTCCCTTCCATCCTATTCCCTTCCCCATGATATTTATTCTATTATCCATCTTCTTTCATCCTATCACTCTTCAAAAGGAATTTGCTTCTGTCTGTCCCCTCCCCCACTCTGCCCTTCCTTCTTTTGCCCCTCTCTCTTTATCCCCTTCCCCTCCTATTTTCCTGCAGGGTTAGAGAGATTACTCTACCCAATTGAGTGTGTACATTATTCCCTCCTTGAGCCAATTCTAATGAGATTGAGGTCTTTGAACCAATTTTAATGAGTGTTAGGCTCATTTACTGCCCAGATTAAATAGATTACTCCACCCAGTTGGGTGTGTCTATTAGTCCCTCCTTAAGGCAGCTCTAATGAGTTTAAGATCTTTGGGCCTTTTCTGATGAGTGTAAAATTCATTTACTGCCCTGCTCCTCTCCCATCTCTTCCCCCACTCCATAAGCCTTTTCCTGTTTCTTTCATGTAGGATTTTGCTTCTGTCCTTCCCAATGAATTCCCTTCATCCCTCAATTTAACCCTAAAGATGTTATCATCTAGCTAATTGACACAGTGGACAAATCATCACCCCTGGACCCAGGGGGATCCCAGCCAAAATCTGGCCTCAGACACAAGACAGTTGCCCACTGTATGACCCCAGGTATGTCCCCCAGCTCCATTTTTTTTTTTTATAGTTCTCTAGGGTCTTGTATTTGAAAGTCAAATTTGCCATTCAGTTCAGGTCTTTTCATCATAAATATCTGAAAGTCCTCTTTTCCATTAAAGTCCCATTTTTTCCACTGAAAGATAATGATGAGTTTTGCTGGGTAGGTGATTCTTGGTTGTAATCCCATTTCCTTTGCCCTTTGGAATATCATATTCCATGCCCTCCAGTCCTTTAATGTAGAAGCTGCTAGATCTTATGCTATCCTGACTGGGGCTCCACAGTACTTGAATTCTTTCTTTTTGGCAGCTTGCAATATTTTCTCCTTGACCTGAGAGCTCTGGAACTTGGCTATAACATTCCTAGGAGTTTTCTTTTTGGGATCTCTTTCTGGAGGTGATCAGTGGATTTTTTCATTTTCTATTTTAGCTTCTTCTTCTAGAATTTCAGGGCAATTTTCCCTGAGAATACCTTGGAAGATGGTGTCTAAGCTCTTTCCTTGATCATGGTTTTCAGGTAGACCAATAATTTTCATATTATTTCTCCTGGACCTATTTTCCAGGTCAGCAGTTTTTCCCAGAAGATATTTCACATTGCCCTCTATTTTTTTATTCATTTGGATTTGCTTTATTGTGTCTTGGTTTCTCTTAAAGTCACTGGCTTCTATTTGTTCACTCCTAATTCTTAGGCAATTATTTTCATCAGAGAGCTTTTGTACCTCCTTTTCCATTTGGCCAATTTGACTTTTCAAGCTGTTGACTTTTTTCTCATGTCTTTCCTGCATCACCCTCATTTCTCTTTCCATTTTTTCCTCTACCTCTCTAATTTTATCTTCAAATTCCTTTTTGAGCACCTCTATGGCCTGAGACCAATTCATATTTTTCTTGGAAGCTTTAGATATAGGGGCCCTGATGTCGACATCTTCCTCTGAGGATGCCCCTTGGTCTTCCTTGTTACTGAAGAAACTTTCTATGGTCTTCACCTTTCTCTGTTGGCTCATTTTGCCTTTCTTTTACTAGACTTTTAGCTCCTTAAAGTGGGGCACTGTTTCCAGACTGCAGTATCCCAAGCTTAAGAAGTCCCAGGTGGTATAATTTAAGGAGAATCAGGTTCTTCCCTCACCCTGCCTGTTTCCTGTTCCTAGATGACCCCAGACCAACTTGCCAATCAACCAGCTTTGTGTGTTGTGGTTGTTAGCTCCAAGAGCCTGTGCCTCTTCCCCACCTGGGCCACTTCTACTTGAGCCTACCACCTGGTTCTCAGCAGGGGTGTAAAATCCAAGTTCTGCCTTAGCACCAGCATAGACCTCTGTAGTCTCTCCCCTGCCCCTGGCTCAGCCCACTCACCAGACTGTGAGCTTAGTTCCAGACAACACTGGTGCTTCAGCTGATTCAGAGTCTCTGGGGGTCTCCTTCTCTGGTGAGGACTTCCTGAGACTGGATCTGTGTCAGGGTGACTGTGGGGTTGGGCCCGGCTCCTGTATCAGCACAGCAGCTCCCTCCTTCTGACCTTCCAAGCTGTTCTTGGTTAGAAGATGATTTCAGCACATTCTTCTGTGAGTTTTGCTGCTCTGGGCATTTTCCTATGACCTTATTTGGATGTTTTTTGGAGCGATCGATCGTGTGATGAGTTCGGAAGCTCACTCTGCTCTCATTTCTTTACCTATTTTTTTCTCTACCATTCTTATTTCATTTTGAAATCACATTTTAGCTCTTCCAGGAATTCTTGTTGGGCTTGTGTCCAATTCACATTTCTTTCTTTAAGGCTTTGATTGTAACTGTTTTGACTTCCTTGTCTTCTTCTGGGTTTTTATTTTGATTTCCCCTATCATAATAGCTTTTTTATGATTAGGTTCTATTTTGTTGTTTGTTAATTTTATAACCTATTTCTTGACTGAATTTTTAAAAAGTTGGGCTCTGTTCCCAGTGGGGTAAGGGGAAGCGGCACTGTCCCAAGCTTCAGTGTTTTTCATACTGCTATTTTTAGAACTAGTTCTGGGGATACTGAAGTTTTTCTGCTTCCAAGGTGGTATGATCCAGGAAGAGGTGTGATCACTGCCTGCCTATCTATCTATCTGTCTGTCTGTCTATCGATCTATCTATCTAATCTATCTATCTCTGTCTTTGAATCAATTCACATAAGACTGAATTTCATGCAATATCTATCACCTCCCATTTTCCCCTCCACTGTAAAAGTTCTTCCTTACATGCCTCTTTTATGTGATACAACTTTAACCATTCTTCTTCTCCTTTAACAATTTTCCCAGTCCAACTCTCTTTCTCCCCTATCCATTTTTTGGAGTTCATCCTAACATAATTGACTCATTTCCATGCCGTCTGTGTAAATTCCTTCTAATCTGCTCTAATAATGATAAAGTTGTTAGGAGTTACCTGTATCATCTTTCCACATGGGATTATAAACCATTTAATCTTATTGAGTCCCTTATGATTTCTCTTTCATGTTTACTTTTTTATGTTTATCTTGAGTTTTGTATTTGAAAGTCAATTTTTCTATTCAGCTCTGTCTTTTAATCAGGCTTGTTTGAAAATCTATTTCCTGAAATATCTGTTTTTCCTCTGAAGGATTATACTCAGTTTGACTGATTAGGTTTTTTCCCCCAAATTTCCCCCTGCCAATCTTACTTGATTTTGAAAATAAATTTTAATGCTTTTGGAATTCTTATCGGGCTTGTGTACAATCCACATCTTTTCTTTTAGGTTTTGGCTATAACTGTTTTGAAAGCATTGTCTTTTGAGTTTGTTGCTTATATTCCCTGTAATTCTAGTGATTTTTTATAGTCAGGTTCTTTATTGTTTGTTTCTTGACTTTGAACTTGAAGTTAAAGCTGAGTTCTATTCTCAGGGTAGGGGTGGGTATAGGAGGTATTGTCCCAAGCTTCAGGCTTTTTTGGTTCTTCTGTTGTCAGAGCTAGTTCTGGGTGTTTGGAAGTTTTTGATGCTTCAAGGTAGTGTGATCAAGGGAGAGGTGTGATCGTTGCTCTCTTGGTCCTTACTCTGGTTTTTACCCAGAAAAGGAACCTGACTGCAATTGATAAAGCTCCTCAGAAGCCCTGCTGCCTTGCAACCAAAAGTAATACTATTCCTTTAGCCCCTCCTCCCTTGGGACAGCAAGTGATATTGTTCCTCTGGGCTCTTGATCCCTTGTGATAAAAAGCAATACTGCTCTTCAGGGTTCTTGCTCCATTGTGCCTACAAAAACTCCTCTTTTCCATGGAACTGTGACTTGGAAGGTTATTATATTCAATGGAGTATCCAAACAGTATCCTGTCCTTCACTCAGTGCTAGCATAGGAGTTGCCTTTAATCTCTTTCTAACCAATTATATTATGCACTTGTCATCTCTGACTTGAGAGCTCCTAAAGTTGCCACTGATGCTTTTGCCACCTCCAAGGCCTATAGCTGGTATTGTCATCATGTGGGTTTTGGGCCAATCCCCTTCTTGTGTCAGACTTCTCATTCCTACCTTCTAAATTGTTTTGGGCTGGAAAAAATGTTTCAACCCAAACTTTTGTTGGATCTGCTGTTCCAGAATTTTATTTCAGATGATATTTTCTTTTCTTTTCTTTTCTTTTTGGTGAGGCAATTGGGGTTAAGTGACTTGCCCAGGGTCACACAGCTAGTAAGTGTCAAGTGTCTGAGGCCAGATTTAAACTCAGGTCTTCCTGAATCCAGGGCCAGTGCTTTATCCACTGCACCACTTAGCTGCCCCGAGGTGATATTTTAAATTTTATTTGAGGGTATTTTGTAAAGCTCAGCTGAGTGCTTTCTCTCCTCTAACATCTTGGTTCAACGCCTAGAAGTGTCACTTTATTTTGCAAAGAAACATAGAATTATAATACAAAACATTATATGCACAGGGACTGGGGGCAACAACTGACAGAAGAAACTGAAAGGAGAAATTGAAAGGTGGACTGCACTACAACAAAAAAAAGAGAGATCAAGGTAGGCCATTGTGGGGACCAATTTTTAATTGGGGAGTGTTAGCTAAGCGGCTTGCTGGAATATTGGGGCAATGAAGGAGACTGGCAGCCTCCCTCAAAACAGAACAGGATTTATTTTAACAAGAACGAACTTAAAAAAACCACAAAAAACAACACAAACAGGATCAGTAGGATCAAGGGAAAGGAAATAAAATGGGGAAAGGGAAATTATTCAACCTGAAAAATACCACCGCCCAGGAATTGGCTGAGAATACACAGCAGAGCTCCTGTTGCCGTCCAGCTTCCAGCTAGAATGCCAGGAAAAAAAAAAAAACAAAAAAAACAACTTACTTCCTCCCCACACACTCCACACAGCCCCCAGCCAATTGGATGGCCGCTCTGACGGTCACATGACTGCCCTCACTAGGCTTCCAATCATTATAATTTTGCCAGGCCCATGTAGGCATCAGCGAATGGTGATGTAAGGTGCCAGCACCATGGCAACAGCTACAACCAGTGGGTGGAGCACCATGTGGTTTGCGGAGCCCCAGGCCAGTGTATGCCAGAGGCATAAAAACCTCAAATAATAATTAATTCTTTACACCATTGGACCTCTTTACACATCATGAAAAAGAGCACTTGATCTAAATCTTCCACTTAGACTCATACCTTCAAGGAAGGAAGTCGTTCTTGCTTTCTTTGTTCATATCTAGTAACAGACACTGTAACATACTCAACTTGTTTCTTTTGCCTAAACATTTCTTGTAATTTGATTTTCCCTTATATATATAGAGAAAGCAGGGGTTAACTGGAGATATAGTTTGAAAAATGAAAAAGTAGGGGGAAGCTAGGTGGCATAGTGGATAAAGTACTGGCCCTGTTTTAAGAAGGACCTGAGTTCAAATCCAGCTTCAGACACTTTGACTCTCACTAGCTGGGCAAGTCACTTAATCCTCATTGCCCCACAAAAATAAACAAACAAACAAATGAATGAATGAACAAAAAAATGAAATAAACAAAAATACAAATGAAATGAACAAAAAAATAAATGAAAATGAAAAAGTAAATTAAAGTCTGGTATCTAGTCTCTATCTGAATTAGGAATTTTCCCAACTGGGTGCTCCACAATGTTATGATTATACTAATAACTTTTTATTTGTTTAATATCAGTTGCATAAAGGGGGCAGAGCCAAGATGGAAGAAAGGCAGTGACTTCCCTGTGCTCTTCCCAGGACCCCTCCAAATACCTTCTAATAATACCATAAGACCATTCCTGGAGCAGCAGAACCCACAAAAAGACAGGGTAAAATAATTTTTCTAGCCAAAGACAACTTAGAAGGTCAGCAGGAAAGGTATGTTGTACTGGGGTGAGAGTGGAGCACAGGCAATGCATACCCAACACCAGCATATCCCCAGCCCCAGCAAACCAGGAGCAGGCCTTGGGAGCCTCTGAACCAGCAACAGCAGCAACAGCAGCAACAGCAGCAACAGCAGCAACAGCAGCAACAGCAGCAACAGCAGCAACTGCTTCTGGAACTCTTAGCCCACAGACAGTAAGGGGGTCAAACAACTGGTCAGAAGTATATTACAGGAATCACTTTGCTAGCACTGAGGTAGCACTGTTGTTTTGCCCTGTGACAATTGGAATGATACCACCTGCTGGAGAGTTACTGTCTGAAAGTTTCACCATGAGGAGAAGGCAAATGAGGTCAAGCCATGTGGCTTAGAAGGTTAGTTCCTTGGCATCAGGAAGTGATGTTTGCTCGTGGGTACTGTCGATCAAAGCTACCAGCCAATTAGCTTGGAGCTGTGTGTGCATGTGGATGGGATGTTCCCAGTTTCACAGGAGGCTTGTGGGACGAAGAAGGGGTGAGGCACTCTCTCTCTGTCTCTCTGTCTCTGTCTCTGTCTCTGTCTCTCTCTTTTGCCAGGACCTCAGGGGGGAGTGGAGCAGGAGACGCTGGCTCCCTGAGATAGATAGCTGAATCTAGGCCTCTTTCTCTCTCTCTTCACCAAATTCTTATGCTCCTTAATAAATGCTTAAAAATCTAAAGTCTTGCTAAAGCTTCTAATTTATTGGTGAACACTCATTAGATTTTTTAGACAGACTAACTAGAATTTTAGCCACATTACAAATAGCAACTTTACAGCCCATACTCAAATCCCAGGTCACAGTCTTGGGTAGCTGTCCCAGGCAGGGGAGGAACACAAACACATGAGAGCTTATAGCCACAGTAGAATAGGACTCTGTTCATAGTTCCAGGTCAGAAAAGCAGGCCTGTAGTTGCTTGCAGACCAGAGCATAGGCTAGGAGAGTAGTAAACCTACCTCTCCTTAAATAATACCACCTTGGAAGAACTTAAAAACTTACAAATTCCTACAAGTATCTCTGAAAACAACTGCACAAATCCCATAAAGCTTCAGACAGTGTAGCCTTTCCCCTGGAAACAGTGCCCAACTTTAACAAAGAGTTAAAAGTCAAGAAATAGGGGCAGCTAGGTGGTACAGTGGATAAAGCACCAGCCCTGGATTCAGGAGGACCTGAGTTCAAATCCGGACTCAGACATTTGACACTTACTCCCTGTGTGACCCTGGGTAAGTCACTTAACCCTCATTGCCCCACTCAAAAAAAAAAAGTCAAGAAATAGACTGGGAAAATGAACAAACAAACAAAAAATGCTGACCTTAGAAAGTTTCTATGGTGACAATATAGATCAAAATACACCCTCAGAAGAAGATAACAAAGTCAAAGCTCCCATATCTAAAGCTTCCAAGAAAAATATGAATTGGTCTCAGGCAATGGAAGTGCTCAAAAGGGACTTTGAAAATAAAATATGAGAGGCAGAGGAAACAATGGAAAGAGAAATGAGAGTGATGCAAGAAAATCATGAAAAAAAGTCAACAGCTTGGTAAAGGAGATGCAAAAAAATACTGGGGAAAAAACACTTTAAAAACCAGACTGGGCCAAATGTTTAAAGAGGTACAAAAAGCCAATGAGGAAAATGATAACTTTAAAAGCTGAATTGGCCACATGAAAAAGGAGGTACAAGAGCTCTCTGAAGAAAATAACTCCTTAAAAATTAGGATTGGGCAAATGGAAGCTAATTACTATGAGAAATCAAGAAACAATAAAGCAAAACCAAAAAAAAATTTTTTTTAAATAGAAAGCAATATCTCATTGGAAAAACAAGTGACCTGGAAAATAGAGCCAGGAGAGATAATTGGAAAATTATTGGACTACATGAAAGCCGTAATCAAAAAGACAGCCTAGATAACATCTTCCAAGAAATTGTCAGGGGAAATTGCCCTGATATTCTAGAACCAGAGGGTAAAATAGAAATTGAAAGAATCCACCAATCACCTCCTGAAAGAGATCCTAAAATGAAATCTCCCAAGAATACTATAGCAAAATTCCAGAGTTCCCAGGTCAAGGAGAAAATATTGTAAGCAGCCAGAAAGAAACAATTCAAGTATTGTGGAGCCACAGTCAGGATAACACAAGATCTCGCAGCTTCTATATTAAATGATCAGAGGGCTTGGAATATGATACTCCAGAAGGCAATGTGTAACGATTGGAATGATGCCACCTGCTGGAGACTTACTGTAGAAAAGCTGTGCCATGAGGTGAACATCTCTGAGGGCAAGACCATGTGTCTTTTCTTTGGCATCAGGAAGTGATGTTTGCTGGTGGGAGGAAGAAGGGGGAGCTGGGTACTCAGACTGGCTCTTTCCTGGGGCCTCTGGCAGAGAACGGAGGGAGAAATAGATAGATAAATGTAGCCCTTTCTCTTTCTCTTTACCAAATTCTTATTCTCCTTAATAAATGCTTAAAAGTCTAACTCTTGCTAAAGCTTATAATTTATTGGCGACCACTCATTAGATATTTTAGACAGACTAGCTAGAATTTTAGCCCTTAACAAAAGGAACTGAGATTACAAAACAAAGTGAAATATACTGTACACAAAGTAATAGCAATATTGTAACATGATCAGCTGCAAATGACTTGGCTGTTTTCAGTAGTACAATGACTGAAGGACTTAAGAAAAATGTGATCCATCTCCAGACAAAGAACTGATGGTGTCTGATTGAAGCATAATTATTTTTTTGTTTGTTTGTTTTTCTTAATTTTTTTTGTCTGTTTTCTTTTACAACCTAATATGGAAATGTTTTGCATGACTACACATAGAACTTATGTTGAATTGCTTGTGTTCCTAATTGGGGGGGGGGGCATTGGGGAGGGAGGATAAAAGAGAATTTGGAATACAACGTTTTAAAAATCGACATTAAAAACTTTTAACATGTAAATAGGGAAAAATAAAATTCTAAATAAATAAAAAAAGAATGTGCTGGACTTAGAGATGTGCTTACAATTGTTTTAATCACACTTCTTTTTCTTTGACATTTCAACTTAAATTGGGTATATAAAAATATAAACTGAGTAAAATTAAAATAGAACATTTAACTATATATGTGTGTATATATACATATATGTATATGTGTGTATATATATATTTCATAAAATAGCATGGACCTGCTTACCATTATATAGCTCCTAGTCTAAACATGAGTTAGCTACTGTAATAATGTGTTGTTTTTGAGTTGTTTTAGTAATGTCTGATTCTTCATGACCACATTTGGCTTGTTTGGGTTTTGTTTTGATTTTTTTTTTTTGACAAATATACTGGAGTTGTTTGTCATTTTCTTCTCTAGCTCATTTTATAGATAGATAAAAAGTAAATTGGGTTAAGTGACTTGCCCGGGGTCACTCATCTAGTAAGGCCAGATTTGAACTCCATCATAACTGACAACAGGCCTAGTGCTTTATCCACTGTGCTGTCTAGGGCCCCCTAACAATGTAGCAATGTATGACTAATTAAATCTCCAGACTTTATGTGAGAAAAGAAAGATGCAGGAGAGAAATAAGTGAAGCATTAATGAGTTTCAGTTCTTCCTCCTTTCTGAAGAGATGAGGGTTCTGATAGGACAGTGCCACTCACCCATGTATTATGTGCCTTGATTAGGGGTGTGCTGGTAAATGACTAACACCTGGCTCTCCAGAAACAACAACAACAACAACAACAACAACCAGCTAACAGTGACACATGAAACATATAACTACTTTTTTTTTTTAGTGAGGTGATTGGGGTTAAGCGACTTGCCCAGGGTCACACAGCTAGCAAGCGTTAAGTGTCTGAAGCCAGATTTGAACTCAGGTACTCCTGACTCCAGGGCCCGGGCTCTATCTACTGTGCCACCTAGCTGCCCCACATAACTACTTTTAAAAGACTAATCTGAACCATTGACATTTTATCTTACTTTCCTAATAATCAACAAAAAAATAAATTAATCCATGATTTGTAGCATTTGTCCATTTCTATGGTATAAATGTTCACATTGAAAATATCACAATTGGCTTTCTATTAGAGCTGGCCGCAGCTCTAAAGCCTTGGCTTTGACCCTATTTTTTCAGTGTTAAGAGGACTCTTTTATCTTTCTCTCAGCCTTCATAAGTGGGTTGGGATATTGATTTTCTCTGCCATTGGCTCAAATCCCTACTCGCGTGTTCCTTTATTTTTAGGGACACAGTACCTCATACCTTAATTCCATTTAAGAAATTAACATTAAATATATTTTACAAAGATATATTTACTTCAAAGAAATAGCAAGACTTAACATGCAAACATTTCCCCCAGTACTTTGAGAGTACAATTTCTCCTATACTATATTGATCTTTACTAGTAGGAGATGGGATTAGCTGGGGTCATGGAGAATCAGACATGACTGAAAAATGGCTTTTCATCAACAACAAAAGGCCTATGAGGGAGATTGACGTAGGAACACAAGCAGAATATGTGAAAACGAAGTGGACAAATGAAAATTTTGTAGGCTATACCAAGCATAGTAAAGTGGTTGGCAGAGTAGTGAGTTGGTAGATTCTTTTCTTAGAATCTAGAAACCTGAGATCAAATCAGTCCTCAGGTACTTACAAGTTGTTTAAACATTAACAAATCACTTAATAAACTCTCAGAACCTCAGTTTCCTCATCTCCAAAGTGGAAGTTCGTGCTATGAGGTTATTGATGTGGAGAAAGTACATGGTAAAACTTAAATCATTATGTAAGTGTGAATTACCGTCACCCCACTACCACCACCATCATCACCATCAACAACAACAACAATGAAATTCTCTAACAATCTCCAGATACAGTTTGTAGAAATATAAGCCAGGGGCAGCTAGGTGGTACAGTGGATAGAGCACTGGCCCTGGAGTCAGGAGGACCTGAGTTTGAATCTGGCCTCAGACACTTAACAATTACTAGCTGTATGACCCTGGGCAAGTCACTTAACCCCAATTGCCTCACCAACCTTAAATATTCCCAATACTGCTTCATCCCAAGGCATATATTCATTTATTAAGTACACCTGACATTGCTGCTTTCATGTGAGTTAGTGTCTAAAAGAATGACTTAGTTATAATATGTTGATGTTTTGTTGATTCAATTGAATTAAATTCAAAAAGTATTTAGAAGAAAGGAAACAAGCATTTTTAAGTCCCAACTCTGTTCCAGGTATAACACTAAAGGCTTTACAAATATTATCTCATTTGATGTTCACAACCACTAAAAGATGTAGATGATATAATTATCTCAACTTTACAGTTGAGGAAACTGAGGTAAACAAATATTAAGACTCTCCAGACTTTATGTGAGAAAAGAAAGACGCAGGAGAGAAATAAGTGAAGCATTAATGAGTTTCAGTTCTTCCTCCTTTCTGAAGAGATGAGGGTTCTGATAGGACAGTGCCACTCACCCATGTATTATGTGCCTTGATTAGGGGTGTGCTGGTAAATGACTAACACCTGGCTCTCCAGAAACAACAACAACAACAACAACAACAACAACCAGCTAACAGTGACACATGAAACATATACCAGATGATCTCTAAGTTTCCTTACAGAGCTGTATTAATGGATTTCTTCTTCCCAATGGTATTTGCACTACAACAGGTGATTGTTTAAAGGAGAGAAAAATCAGTCCATCATGAAATTTTATATCAGCTTATTGGGTTCTGGAATTGGGTGATGGGGACAGTTATTTCCACTGTCCCTCAAATCACACTATGAGGTAATCAGTTATTTTACTTTTTGGTAATACATTTCTTCTCAAACACAAGAATGAATTTCTATCTGGTTCCTAAGCTCTAAAGTATTAAGTTAAGCAGCCAAAGATGCTAGCAAGCTAGAAAGGCTTTGTGCACAGTGTGGCAGCTGTGTACCCTCTGATGACCCATCTAGAAAGGTTCATCCCCAAGTTGGCTAAAAGGGGAAAAATCAGTGTAGGAACTTTCCATATTGGTTTTTTTTTTAGGCAATTGGAGTTAAGTGACTTGCCCAGGGTCACACAGCTAGTAAGTGTTAAGTGTCTGAGGCTGGATTTGAACTCAGATCCTCCTGAATCCAGGGCCGGTGTTCTATCCACTACGCCACCTAGCTGCCTCCAGGAACTATCCATATTAATAAAATCATAGATGCTTGGAGTATTATTGTAGTATATATGGTGTTTGAGAGGGAGGGGAAGAATTAGAAGGTTAGGCGGTCAGACAAGGGGATAGATAACAAATTGGGTAAGTTGATAAAATTTGCCCTTTGATGCTAGGATTTAGATAAAAAATTTTTTTATCAGCAGTTGTAAAATTAATATATATCTCCTTATTTGGCATCTAAAGAAATTATATAGTCATAAAAAGAGAAAAGAAAATTGTGAAAGTAACAGAGAAGTGTAGTTGGGGGTATGATGTTAGGTTAAAGTACTTCCCTTCTGTGGGTCACATGTACTCTGGAATATTGCTAAAGGACTTCCACTATGGAATGACAAAGCTATTCCTTATTGGTCCCTGTCACTGGGGACTGTGTCAAATAGTATTGGTCACTGAGCCTGGAAAAGTTTTCAACTCAGTATTTAAAAGGAGATGACAAATACTCCGCCTCTCTTTCTCCCTTTCCCTCTCATTGATTGTGTCTCTTGGGACTCTGCCAGATTTCCATTGGACTTCCAGTGAATGGTAGAAGGGATTTCTCTTCTTTCACCCTTCAATAGTAACTATGGCAGCTATGCACGCATATGTGTATATATGTAAATACAGAGCAGAGAAAGCCTGTGTTTGTCTAGGGGCCTAAGACTAGATTTCAAGTGTCTGGCTTCCTATTCTTCTTTCTGTTCCTTTTCTTAAATACACATGTCCAAATAACTTTCCTAAGAAATGGGCATTTCCAGCTGTGGTGGCTTCTTCATGAGTTTCAGAGGTGAAGAATTCCTGGGTATTGCCAGATATCAGGAGGTTCTTGCTGCAATTCTGCTGCTTCTTAGAAGAGGGAATGATCACTAATGGCATCATCCTATAACTGACTGGCCAGAAAATTTAGGCTTTGAGTTTTTGCAGGGAAGTACAGACTGAAAGGATGGTGAAATCTGTTCAGTATTTCCACAACCTTTCCCATTTACCAAGAGAATATTGTAGAATTTATGGACTTATGTGTTAAGTATGTGTTAATGTATTCTTATGAGTTTTTCAAACATTTCTCTTTGTTGTGGTAGAAATAAATAGCTGACTTATATGAGATAGTTACTACTTTATATCATGAATATCTCCTACAGAGATCCTTTTTCAGGGAGAAAGGAGACATAAGCCATACCTAAGCTTTTTTAATGATCTGCCCATCCCCCACCCCCACCCCCAGGGTTCTGGGTATGGGAAATAAGCTAGAGATTCAGAGGAATGCCTGAATTCTTTTTGGAATCAAGCTTCACCCAGAATGGACCCTACTTTTCCCCCTGAGCAAAAGCCCGTCTATGGTCTGTAGTCCTTACCAATTTAGAGATTGCATGTGTGAGAGCAAGAGTTTAGAGAACTTAATTTTAAAATTTTCAGTTGTTTGTAGGACTAAACAAGAATGAAAATTTAACAGGATATTTTTACTGTGAAATAATAACCCATGAATATTTTTGTAATAAAATATATTAACAATTCATATCAAGTTAGATTTTTAACCTTTACTTTCATGTTATAAAACAGATTAATTTAGAAGTAACACAATATTCATCTATTTTTAAAATTTAAATGTACACTGTACTCCATTCTGAACTTCATTATTTACAACATTTTCATTAACCAGAGGAGAGTCATTTAGGTTTTCAATAGCTGATTAGTTTCCTGTGATTGTAATTTCATTTGCCAATTTTTTTCCTGCATGAAGTGAAGATTATCTAGGGAGAATACATCAGAATCCCCAAGTATTGTGCTAGTATTTATTTATCCAGATGTTTAGATAAATGCTGCTCATATAAATTATTCTATTTGTAGAGAGATTTGCTTATTTTTTTCATTGTATTGATCCCAACAGAGAAACATTCTGACATTCAAAAACAATTGAAATATCAAAGGATCATAAATTTAGAGCTAAACAAAACTATAGTGGCCATATAATCATTCTGCTGATGAGGAAAGGAAGACTCAGAGATGGTAAGTGACTTGTCCCCAGGTCAATATTATAGTGAATCAGAGAGCTAGGATTTAAAATCAGGCTCTTTGACTCAAAATCCAGGGCTCTCATATGAGTATCATGCCTTCAATACACTTTGAGAGGTCATTGACTGATGTAGGCTTGCATTTATCTGTGAAAAATAAACCAGGGCAGCTAGGTGGTACAGTAAATAAAGTACTGGCCCTGGATTCAGGGGTCCTAAGTTCAAATCCGGCCTCAGACACTTGAGACTTACTAGCTGTGTGGCCCTGGGCAAGTCACTTAACCCTCATTGCCCTGCAAAAAAAAAAAAAAGAAAAAGAAAGAAAGAAAAGAAAAGAGAAAAGAAAAGAAAAGAAAGGAAAAGAAAAAAAGAAAAATAAACCAAGTAATAAAAACCATTGAGAGGAACTCATTTAGGTTTTAAGAATTTGATATATTACAAAGGCAAAGTGAGACAACAGAATAATCATAGCTAATATTGTGAGAACACTTTCAGCTTTGCAAAGCACTTTGTCTTTTGACTCTCACAAACTAATGGGTATTATCTCATTTTACATATGATGAAACTGAAACTTAGAGAAATTTAATCACCTCACACAGCTAAAGAATGTCCAAGGTGGGATTTGAACCTAGGTCTTCTTAAATCCAAGTCCACTGCTCCAGGTAACAAATCAGAAAGTTTCCCTAGTGTGGGCTACATGACTAGTGTCATTTTTTTAACCACTATGTCACTTGCTCAGTGGGCCACAAGATGGCAGTGAAAACCTATCTATTAAGTGCCTTTCACTTTCACATTAAATTACAAAGCTGGTAATTAATTGCCTTTTGGAAGCAATCTCTGAAAAGAAATTTCCCTGCTTTGAATTTTCCAAGGTTTTCCTTTTTCTTTTTTTTTCATTTGTGAGAAAACCCTGTACTGGCACAAAGGACAGGAGCACTGTTTCCCACTAAGGGCCCTGAGTGTCAGGCTTATGTATCCAGATTCCTCCAAAGGAAATAGAAGCACACAATGTACAATGTAAATCAAGTTTAAAATAGCAATTTACTACACACACAAAATGTTAAAAACACAAAGGACTAGGGGCAGCTAAGTGGCACAATGGATAGAGCACGGGCCCTGGAGTCAGGAGGACCTGAGTTCGAATCTGGCCTCAGACACTTAACACTTACTAGCTGTGTGACCCTGGGAAAGTCACTTAACCCCAATTGCCCCGCAAAAACAAAAACAAAAACAAAATAAAAACACAAAGGACTTATGAACATTGACAAAGATTTAAAACATGACATAGTAACCCATAACAGTTATTTAACATTCTAGCAAGAGGTTGGTACTTAAATATCAAAATATGAAAAAATTTACAGGGCTAGTGAACAGAGTTTTTGTCTCATCAATTAATGAGAGAATGAATATTATGAGAGGTGGGCTTATTTCAATGAGGGTCTTGAAGTATGTGACACTGAGCACCCAAATCTTGGTCAAAGAAACATCAATTTCTAATCAACCATCTGACAAAAGGGAGAAACCAAATGTCCCCCAACCTGTCTGAATAAACACAAGAAGAAATCCACCCATTCACCTAAACTTAGAATTTCTTTACTGTCTATGATGAGATCTTAGCCTTCCTATGTGTCTAAGTCCTGCCCCAAATTTCTCACACTAGTTGATTTCTGGATGAGGAAGCAGAAGAGGAAGAAAACCTTGGTCTTGATTCAATTAGTTATTAAATAAAAGAGAGAAACAATTATTTCTGTCACTATTCTCTCACTAATCATTCTCTGCCTTTCTACTTCCTGCTTCCCTACTACCAACAAATATGCCCAGGTCTTCTCATCCTTAGAAAAAGCCTCACCTATTCCATCCATTTCATATAACTATCATCCTATGTTTCTCCTCCCTTTCATGAATAAACTCATGAAAAGCCATAGAAACTTGGTACCCCTACTTCCTTCTGGCTACCAACCTCATCATCCAACTGGAACTGCTCTCTCTAAAGATACCAATGAGCTGTTCATTGCCAAATCTAATGTCCTTTCCGCAAGCCCTTATCCTTCTTAATATCTCTGCAGGCTTTGTTGCTATCAACCACCTTCTTTTGGATGATCTCTCCTATTTAGATTTTCATAGCACTGCTTTTTAATGTTTCTCCTATATATCTAACTATTCCTTCTTAGTTTCTTTTGTTGCATCTTTCTCTGTATCAAACTTACGAAGCATATATGTAATCCAAGTCTCTGTTCTAGTCCGTCTTCTCTTCTCCCTCTACAATATCTCATTTCACATTTAGTTGTTGTCTCTGCAGATGACTTTCAGATCTACTTAACCAGTCTTATTCTTTCCCCTCACCTCTAGTCTTGAATCTGTGATTTCCCATTGAACATCAAGGGTAAGATGATCTGTAAACATCTCAAACTCAACATGCCCCAAACAAAATTCATTATATGTTCTTCTAATTTCCTTTTCTAACTTCTCTTTACCTGTTGAGGTCATTTCCATTTTCCCAGTTGCCCAAACTGACAACCTGGGTGTTATCCTTGATTTCTCTCTGTCTCTGTCTCCCTTTCTCTTTCACAGACACACACACAGAGAGAGAGAGAGAGAGAGAGAGAGAGAGAGAGAGAGAGAGAGAGACAGAGAGAGACAGAGAGAGACAGAGAGAGAGACAGAGAGAGAGACAGAGAGAGAGAGAAATGTGGGGCTGTTCAAGAGGAAAAATAATGAATTCTGTTTTGGACACATTTAGTTTAAGATGTCTACCAAACATCTAATTTGAGAATCCTGAAAGGCAAATGGAGATGTGAGATTGGAGATCAGCAGAGAGGTTGGGGCAGGATAGATAGATTTTAGAATCATCAGTATAGAGGTAATAATTAAATTCATTGGAGATAATGAGACGATTAAGTGAATAAATATAAAGGGAGAAGAGAAGACCCTGAGGGACAACTTTGGTTATATATGTAGCAGGAAAAACAGGAGAGAGTAGTGTCCTGAAACCTAGAAAGAAAAAAGTATCAAAGTATCAAAGAATAAAAATAGTGTCAAAGACAGCAAAGAGAATGAAGACTGAGAAAAGGCCATTGGATTTGGCAACTAAAAGATCACAGTAACCTCGAAGAGAGCAATTTTAGGAAATAATGTCAGAAGGTAGACTGTAAGGGATTATGAAGAGAGTGAGAGGGGAGAAAGGAGAGTACCTAATATAGATGGCCTTATCATAGACCAGTTTTTCAGTGAGTTTATAAAGGGCAGAAGAGATATAGGACAGATATAGGCAGAAGAGATAAAGATTGAAGAATCAAGTGAAGGTTTATTTCTGCCCCCCAGAATTTGGAGAAACATGGGCATGTTTGTAGGAAGCAGGAAATATGCCAGTAGCTGGAGAGATTGAAAATAAGTGATAGGGGGGCAGCTAGGTGGCACAATGGATAAAGCACCAGCCCTGGATTCAGGAGTACCTGAGTTCAAATCCGGCCTCAGACACTTGACACTTAACTAGCTGTGTGACCCTGGGCAAGTCACTTAACTCCCATTGCCCTGCAAAAAAAAAAAAAAAAAGAAAAGAAGTGATAGAGTGATGATGTAAGGGGAAATCTATAGGTGGGGTAAGTATGGAATGGGGTCACTTGAATATGTAGAGGAATTAGCCTTGGTATGGAGTAAGACCAGTTCATCATTTGAGACAAGGATGAAGGCGGAGATAGTGGCAGAAGGTATCTGAGAGATAGGAGATGAGAAAAAAGATGAGAAGAGGGAGGCCACAGCAAATTCCTCATTTTTTTTAATGTAAAATATAAGGTGAGGTTTTCAGCTGAGAAGATGGTGTGAGGGGTAGCCATGGCAAATTTGAGGAGGGATTAAAAAGCTCTTAATGAAATACAATGGCAAGTAGAATAATGAGTTGGTAAGTGAGGGGGTGAGGGTATGACAAAATTGCCTAGTAGCAGTGAGGGCCCAGTTGAGCTTAAGTTACATAAATCTGTAGTGGAACCCATCAGAAAGGTTACATAATTTCTTCCACCTTCAGTCAGTAAGATATGTGTAGGAGCAAAGGTAGTAAATGGTGGGAGTGATCCAAGGCTAAGGCTTGGTAGAGCATAATTGGTGACATGATAAGAGGGTTAGGGATTCAAGAGAGGAGGAAAGCATAGAGTAGAATTGGTTCATGGTCAAGATGGGGAAAAGAAGAGCGTTACTATTTCAGGGGAGATGACCTGGGTCAAAAGACTGGGGGTCATGGTGCAGATGAAGAGTAGGATTTTTTTAAGGGAAAGAAGAGGGCAAGGTGTGTGTCAAGATAATAGAATGTGGTAGATGAGGAGATTTAGCAGATACTCAAGGGCCCACCTGAAGGTTGATCAAAACTGATTGAATTGGGTGAGAGTGACTGACTGCCTCTGGTTTACTTCCAGTTAACTAGATTGTAAGCACATCTGGCTGGTACTTAGGAGGGTACTTAAGAAAGCATTGTTCTGGGGCAGCTAGGTGGCACAGTGGATAAAGCACCGGCCCTGAATTCAGGAGTACCCTAGTTCAAATCCAGCCTCAGACACTTAATACTTGCTAGCTGTGTGACCCTGGGCAAGTCACTTAACCCCAATTGCCTCACTAAAAAAAAAAAAAAAGAAGGCATTGTTCTCAGAAGCTAAAATCTTTGAACTTTACATCAAGACCACCTTCAGGTCCAGTGAACCAATGAATTTGAATGACACTAGCCAATCAGCTTGAAGACCCTCCCATTTCTTGGAGGGGAACATGAAGGAGAAAGCAGACTCTGGTGAAAGAGTTCTTTTTTTGGTGTGAGAGATTGGTGTGGTGGCAGAGGACTTCAGAAGTGGGAGGTTTAGGAAGGCTAGGATTGCCAGGCTATAAGAAATCTGTTCTCAATCTTTTTCTTTCTTTTACTATCTTTTAATAAACCCTTAAAAAACCTAAATTCTTTTATCAGTGATTTTAGTCAGTTTCCCCCCAAAACTGGGGGGACAGATTAGAAACCACATTTAGAATTTTAAATTACACACGTGAAAAACCCATAAAGTATAGTCCAGTAAGGGAATTTCAGAATTTTTCAACATGGAGTTGCTACATTTTGGGACAATGACAAAATCAATCATGTTATCATCTTTGTGTGTGTCTGAAATGGGATAGAAGAGTAGCTTGTGGTAACTGAGTAGGTTGAGGAATTGATTGGTTAGGGTGTTTGAGTGTATATATATATATATATATATATATGTATATATATGTATATATATGTATGTATGTATGTATATATATGTATGTATATGTATATGTATGTGTATGTATGTACGTACGTACGTATGTATGTATATGTATGTAGTCTATATGTGTGTGTATGTACATGTATGTATGTAGTGTGTGTGTATGTGTGTATATATGTTGAAATCTCCTAGTATGAGGTCAGAAGTTGGGGAGGAGAGAAAAGCTGTGAACCACATACCAAATCTATTGAGGAAGAAAGGGGAGTGACCTGGGGACATACAGACAATAGCTACCAGGATTTTGATTGTGTGGTAGATATGAATAATATGAATCTCAAAGGAAGAGAGGTTATTGAGTGATAAAGACAGTGGGAGATCCTGGATATGGCAATGAAAAGCAAAGGATATTCCAACTATCCAACTTTGACTGGTGAGCCTAGGAGAGTGGGTCAGGGTTCAACCATTATTGGAAAGGGTAGCCAGGAAGGCTTTGTCATCTGGGAGTATCTAGGTTTTGGTGATAGCTAGTAGATGGAATGAGTGTGAGAAGAAGAAAAGAGTTAAGATAAATGGAAGTTTGTTTCTTATGCAATACGCATTCCAGAAGGACTTGGGGAGTGTTTGGTGGAAACTTTCATTATTTCCCTTATTTAGATTTTTTATTTCTTCAAATTAATTTTTATTATTACTTTATTGAGTTCCATAACATAGTTCTTTGATCATTTGATAGATATAGCATTAAAACTGTAAATTACCTTTGGTAATATTAACATTTTTATTACATTGTTGTGGTCCAACCATGAACACTAAATATTTCTTTAGCTATTTAACTTCTTTATTTCTTTAAGTATTTTATATTTGAATCTATATAAGTATGTTTTGTACTTCTGTAAGCTCATCCCCAAATATTTTATGTACGTTGTTGTTACTCTGAGATTTCCTTATTCATAATTACTTCTTGGATTATTTTTATTGCTTGGAAGGGCTATTGGTTTTTCAGTGTGTTTATTTTGTACCCTGTTGATTTGTAGGGTACAAAAACTGAAGGGTATTAATCGTCTCATTTAGTATCTTTGTTCATTCACCAGCATTTTCTAAATAAGCCAGCATATCAGCAAACAGGAAGAGGTTGTGTTTTTTTTCATCTTTTCCTATATTTATGTCTTTAATTTCTTTCCCTTCTCTTAATGCTATTACTATTGTTTTTATAACTATATGAAATAATAATGGGAGAATGGGCATCCTTGATTTATTCTTGTATATATAGGTAAAACTTCTAGTATATCTCAATTGTATATGATCCTTGCTTTGGGTTTTAGAAAGATTTTAAAATGAAATTAAAAGATTCCTCTATGCCTATAATTTATAGGATTTTAGCATAAATTAGCTATATTTTCAGTAAGACGTTATCTTAATCTATGGAGGCAATCATGTGACATTAAATATTTTTATTTTTAATATGATTAATTATATTTATTATTTTCTTAATGTTGAATTATCATTGTATTCCTAAATCCAACTTGTCATAATGAATTACTCTTAGGTGAATTTCTATTGTCCTATTGACAGGATTCAGTTTAAAATTAGTAGACATCCATTAATATTATAGGCCTACGTTTCTCCCTCTGTACTTTATCCTTCCCTGATTTAGATATTAGGACTCTATTTTTCATATAAAAGGAGACTGGTAGAGTGCTTTCTTTCTCAGTTTTTGAGAATAAGTTGTATAGTGTTGGTCCTAATTATTCTTTAAAAGTTTAATAGAATTCTTCCTTAAATCTATCAGGACCAGGAGATTCCCTCCCTCTGCACTGTTCTTTTACAATGAGTTATATTTTCTTTTCCGAGATTGGATTATTTAAGGTTTCTATTTAGTCTTCTGTTGTATTGAGTATTTTATATTTTTTAAAGTATCCCTCTTTTTTGTATTCAGTTTTTAAATAAATAATTGTGTATAGTAGATTCTGATCATTCCTTTTACTTTTTTCTGATTTTGTTGTGATTTCCTCTTATCCATTTGCTATTAGAAAAAAATGCCTTCTAAGTCTATGACTTTTTGTAATTCAGTTAATTTTTCCTTTATAAATTTAGATGCTATGCCTCTCCAGGTATAAATTTAATATTGCTATTTGTTTCTTTGTTTCTTGTCTTATCGTTTCTTTCAACATGATGTAGTGTCTGTTTAACTCTATATGTTGCGAACTTTTGCTTTTGCTTTAATATATTATGATTGCAATTTCTATTTTTCTCAAATTCACTTGACACACCATAAATTTTGTAAACAGAGTATAGGCTTTTTGTTTTCTGGAGATATTCTATGTATTTTTTCTGTTTAGAAATTCTTGACAGATTTCCTTGATCGTTTCCTTCATTATGTTGTTTAACTTTTTTTTATTTGGCATTTTTTTTTTTGAGAGACCCATGATCCTTAAATTGTCTCTACTTTCCCTGTCTTTGAGAGCAATATATTTTGCTTTAAAAAAAAATTATTTGGGGCCAGCTAGGTGGCGCAGTGGATAGAGCACTGGCCCTGGAATCAGGAGTACCTGAGTACAAATCCAGCCTCAGACACTTAACACTTACTAGCTGTGTGACCCTGGGCAAGTCACTTTACCCCAATTGCCTCACTTTAAAAAAAAAATTATTTGAATTGTTAACATTATTTCAGTTTGCTTCTCTTCCAGATTGTCTTTCATTTAATGTATTTGTATGCCCAATCAATTGTTCTTTCTTTTGATTCTTTGGTGAGACTTGCTCCTGTGGATTCAAGTTTTTGTCTTTTGTCAATTATTTCTATAGGCCATCAGTTGTGCTTCACACAATAATCCCTCCCTCCTCTTTGAAAGCTCCTGGAGTGTAAGAGCTGTTTTGTTTTTTGTATCTTTAGTACCTAGCACAGTGACCTATACATACTAGAAGCTTAATAAATCTTTGAATGGAAATTGAATGAAAATTCATATTTGTTAAAATTAATGGAATTGAATAATAATAAATAAAAACCCTAATATCAATATAATCTGTCTTTCCCAGAACAGCCAGCAAACAATGGGTGGTTGAAGCATATAGATTTGTTTTGCTCCAACCCTTAGTAGACACATAAGTGGCACTACTTTTATATTGTATTAAAAAAAAATTCTCTGGGTATTTTTTTGATGATGTTTTAATACCAACTCTTTGTTCAAGTCAGTCCTGCCATCTACTTATTCCTACCCTGTGCCTTTTCTTTGTTTTTGAGTTATCCACACTATAGACTGTTTGAACATCATGGTAATCCTATGATTTGCAGCTATATATAACAACACTAAAGGAAATCTAGTGTTAAGAAGATGGATTTTTTGTGTCAGAAAATATTGAAGGATCATTAAGAGGAATAGCTAAAACTTTGAATGACAGAGTCAGGATCCAGAAAGAGACCAAAATTATCAAAAGGCAAAACTGAAACTCAGGTCTTCCTGACACGAAGACTGACTTTCTATCCATTATACCATACTGTGATTTCCTACAAATCTATTCCTATCCCTTATTTCTATGGACAAAGAATTTCAATTTAACTTAAAAACTAAATTAACTTTCCCAGGCTGAGTTTGGATACTTAGTCAGAACTTTTCAGACTGAGTTTATTGTATCAAAATAAGCTTTTCTGGATAAAAAATATTCTCGATATCATGAAACAAAATGGTCTGATACAGAGCTGATCATTATTCTATTGGCTGGCAATGCTTTCAACTACAATGAGTTGTGATCAGATTGAATAAGTCTTCTGTTTTGTTTTATCTGAAAAGTAGCTTTCTAAATAATCCTAGTAGTAGTAGTAGTAGTAGTAGTAGTAGTAGTAGTAGCAGCAGCAGCAGCAGCAGTAGTTGGAGTAGGAGTGGGAGTAGGAGTAGTAATAGTAGTAGTTGATGTTGATGTTGTTGTTTCAGTAGTGTCCAACTTTCCATGACACTATTTTGGGGTTTTCTTGGCAAAGAGATTGAAGTGGTTTGCCATTTCATTCTCATGCTCATTTTACAGATGAGGAACTGAGACAAACAAGGTTAAGTGACCTGCCTAAAGTCACACAGCTAGTAAATGTCTGAGGCTGGGTTTGACCTCAGAAAATTGAGTTTTTCTGATTTCCAGTCCAGTGTTCTATCCACTGAACCAACTAGGGGTACTTAGATCAATATTATTTACTAATTAATTTCAGGCAAAAAGCCAGCACTGACGTTCAACTGGCCAGACCAAAATGAGCAGAAATTTTGCAAAACAAAAATCACAAAAAAAAGGTTTCCTTTTTTGCTTTTATATAAATAAGTGATCAGTGTACAAGGTATAGCTTAGGATAAGAAGAATAAATATTTAAGATCCCTAAATCACTATCAGAAGACAAAGCTTAAAATATTTATTTTTATGGAATTATAACATTGTTAAGAATTATTGAGGATTTATCATATATATATGATGTGTTTATTGGTTCAGACTACTGATTTTCTTTTTATAATGTAAAGGAAGATTTTTAACGTCAGGATGACTATACACACATATACATACATGCATAGATACATGTATATAGCTATAGCTATATGTCTATATCTACATTTATATACATATATATAGATATAGATATGTATTGCTTATGGGTACACGCACTTATTCATATCTATACATACCTGATGTCCCAAAAATCTTAGTATAGTTTGATGGGTTAATAACTTAAAACCAAACTAAAACTTTTTGCATACATGTGCATATTTGGTAACATGAACATCTCTGCTGAATGGTACTTTTAAAAAATCCAGTACTTATGACATAGACCTAATTTCTTGGTATAAGATCAAAGAACATAAAATGAATTAAATCAGGGATCTGAACAATGTAGCTTTACTTAACCATCTGCATGAACTGTTTGAAAGCCACAGATAGCAGATACAAATGAGGAAAACATCATTCTATTGCTAGGTAGATTAACAGCTGGCAGAGAAATATAGATAAAGTTTTACATAAGGTTTACCCGATGGCATTTTCAAATTTTCATGCAAAGAATGTTATTCAGAATAACATTTTCTAATCTCAAATGTTAATCTGGTACATTTCCTGCTTTATAGAATAATATATGAGAATGCCTAACAGTATGTTCAATAAAAATGATGATTTCTCTGGCTCTACTTGAAAAATAGAATAAAGGTGAGAAGTACATAATTTTATGAAATATGATTCCTATAAGCAAATGAATTTCAAAATTAAGAAGTTTCTAAATAATAAACATATACAAGTGATCATTATTTTTTTTTTTACTAAGAGATTCTTGTGGAAAGTATCTCTAGCCAGAATTTGTAGTTCATACATAGTTAATGACTCAACCTCAAGCAACAGACTCAAATTATTATATTTATTCAACAAATATTCATTCAATACTTATCAAATGCAAGGTGTATGCAAAGTACCTTAATATTATAGTCAGCAGGAGTCCAAATATTGAAACTTCTTGATTTCTCTTTCTGTGATGTAGACATAAAAAACAAAACAAAACAAAAAAAACCCAACCTTTTCGGAGATAATGTAATCTTTTTGGATATGAATCAGAGCTTTCCATTGTATTCCTTTCTAATGCCTCATCATGATGTGGAGAGGAGAGCATATGATAAAACAGCACTAACTTTGGAGTCAGAGGACCTTGGTTAAAATCTTGCTTCTGATGCTTACTACTTGTGTGATCTTGGACAAATCTTTTAAGCTAACTGGGCCTCAGTTCCCTTATCTGTAAGACAAAGTTGGAATAGATGGACTCTTATGTCCCTTATAGCTCTAAATCTATGATTCTGTGACTAAGTTCTCTAATGAATAATATGTAGAGTAATACCGTTGTATCTGGGCAATAATGAAATGAGATAATAGTTGCAAAGCTCTTAGCACAGTGTCTGGCACATAATAGATTCTTTCCCTCTGTGATGATGAAAATTATGAGAAACATAGTTTCTGGGTAATTTAATCATTTTATTAATAAGACAGCAAGTTATAAAGAAAAGGATGGTCATTTGTATGTCTCTCTCAGACCAAATGACCCCTAATGGCAGTGGAGTCTCAGTTTATATACTCTTCTAACTGTAGGAGGTCCATCACATAGCAATCAAATACAATTGATTAACATGATTGGAGGTGGGTTACATTAAAATGAAGTCCAGGAATACTGATGCAGGTCACTTAACCCTTGGTAATGACATCAGAGAAAGAAGGTGAGACCCTCACCCAAGCTTATCAGAGCAAAATAGTTTCTACCTAGGTGTGGTCTTGCAGGCCAAATCTCATCAGTAATGTCCTTCAGCTATCTAGACAAATGGGTCTGTCTCTACCCAAGATCCTTTGTAAGTTTGGGTTGAGCTTGACCCAGATGAAGAGATTTGATGGAATCTCTCAAGGAAAACTGGACTTTGGAATGGGAGCATGGGATGGAGGAGGAAAGGAGAGATAAATTATTAATAATTATTTGTCACATATGCTTCCTAATAGGGAAAGTTAAACAAAATCAGGAAAGAATGGATGGAATTTTTTTTCCTTGGCACCAACCTCTCAAAAGGTACTTTCTCCTTTTCTTCCTTACTTAGGACTTAAGGATGACACCTCTCAAGATCATGGAGCTGCCATGCTATTAAGGTAGGATAGATGTTCTTCCATTGCTATGCCTCATCTGATCTGGAAAGCCATGTAACATGGAATGTCTGGGATTAGCAAAGGGATCAGTGAGGTAAGTAAACGTTGAAGGTAATACTACCCACTGCTACCTCCCTACCTCCACCCCCAGACAACTCTATCTTAACCCTCCCTTAGGAAGCTTTTATAATAGTATAGGGAGTTAGTAATAACAATCTTGTAATAGAAATAGAAAGGATTAGATGAAAAAGACATTGCAAAAACATGACCACATCTAAATGAACTTCCTAAAGTCATTTATTGCCAACATAATGTTTATCTTCTGGAAAATTATCCTCCCTTATCTACAGCCATTAGATTATTGTTGCCTTCTTCCTGTTTCCCCTGTCCATTTTCTTATCCATAAATTCTATACAATTTTTTCCAAGGAATGGAATTGAAATCTTTTTTTTTTTTTTGGGTGGGGCAATGGGGGTTAAGTGACTTGCTTAGGGTCATACAGCTAGTAAGTGTCAAGTGTCTGAGGCTGGATTTGAACTCAGGTCCTCCTGAACCTAGGGCCGGTGCTTTGTGCCACCTAGCTGCCCCCAGGAATTGAAATCTTTTAAGGCCATTTTAGCTTCTTTTTAAATGATGGGTGAATTTAATAATATTTATTATTAAGTTCTTTCTCATGTAATAAGGGGTATATAGTACTTAAAGTGTGTAAAGATATTCTTTGCCAGGTTTCAGTCTAAGTGACCGCTTGGAAAATTGTGTGGGTCCTCTTTCTGACCATATGTGAATGGAAATTGGGGGAGGGGGGCTGGGGAGAAGATAATACTTTGTGAGGACAAAATGTCTTTTAATTGGCTATGGAGCCAGAAGAAATGAGGACTCAGGGGCTGCTAATTTGTTATACTTTTGTATTGGGGTGACCCACTCCTGTGTTATTTTCTTCTGTAGTTGCAAGAAGGCAGACATCCTGAGAATCATGTCTCCTGGTCCTTGTCATGGTGCCTAGGAACATATGCCTGCCTCTTTCTTCTTGTGTTTGTTCTTTTTTTATCTTGGGCAAATAAGAATTCAAAGGGGCAGCTAGGTGGCACAGCAGATAAAGCACTGGCCCTGAATCCAGGAGGACCTGAGCTCAAATCCAGCCTCAGACACTTGACACTTACTAGCTGTGTGACCCTGGTGTAAAGAATTAATTGTTATTTGAGGTTTTTATGCCTTGGCTCGCACTGGTCTGGGGCTCCACAAACCACAAGGTGCTCCACCCACTGGTTGTAGCTGTTGCCAGGGCTCTGGCACCTCATGTCATCATCACTTGCTGACGCCTACATGGGCCTAGCAAAATTATAATGATTGGAAGCTTAGTGAGGGCAGTCATGTGACTGTCAGAGCGGTCATCCCATTGGCTGGGGCTGTGTGGGGTGTTTCTAGGTTTGGGGGGAGAAGAATTGGGCGTTCGAGGTGGAAGCTGGAAAGGGACAGGCGATCTGCAGCGTATTTTCAGCTGATTCCTGGGTGGTGGTGCTTATAATTATATTATAATTATATTATAATAATAATAATTATATTATAATTATAATTATATTATAATTTCCCTTTCCCCATTTTATTTCCTTTCCCTTGATCCTACTGATCCTGTTTGTGTGTTTTTTTTTTTAAGTTCGTTCTTGTTAAAATAAATCTTGTTCTGTTTTGAGGGAGGCTGCCAGTCTCCTTCCTTGCCCCCAATATTGCGGTGAGCCACTTAGCTAGCACTCCCCAATTAAAAATTGGTCCCCACACTGGGCAAGTCACTTAACCTTCATTGTCCCAGGGGAAAAAAAAAAAAGAACTCCAAGATAGAAGGGCACAGACCACAAAGTGAGTTCAGTGTATCCAGATGTTCCACTGGATCTGAATGGCAACAATAACAGTGGCTACTAGTTTAGTAGAGGTCAGAAACAATAGAAGTGACTTCAGAGGATGAGGAAAGACAGGCAGATGTTGCTACCTAAGAATGGCAGCAGCTTCAGGAAATATGAACCCTTGTAGTAAAGGGAAGCTCCATCCATGGACTCCCAGAAGCCATTGACTCCTGGAGTCAAAGACGATGTTACACTGAAGGGCAACTTCAGGAGGACTTCATAAAAGAAGAAAATGAATTTTAGAGCAAGGAGTTGAAAGGTACCCCTTTGTCCCTTGCATCATCTATATGTAAATGTTTGAGGCAGGATTTGAATTTAGGTCTTCCTAACTCTAGGCTAGCACTTTATCCACAGTCCCACCCAGTCATCCTGATCTGTATCTTGTCACTTTACCCATTTTGGCTCTAGTGGAAAGAGTGAGGGTGGTGACTTTGCACAGCCCTTCCTCATTTAAATCCAATTCACTTGTAAATCATGACATACCCTTCTTAATATCGTGGTCCTCTTCAAGAATGAAGGACAAACAACAACAACATCTATATCTATATCTCACTACCTTCACATTTAAACTTGTGCCTGGTTTCTCCATGGACATTGTACATATTTGACAGAGTATAATCCAGGCTTTGGGGAATTTTTTGTGTGTGTGTGTTGTGTGTGTGTGTGTATTTGTGTTTTGTTTGTTTGTTTTGCGGGGCTATGAGTATTAAGTGACTTGCCCAGGGTCACACAGCTAGTAAGTGTCAAGTGTCTGGGGTTGGATTTGAACCCAAGTCCTCCTGAAGTCAGGGCTGGTGCTTTATCCACTGTACCACCTAGCTGCCCCCGGGAAAAGTTTTATACTATTTTTACTATGCTTTCTCAGAAAAATATCTGTTTTCCAAAATCTAAATAACTGATTTTTGATGGAAGAAGAATACTGGTAGGCACTCAGGAACAATAGTACTAGAAACATGCAGACACTCAATATTATACATTTCACCCTGAGAGAGAAGTTGTAGGCATTCTTTAGTGAACTAGTTCACTGCTGTGATTGCAGTGCAGATTGGGGAGTGAGCCCAGATGAAGTGTACATACAGTGCATATACCAAATCCATACTAAGTTCTTTGAATAGAAATGCAAAAAGTAAGATAGTCCTTGCCATCAAGAAACTTACATTTTGGGGGCAGCTAGGTGGCTCAGTGAATAGAGCACCGGCCCTGGATTCAGGAGTACCTGAGTTCAAATCCGGCCTCAGACACTTAACACTTACTAGCTGTGTGACTTTGGGCAAGTCACTTAACCCCAATTGCCTCACTAAAAAAAAAAAAAAAAAAGAAACTTACATTTTTTGGAGGGGGAGGGGGACAGGGCAATGAGTGTTAAGTGACTTGCCCACGGTCACACAGCTAGTAAGTGTCACGTGTCTGAGGCCGGATTTGAACTCAGGTCCTCCTGAATCCAGGGCCAATGCTTTATCCACTGCACCACCTAGCTGCCACAAAACTTACATTCTGATAGAGAAAAATAGGAGAGTGTTGATCATGGTAGGAGGTCTCAGGATAATAACACAGATGGTGAGTCAAGCTGTAGGACTGTCAATTGATATCCCCTTTCCAGGAATAATGGCAATTTGGCCAGATGTAGTAGTTTACACCTATAATCTCAGTTTCTAGGGAAATTGAGGTTGTCAGATCTCTTGAGTTCAGAGTTCTTGGCTTTAGTGCACTAATTATATTGAGTGGTCACATTAAGTTCAGCATTAATATGATGAGTGTTTGGGAGCCATTAGATTGCCTAAAGATAAATCAACCAGACAAGGTAAGAAATGAAGCAGGTCAAAGTGTCTGTGCCAACAGTAGATTAGGTCTGTGAGCAGCCCCTGAATTGTCTGTTTGGATGAGATGGGGAGATTTGGTCTTAAAAGAAAAAGAATTGTACTATACTAGAAGTAAACGATAACATTCAGAGAACACTTCCTTGGGATGCTTTTAAAAAACAAAATTAAGAATTTATTACATTTTTATAAGGACACACAAATCCTAGATGTACAATAAAAAGAAATGTAATAAGTTCATGAAATTTGAAGTGGACCACTCCACTCTACCCCTGGGTCCTTTGATCTACCCTGCCAACACAAAGCTGAAGAAACTGATGTGTATTTGGCTGGTAACTCAACAAAAGTCACAGAGGTGGCAAGTGATAGAACCTCCCCTGGGAGTTTCAATTGGTATCTCATTCTAATTTCAAAAGCATTTGTAATACTTATCTTGTGGTAAATATCAGACTCCATTAAGAGTAGGAGAGTGTTTTATTGCTACTATGAATATTGCTCAGGACATAGAATTATTATTAACATTTTCTTCTTTGTTTTTATTCTTTTAAAAATATTTTATTTATTTCATTAAATATTCTGAATTATATTTTTTAAAACTTAACATTCTTTTTTTTTTTTTGCAGGGCAATAAGGGTTAAGTGACTTGCTCAGGGTCACACACCTAGTTAAGTGTCAAGTGTCCGAGGTTGGATTTGAACTCAGGTCCTCCTGAATCCAGGGCTGGTGCTTTATCTACTGAGCCACCTAGATGCCCCCTTAACATTCATTTTTAAAAGATTTTGAGTTCCAAATTCTGTCTCCACTCATGCCCCCTTGAGAAGGCAAGAAAAATGGTATCAATTTTACATGTAATGTCATGCATATGAACCATGTTACAAAAGATAACACACATAAAATAAGAAAAATAAATAAAGGAAAAAAATATACTTCAATCTGTAGTCAGAATTTATCCATTCTCCATCTGAAGATGGAAAACATTTTTCATCATGGGTCCTTTGGAGTTTTCTTGGATCACTGTCTTCCTCAGACTAGCTAAATCATTCAGAATGGATCATCATTACTATGTTACTATTATTTTGCACAATGTTCTCCTGATTGTGCTTACTTCATTTTGTATCAATTCAAAATCTTCTTAGTTTTCTGAAACCATGTGTCTCATCATTTCTTATATCACAATAGAATTATAACACATTCATATACCTCAAGTTGTTCAGTCATTGCCCTGTTTATGGGCATCCCCTCAATTTCCAATTCTTTGCTGCTACCAAAAGACCTACCATAGAAGTTTATGTACAAATAGTTTTTTTCCCCCTTTTCTTTGTGGTACAGACCTAATAGTGGTATGTCTCCATCAAAGGGTGTGCACAGTTTTAAGTCCTTTGGGCATAGTTTGAAATTGTGGTCCAGAATGGTTGAATCAGTTCATATCTCCACTAACAATGCACTAGTATCCCAAATTTTCCACAACTCCTCCAGCATTTGTCTTTTTACTTTTCTGTCATGTTAGCCAATCTGAAATGTATGAGGAGATATCTCAGAATCGTTTTAATTTGCATTTTTCTAATAGTGATTTAGAGCATTTTAAAAAAATTGATAGTTTTTTTGATAGCTTTGATTTCTTCAGAAAGCTGCCTGCTCATATCCTTTGACCATTTATCAATTGTGGAATGGCTCATAGTTTTATAAATTTAGCTCAGTTTCCTATATATTTAAGAAATGAGTCCTTTATCAGAGAAATTTGCTATAAAAAGTTCCCTCTTTTTAATTTTATCCTTCTAATTTTGGCAACGTAAGTTTTGTATGTTCAAAACCTTTTAAAAATTTAATGTAAAAAAATTATCCATTTTACTTCCCATGATACTCTTTATCTCTTGTTTGGTCATAAACTCTTCCTTTAGCCATAGTTTTGATAGCTACATTTTCCTATGTTATTCTAAATTACTTATATCATGCTTTATGTCTAAATCATTCATCCATTTTGACCTTTTCTTGTTATACAGTGTGAGATGTTGGTCTATGCCTGATTTCTGCCAAACTGCTTTCCAGTTTTCCCAGAAATTTTTGTCAGATAAACCAAAAGCTTAGATCTCTAAGATTATCCTATACTGTTACTATGGCCATTTACTATTGTTTATTATATACCTAATCTATTTCACTGATCCACCACTCCATTTCTTAACCAGTACCAGATTATTTTGAGGATGTGTTTGTTGTTGTTCAATTGTTTCTCCTTTGTCTGGCTCTTTGTGACTCCATTTGAGGTTTTCCTGGCAAATGTATAGGAGTGGGTTGTCATTTCCTTCTCCAGCTCATTTTATAGGTGAGGAAACTAAAGCAAACAAGGTTAAGTTTCTTGGCTAGGGTCACAGAGCTAGTAAGTGTCTGAGACCAGATTTGTATTCAGCAGGATGAGTCTTCCTGATTCCAGGTCTGGTACTCTATCCACTGTGCCATTTAGCTACCTTTTGATGATTTTTTAATATAATTAATATTGTAATATAGTTTGAAACCTACTAGTGCAAGGCCACCTTCCTTTACATTTTTTTTTATTGATTCATTTGATAGTCTTGACCTTTTGTTCTTCCAAATGAACTTTGTTAATATTTTTATAGCTCTATAAAATAATTCGTTGGCAGTTTGGTATGGAACTGAATGAATAAATTAATTTAGGTCAAATTGTCATTTTTATTATATTGTCTTTAATTAGATCTATTTTTGCTTTTGCTTTGTTAGAGATCATGATTGATACCTCTGCTTTTTAAAATTGAGCTGATGTATAATAGACTGTGCTATATCGATCCTTATTTTAATTCTTTTCATGTCTTTTTGTTTCATGTGTTTTTTTGTAAACAGCATATTGTTGGAGTTTCGTTTCTAATCCATTCTACTATTCACTTTCATTCTATGAGTGTGTTTAACCATTCACATTCACAATTGATTCCTAACTCTGCATTTCACTCCATCTTATTTTTTTTCTGTTTATCCTTCTGTCTGTCTGTCTGTCTGTCTCCCTTTCTCTGTGTCTTCTGTCTTTCCTCTAAAGTTTGTTTTGCTTCTGACCACTTCCTTCCTTAATCCATTCTCTCTTTTATCACTCCCCCCATTTCTCATATTCCCTTTCCCTCCTACTTCCCTATTAGGAAAGATAGATTGCTATACCAATAGAAATTGTTTATATATTGTTCTCTCTTTGAACCAATTCAGATAAAATTAAGGCTCAAGCATTTTCTGCCCCTCATTTGCCTTTTCACTGTAAAAGCTCTTTTATGTGAAATCATTTTCCCCATTCTTCTTCCTTCACCCTTTCCTCAGTGAATATCACTATTTCTATCCCCCTTTTCTTTGGGATCATCCCAGCATAACTGACTCATTCCCATGCCATCTGTCTATGTAGAATCTTTCTAATTGCCCTAATAATGATAAAGTTCTTGGGAGTTACATGTATTATCTTCCCATGTAGAAACATAAACGGTCTAACCTTCATGAGTCCTTCATATGTACATATACATGTGTGTGTATTTAAGGTTTTAAAAGCACTTTTCAAACATCATCTCATTCAATCCTCACAACTTTGAGAGGTAGATTCTATCATTATTGCCACTTTACAGATGAGGAAACTGAAGAAAGAAGTTAAATGACTTGCTCATAGTCACACAGCTAAGCCAGTAAGTTTCTGAGGTTAAGTTTGAACTCTATTCTTCCTGACATAATGTCGAACTGTATAGTTGCTATCAGTAAGGGGCTAAAATTCTAGCTAGACTGTCTAAAAATCTAATGAGTGGTCACCATAAATTATAAGCTTTAGCTTATTTGTTGAGGAGCATAAGAATTTGGTGAGGAGAGAGAAAGAGGCCAAGATTCCTTTATCTATCTCAGGGAGCCAGCATCTCAGCTCCATTCAAACCGAGATCCTGGGCGCAAGAGAGCCCCCTCACTCCTTCCTCCCAGAAGCCTCCTCTCCAACAGGAAACAGGGCCGTCCACATACACACAGCTCTAAGCTAATTGGCTGGTAGCTCTGACAAGTCTAACAGGCAGCTCTACACATGCAAGTTCTGGGATGCTAAAGTCATATGTCTTCCAAATCACATGCTCTCCCTTCAGGGCAGAGCCCCCCCACAACATCCCTCCTGCAGGGGGTGCCACTCCAATTCTCACACAACTCTTTATCCATTATATCAGCTACCTACCTTCTATATGCTTTGGTGTTTAAAACTTTTGATAAAGGGGTACAATGACATATAAACACCCCTTGACAAAAGTCACAGAATGTGATTTAAAGGACATCACACTTGATTTTGACCTGGAGAACCTGGTTTTGAATCTTGTCTCTGTTACTATGTGATGTTTGTGAACTTGTTGCTGAAACTAAGCTTCTTTATTTGTATAAAACTGACATATTTAGTTCACTTTTCCTTTAAAAATCATTTTTATTTAAAATTTTGAGTTCCAAATTCTATCTGCCCCCCTTCACTTTCCCTCTCCCTCAGGCAGTAAGCAGATATAGGTAATACATATGCAAATATGTATTTTCTTAGTCATTCTGTATAAGAGGACTTGAATAAAAGAAAATAATGAAAAAAAAAGCAAAAAATAGCATGCTTAAATCTGTATTCAATCAAAATCAGTTCTTTCTCTGGAGTTGGATAGTGTGTTTCATCATTAGTCCTTTAATCTTGGATCATTGTAGTGCTGTGAATAGTTAAATCATTCACAGTTTTTCATCAAACAGTATTACTATTAGTGTGTACAACATTCTCTTGGATCTGTTCATTTCACTATACATCAGTTTGTGTAATTCTTTTCAGATTCTTTCTGAAGTCATTCTGCTTGTCATTTCATATAGAATAATAATACTCCATTACAATGATATAGTATAACTTGTTTAACCACTCCCTAATTAATGGGCATCCCTTTGATTTCCAAATCTTAGCCACCACAAAAAGAGGTGTTATAAATATTTTTGTACAAATATGCCCCCCCCCCCCCCCGCTTTTTTTAGATGTCTTTGGACTATAAACCTAGCAGTGGTACTACTGGATCCAATTCTAATTTTTAAAGAAATATTTTCCTTAGTGAATTTTTTGATTCCTTTTTCCATTTGGTCAATTCTCCTTTTTAAAAAGAGATTTCAATCAGTGAAGTTTTGTTTCTCTATTACCATTTGGCCAACTCTGTTTTCTAAGGCGTTATTTTCTTTAGTATTTTTGTGCCTTTAAAAAATGTCATTATCTTTTCCTCTTTTTCTTCTCTATTTCCCATTTCTTTACCAAGTTTTCCTTTCCTATGCTTATTTAATTTTGAAAACTATTTTCAAGCTCTTATAGGAATTCTTGTTTGGTTTTCATCCAATTCACTTTTTTTTCCTTTGAAGCTTTACTTGTACCTGTTTTGACATCATTGTCTTGTGAGTTTATTTTCATCTTCCTTATCATCATAGTAACTTGTTATGCTCAGACAATATTTTTTGTTGTTATTTGTTCATTTTTTTTCTATCATATCTCTTAGAACTTCATGCTAAAGTTGGGTTCTATTCTCAGTGTTAGGATGGGGGAGGGGAGGCAGGATACATCTCAAGTTTTAGGCTTTTTTTTTCCTTTTTCTTTTTTTCTTTTCTTTTGTTACATAGAGTTAGTTCTGGAGGTTTGGAATTTTTTAATATTTCCAAGGTGATGTGATCTGGAGAGAAATGTGTTTCCTTCTCTCTTGTTCTGTGCTTTAATCCTTACATAGGAAGAGCCCTGATCCCTTGGAATTGCAATTGATACTGTTCCTCAGGACTCTTGCTCCTTCATTACCAAAAGCCTTCCTCTCTACCCTTGAACCCTCAGCCAGAAGTGAGTATATACAATGGAGTTGCCAAATACAGTTGCCTAGTCCTGTGTTAAGGACTAGCACTGAGGTCCCCTGTAATCTCTTTCTGACAAGTTGCCAGATTCCTTACTATCTCTGACTTGAAAGCTCCTAAAATTGCTGTTTTTTCTGTCACTGCCATGAAGTCACACCATTGGTGTTACATCCACATGGGCTCTGAACCTACCTGTACTCAATGTGTCATACATATGTCCTTCCTACCCCCTAAGTTAACTTGGGCTGGAATAACGTCTCACCATTATCTTTTGTTGTTTCTGCCACTCCAGAATTAGACTGGAGGTGATATTTTAAAGTGTTTGGAGGGGAATGTTGGACTAGCTCAGCTAATTGCTTCCTCTACTTTGCCATCTAGGTTCTTCCCCTTGTACCTCCCCTTACTTTATTCCCATTAATAATGTGTCCCCCTGACATAGACCCAATCTCCATATAATTTCTTGGACCCTGAAAATCCTTCCTGGGTAAGGAATCATCCAAAGAACTGGCAGCCATGTGGAAGATCCAATCACTTTCACTTTACAGTAAGCAATGAGCTACAACAACATGCCTGCCTTTTGCCAATGCACATAACAATATTCATTCTTCTTCCACTGCACACTTTAAGTTGATTCAGTTGAGTGAAGCTACTTTGACTGGAGTTATTCATCAGGATCTACCAGTCAAGCCATCAAATATCCCTGGAGCTCTTCATGGCTTCTTTGTATTGAGAAGATGAGGAAATGATGCTGATAGTACAAGCCTTTATTTCCCTGAGTCAACCAATTCTCAAGGAATGTCTCAATCACTACCTTTTTTGTTTTTGTTTCTGTTTTTTTGCAGGGCAATGAGGGTTAAGTGACTTGCCCAGGGTCACACAGCTAGTGTCAAGTGTCTGAGGCCAGATTTGAACTCAGGCCCTCCTGAATCCAGGGCCAATGCTTTATCTTCTGCACCACCTAGCTGCTCCCCTCCTTTTATAGAAAACCTGGCCTAAATTACAGTGAGACAGGATGTTAATCTATTCGTTCTACTATACTCATTAAATGAAGACAAAGTAGTTTAAGGTTAACCCTTAGGATGTTGGCATACCTGCCCTGACAGGGCAAAGAGATGAGAAATTTTCATTGGCATTTTTTTTGTGAAATCTGATTTTGTTTACATATAATATATTTCTTTTATATACTTGTATGCTTTGTCATAAGAAGAAAAAACCCAGTAAATACGTAAGAACACTGGGAGTGTTACTTCTTATCAAGAGTAGAAAAAAGTATTTGGGCAGAGCATCTAAGTATTGTTGAAGAACTACCATTTTGTTTTTATATGGTTTAATATAATTAATTTTAATAGATGACAACAAATATATTTATTTATTAACAAAAACTTCTTGGACCTTTCCTAGGAAAATTTGCATGGATTAAAGACAGAGGCTTTGAATTATAAAAATGATTTTTTAAAAAATCACCTAATTTAAGTTGTTTATTTACCTATAAGTGGGAGCTTGAAAGGCTGGGTCAATGTGTACTTAGTAATCTGCAAAATGACGTTATTAATAAGCCATGTACAACCATATTTGAACATGGCATAAGATCCTCAGGAAAGGAAGGAGGAACTGACCTGAAAAGATTGTTTTAGTCAATATGTGAATAGACTGTTATTGCCCATCAAACAAATGAGAAGGACAAGACAAGAGAAGAATGAGGGGGTTTTTTGATCATTGTCATTTCATGTGCATATCTGTACCTAGGATGTCCAACATACAGAAGTGATAAGGCAAGAATCTCTGTTCAGTAATGTTTCATTGGAACAAACCAGTTCTTTCCATCAGTAAATCAGTCATCAAGCATTTATTATGTGTCAGGGACACTGTGTTAAGTGCTAGGGAATATAAAGATAGGAAAAACAAAACAAAACAACACACTCCTTACCCCCAAGGAGCTCATATTATAATGGGGAAGACAACATGTATATAATAATACATACATAGTATGTATGTGCACAACACATGTATGTAACATATATGTATGTCTAGATATAATATATAAGATAGATAGGCATTATAAATATATACATATATGGATATAATGGAAGTTTAATTTCAGAGGAAAGCTCTAACATTTAATTTAAGGGGATAGGAAAGGACCTACTATAGATGGTTGGTTTTGAGCTGAGTTTTGAAAGGGAGCCAGGGCAACTAGGAGGTAGAAATAAGGAGGGAAAGCATTCTAAGCATGAAAGGCAGCCATCAAAAAGGTATGAAACAGGGAATAGTAGAGTGCAGCTAGAGGGCAGAGAGTCTAGTTTGGAGTCAGGAAGACCTTAGTTCAAATCCAGCCTCAGACATTTATTAGTTATGTGATCCTGGACAAGTCACTTAACCCTGTCTATCTTAGTTGCTCATCTGTAAAATGAGCTAGAGAAGGAAATGGCAAACCACTCCACTATCTCAGCTAAGAAAACCTAAATGGGGTCACAAAGAGTTGGACAACTGAAACAACTGAACAACAGCAACAACAGGGAATGGTAGAGTATGTATAGAGAAGTAAAGTGTAAAAGACTAAAAAGGTAGAAAGGGAGAAGCTTATAAAGGGCCTTAAAAGACAAGGGATTTAATATTTTAAAATTTTTAGTTACTAATCTAACTCCTGGGATAAGATCATTGCATTATTGAACTAAAGTTCAAAGGGACGTATAACACCTCATTTTAAAAGTGGGGAAACTGAGGCCAAGGAGTGTAAACAAACCTTAGGAGGGTCCCACAGGTTGCAAGAATCTGAGGTAGTATTTGAACCCATATCTTTTGACATAAAAAAACAATATATTCTTTTGTCTCTGTCATCCTGGCCTTAATGTGGATCCTTAAGTATTGATTTTTAAAAATGTTTTTCCCCTTGGGGCAATGAGGGTTTAGTCACTTACCCAGGGTCATACCGCTAGTGTCAAGTGTCCAAGGCTGGATTTGAACTCAGATCCTCCTGAATCCAAGGCTGGTGCTTTATCCACTGCACCACCTAGCTGCCCCAAAGTATTGATTTATCCATGCAAATCTCTTTCATTTGGCTATAAACTGTCTTAATGAAAATTAGAGATCCCTGTATTCTGCCCATTCTTTGTGTCTGAAATGAACTGTGTGAATTTTCATTTTGATTTTCAAAGGTTCACAACCTTGGAGCCTATGGAGTTAGGCAATACTTTAATTTGAAAGGGAACTTCCATGCACATGAATCATAAACCTGAGAATGACTAAACCTACTTAAAGTGTGAATGATAGCACCATGATGTCTATTTCCTAGGGGTGATAAGCAGCTTCGGTAGCCTTGGTATAAGCACGTGTGATGGTTTTTCATGGGAGGCATAAATAATATCTGCTCCAATACCATTTTTGTATTTGACAGATAGTCTGTCTGGAGGAAAGAAAGGCTCTTCTATACTCAGTGAGGAAAGATTCTAATCCCTCCTAGTCTTCAACCATGGACTGAAGCTCTTTATATTCCTCCCATTCATCATTTTGTTTTTCTGTCTCAGCTTGGCCTTGACTTTTCATTTGAAAGAAGATGCATAAAAAGAAAACCGCTCCCTCATTGTTCACAAGCAGAGCTTATAAAACTCACCAGATGGTCAATGCAAGTTTCTCACAGCCTGATTCTCTGATCTTTATAGAGCAATCCCAGTCAGCGGAAATTTTGCTTCTATGAGCTCTCATCAAACTCTGAGAACTACAAAAATGCTGAAAGAAATAGCCTGGAAAATGTGTGTGTGCTGTGGGGAAAGTAAGTGGTATTAGATTTATTCTATTTTGCTTCATAATGAAGAATTAGCACCACAGGGTGAATGTTGTAAAGAAAAAAAAATTAGGTTTAATGCCAGAAGAAAAAAAAAATCTTCCCAATAATTTTTGCTTTCCAAGAGTGGAATGAACTGGCTTAGCAGGGAATGGGTTACCCCTTTCTCCTCTCTCAATCTCACCCACTTCCCCCCCACACACACACACACACACTAAAGGTCTTTTAGCAAAGTCTGAGTGAAAACTTGGCACATGTATTATCTAATGGATTGTTTTGGTGGGGTAAGGATTGGATTAGAGGGACACTGACCATTGACTTCTCTTTTAGTTCTGAAATTCTATGGTTCTGTGATGTCGTTCTTGGAGATTCCAAGGTATTATCCACCTCCAGATTAGGCACCTTCCCCTAAAGTTACAACCTAGTCACTGTGATTGCTATTTCTCAGAAAAAAAAATTTCTAGAAAAAGAGAGAGAGAGAGAGAGAGAGAGAGAGAGAGAATGAGAATGAATAATGAATAGTTGGGTAGCAGATAGAACATTTATTAAGCACTTACTATATACCATGTACTATGCTAAGTGTTGGGGATACAAAAACAAACAAATAAAAACGAGTTCCTAGTCTCAAGAAGTTTTCATTCTAATAGGGAAAGGCAAAATATAATAAAGAATTATAAAGGAGGAGAGCAAAGGAGTGTACCTGGAGAGACATAGTGGGGTGGGTGGTATGGAGGCAGGGCAAGGCAGCTGGTGTGGAGATGGAGCAGACCAGACAGTGAGCAGGAAAAGAATCTAATAGAGTGTCTGGGACTCCTCATGATATGGGAGTTCCAGGCAAAGAATCATCAATCAGTGAGTAGTTTTCAGGACAAAATAAGGATGATAAGGATGTCAGTTTAGGGTCAGAAGAGACTTCAGTGGCCATCTAGCTCAACTCATAGCTAAAAATAAATAAATGAACAAATGAATCTACTCTACAACATACCCAAGTGGTCAGGCACATCTTGATAGGAGACTTCTTGTGAGGGAGAGCCTTCTACCTTCCCAAGGCAGCTCTTTTAGATACTCTACCCTCCTTATACCCTATACCTATACTCACCGTATTAATGTTGAACTTAGTACAGACACCTGAGCAGCATAGCCCAGTGCAGCTAAGACCTCCACAGCTCAAGAAATTTTCATTCTCCCCAGGAAAGGGGATTATAAGTAAATGCTGACACACCTGGCCTAATATTGCTCTGTTAAGTGATGCAGAAATTAACAACTTATGTCAACACATTTTTCCTCTCTTTGATCATTTGTGGGCTATATGCTGTGATGTTTAGAAACTAATGTGTGGTCACCTTAAATTAGAAGCTTTAGCACTAGTCTTTGGTCAGTAAGCATTTATTTATTTACTTATTTATTTATTTGCTTATTTATTTACTTATTTTTGGTGAGGCAATTCGGCTTAAGTGACTTGCCCAGGGTCACACAGCTAGTAAGTGTCAAGCATCTGAGGTCAGATTTGAACTTAGGTCCTTCTGAATTCAGGGCTGGTGCTCTATCCACTGTACCATTTAGCTGCCCCAGCATTAAGAATTTATTAAACATACCAGGTATTAGAGTAAAAAGAGAACACATTGGGTTCAGAAAGTTAAGAAAAGGCCTATCTAACCTAGAGCTCCAGCCTGGTCTGGTTCTTCCTCAAGTACTCTACCATGAGCCTGCTTCAGCCATGAACAGCCAGAGCAAACTGTGTGTAGAAGCTTTTTATAAGTCCGGAGGAGAGGCAGTCCTTACACACTGCTTCAAGCTAATCGGTTAGCATCGTCCAATCCATTGGTTCACCCGGACTTAATGGTGGTCTTGTGTTGATGTCATAGTCCACAGGCTCTGAGAACACTTCCCCTTGGGAGTCAGCCAGGTGTGGCTTTAATTGATATAACTTTAAGTAGGTTAATCAGCAAAGTCAATCACTCTCAGTCAGTTTCACTTAGTTCAATCAGTTCTAAATCTATCTTCAGGTGCGGCCTTTGGGTATCTGCCAAATCCCATTATTTTCTCACAGTGCCTTACTATGGTATCTTTGGGTCAAAGTTGAGGGGCATTTTAGTCATTTTTTAAAAAGCATAATTTTAATATGCTTTTCAGAATGGTTAGACCAGTTTATAGCTCCACCAATTTGTGAGGGGTTTAATTCGTTGCAGTAAATTAAGATGTATTGGAGATAACAGAATCCACATGACATCATCAGCAGTATCTAAGTACCTAAAGATATTTTTTATGAGTCAGGCCAAAAACCATCTTTTTAGAATTAATCAATAAACAGACATGTATTAATTGTCTATTATGTGCCAGGGACTGAGCTAGGTGATGCTAATATATACATATACACTTAGATGTGTGTGTGTATATGTATGTATATATGTATTAAATATACACATACATATATCTGTATATGTATATGTATGTGTGTGTGTATGTGTAACCAATCCTTATAGCACTGTTGGGGAAAGACAAGTCACTTAGCACAGTGCCTGGCACATAGTAGGTGCTTAGTAAATGTTTATTGATTAATTGATTGAAGTCTATATCTATATCATTCCTAACATATGACTTGCTTCTTCATCCAGAAAACTATTCTCTTTGTTCACTTTTAATTCTCTGCCAGAAATTGCAAAGGCATAGAAACATAAATCTCTCAGGTTTTAAATCTATTTTAAGAAAGTTATGAATTTTTCAATAATTGCTATTAGAAGCACAGGATTAACACTCAATGTAAAGATGGATGATCTCAGAGAATTCTGGGAAACTTCTACAAAAATAGTTGGAGGATTAGAAGAGCATAATCTTTTAAAAATACTTGTAACAAAATAATTGGACAGAAGTATAGAAATGGAGTTAGCACTTTCCATAGCTGTGGAATGAAAACCAAGGAAATGAAGAAAGCAAACAAAAACCAGAATGATCCTCTCTCTTGATAAGCTCCTCAGGGACACTTAGAACTAGAAAGAGGAGCTGTTGTTGATCTTAGGAATCCATGTTAGCTAAATCTGTACTATTTGTACTGCCTTTCAGAACAGTCCACTGTCTGCTTGATAACACTGTCTCTTCAGTATCCAAAGCAGTCCACTTTGAGGTTTTGAATTATAACTTCATGTTTAAAGAATGTAAATGACTATAAATCATTGACCAACTACAAATGTTAAATAGTAAGTATCATTTTCACTTTGGGGGATCTCAGTACTGAAGTTGCATTTAAAGAAAATAGGTAAGTATTTTTTGGAGATTTCATTGCCAGATAAAAATAATTTTCAAATAGAAATGTTAAATTATCTGGGAAAATTTTCATTAACTGTATGAGTGACATTATAAATGCAAAATGAAAAGTCAAAATTAAACATATAAAATGTTATTTTGGATGACTTATGGTCTGTAAGAGTTCACATTACCTTGGTTATTCTTTTAAGTGTTACTAATTCATAGGGATGGGGAACTAGACTGCACATGCAAAAATCATTTTCTTAAAGCACAGATGTGACCTGTAAATTCTTTTGTGGGTTTTGTTGGCGTTTTTTTGGGGGTTTGGAGAGTCAATGAGGGTTAAGTGACTTGCTCAGGGTCACACAGCTAGTAAATGTCAAGTGTCTGAGGCTGGATTTGAACTCAGATCTTCCTGAATCCAAGGCCAGTGCTTTATCCACTGTTGTGTCACCTAGCTGCCCCGACCTACAAATTCTTAGTAAAATTTAATTGACGTAGTAAATTTCAGTGACTCCCTATCACCTCCAGGCTCAAATATAAACTTTTATATGTGGCATTTAAATTCTTTCATGACCTGATCCCACTCTACCTTCCCAAACTTATTATGTACATTACTCCATTTCATGAAATTTATTCCCCAGCCAAACTAGTTCTGTTCTTCACATGTGACACTCCATCTCTTGTCTCTATTTATCTGTATTGACTGTCTCTCAGACATGGGAAGTATTCCTATATTATCTCTGGCTTTTAGATTCTGCACTTTCCTTTAAAACTCAGCTCAAAACTCAGCTGGCATTTTCTCCATGAAGACTACCCGGATCCATCCAGCTGCTAATGTCTTACCCATAAAAATGACAGTGTATTTATTCTTTTTTTTTGTTTTGGTTTTTTTTTTTTTTTTGGGGGGGGGGAGCAGGGCAATGAGGGTTAAGTGACTTGCCCAGGGTCACACAGCTAGTTAAGTGTCAAGTGTCTGAGGCCGGATTTGAACTCGGGTCTTCCTGAATCCAGGGCCAGTGCTTTATCCACTGTACCACCTAGCTGCCCCAGTGTATTTATTCTTTATGCATCTTAACTACCTGTGCCTTGACTCCTCTGAGAGATTGCTAGCTCCTTAAGAGAAAGGACTGTTTGTTTTTTGTCTTTGGAGTCATAGTATCTTGCATGATGCCTACAACATGAAATGAGTAATAAATGCCTGGTGATTCACTAATGAAAATTATTTCATTGCCATCTTTACTCATCAGATTTCCCTCTTGCTGCAGCTTTTTCAATGTGACTACTAAAAGTAAAGAAATAGAGATTATATAATAGTAATGTTATTATCCCAACATGTGATTTCATAACATTTTGCTTATACTTCTTTTAAGTACTCAATGTAGTCTGACATGCATTATGTATAATCATCTCTCTATCTCTTTCTGTCTATATATCTCTATATCTGTTAAGAAAGGAGAGCTAGGGGGCAGCTAGGTGGTGCAGTGGATAGAGCACTGGCCCTGGAGTCAGGAGTACCTGAGTTCAAATCCGGCCTCAGACACAACACTTACTAGCTGTGTGACCCTGGGCAAGTCACTTAACCCCAATTGCCTCACTTAAAAAAAAAAAAAAAAGAAAGAAAGAAAGGACAGCTAGGTGGCACAGTGGATAAAGCACTGGGCCTGGAGTCATGAAGACCTGAGTTTAAATGTGGCCTCAGACACTTACTAGTTGTATGGCCCCAGCCAAGTTACTTAACCCTGTTTTCCTCAGTTTCCTCATCTGTGAAATGAGCTGAGGAAGAAAAATGCAAACCACTTCAGTATCTTTGCCAAGAAAATTTAAATGGGGTTGATGTGGGATGGAATTAGGGTCAAATTGATCATGAGTCATCCCAAAAGAATTACAAGATTCAGTGACTCAGTTTCCCAAGTTGTATTGCAATACTGTGAGTGAACACAGGGAGAAAACCAGAATAGTGGAAAGGTATCTCTCAAATAGGAAAAGAAAAGATAGTTATATTTATAGTATGGATAAATTGATTATCAGTCTCATTATAATAATCTCCATTTTAGGGAAGTACAGGGGAGAAGGGCCTATCCTAATTTGGAGTTCCTGGGATCCTAAGCCAACCCCTGAGGCTAGTACCTTTTTCCATGGAGGTGTGTTTTGGGGGTTTACATGTCATAAGGTGAATCTGGGGACAAATTTGGCCTTTTCTGCGCATGTCTCTTTCTGGTCCCCATGCTTAGTTTCAAAATATCTTCATTTATTGCTTATTCCTAGTTTGAGTTTCTATAGCCTCTCAATGCATCATTGTTATAGTTATAGTCTTAGGCCTTTATGGCCCGTTATGGGTACTGATTACTGCGGGTAAGAGAATTTATCATCCTGACTTGTAATTTATCCATTAACTGGGGTCTGGATCCCTCTTAGAGCTCATATCTGAATTAGAGCTTGGGTCTTAGGTTTTTCTATTAACTCTTATTTGCCTCCTACATTAGGGTCACAATGAGACTGAACAAGAATAATAAAGAATTTATTAAGGGATGGTCTAGATGATCTCTAATATCCCTCATAGCTCTCAATCCATGATCTTATGGTAGATTGTAAACTCCTTGAGGTAGCAACTGTAACATTTATTTTTGTATATCCCATAGTGCCTTGAACTTGGCAAAATTTTTGTCAAATGAATGAATCTTGCTCCCACAGGACTTGAGCTCAAATCCTGACAGACTATCCATGTAACCTTATATGATAATAATAGCAGTTTTAGACATCTTTTGAAGGTTTGTAAAAGCATTCTATATTCATTATCTCCTTTGACCCTCACAACAACCCAGTATATAGGGACTGTTAGAATTTCCATTTTATAGATGATGCAAGTATCTCAGAGATTAAGTGACTTGCTCATTGTCATATTACTTATAAGTGTTGGAAACAGAGGTCTTGACTCCAAGCCTAGGGAGATAACAAGTACACCATACTGCCCCTTTGTACAAGTCATGACCTCACTGTTTTGTTACCTGTAAAATAAGGGGGTTAGATTAGTTAATCTTAAAGAGCCTTAGAGCTCAACCGACACATGACCCTGTAATCTTTGATAGCCAGCCTGGGATCCAGGAGCAAAATTTTCTTACTGGCAAGATGAAATTCTATCAGGAACATTCTCATCCAGTTAATTAGATTTAGCTCTTTACTAACTTGCAGCTGAAAGAAATTGCAAAGATTATCAAGGTTAGTCAGAATTTCAAAAGTCATTGATAAGCATGTAAATGTAATGAAAGCTTTCCTTTTACTGTGGAATATTGTTCACTCCTCCATTCTCATCCTCAGGCCCTCCCCTCCCACCTCCATCCCCTCATTTCCCCCCACACCCCACCCAGGGCACTGGTTTGGCTTTGAACCAGAGATTTCAGTACTACAGATTCATTACTTCAAATTAATGTATTATGACTTCAGGTGACTTCAAATACCCCTGAGAGAATTAACTAATTAAAATATTATAAACCATTAATATTTTGAAATGAATTGGTTGCATAAAATTTTCCCCATGGTATAGTTAATCAAACACCAGATGCTGAAAAACATATAGTATAGTTGTTTGGTTCCCCATGGGCTCTTGGAGGCATTGAGTATGGCAGTCAGGTCAGAAGTACATAGAACACTTTCATGCCATCAAGGCAATATATCTCTGTGTTGCTATTTTGGCTCTACTTGTTGCCCAGTTTTATTTTAATTTTCAACATGGATCTTCTAACAGTAAATAGCACCTTTCTTGATTATATTTCATACCTTAAAACCTCACTAAATCTTCATTTAGACTCTCCTACTTTGCTCCAATCTCAAGGAAAGAGCTGTTGTTATTATTTAATCATTTAATTGTGTTGGAGTCTTTGTGATCCCATGAACCATATTGTTCATAGGGTTTTCTTGGCAAAGATACTAGAGTGGTTTGCCACTTCCTTCTCCAGTGGATTAAGACAGAGGTTGACACAGAAAGTGTCTGAGGCTGAATTTGAGTTTAGATCTTCCTGATTCCCAATCCATCACTCTCTCCCTGAGCCACCTAGATATTATCTCCTTCTATCTTCTTTGAGGGCTTGCCACATCAAGTATTCTTACCATCTTTGATTCAGTCTTTTTCTGTGTATTGCCTTCTTCCCTGTGGACTGTCAGGTATCTCCATCCATTTACCAACCAATCAATATATGTTTATTAAATGCCAACAATTTAAAGAGCTTAAATCCCAATCAATTAATCAATTTGATTGATTAATAAGATCAATTTAAATGAATTATTAAGGATGGGGATGTTAACCTGGAAATTAATGAAACAATCAATATAGGAGAAATAAGGTCTTTAATCAGGGCAGAGGAACTATACCTCCTGGTATCCATGGTATTGCAAAGCAAGGTGTTAGGAATACCCAAAGATGGGTGTAAACCCCCAAAACACACCTCCGTGGGAAAAGGTACCTGCCTTGGGGATTGGCTTAAGCCCCCAGGAACTCCAAATTAGGATAGGCCCTCCCCTGTACTTCCCCAAGGTAGAGATTATTATAATGAGACTGATAGTCAATTTATCCATACTATAAATATAACTGTCTTTCCTTTCCCTATTCAAGAGATACCTTTCCACTTTTGTGGTTCTCTCCCTCTGGTCACCCACAGTATTGCAATAAAACTTGGGAAACTGAGTCACTAAGTCTTATAATTCTTTTGGGATGACTCACAATAAATTTGACCACAATGTCCTGGCCATTTTATTTCTGAGGTAATTGGGAAACTCGGTCAACATTCAGGCCTTACTCTCCTGGACTAATTGACTTTCAGATGGTTTAATTATCTTTATAGGGCAAAGCTAGCCTAAAGTATATGGCAAGGATTTTCCAAATCTTTATAAATGTTGCTGGTATTACAGCCTCCTAAATAGTTACTTAGTCTCAAATTTCTTCCCTCTCCAATCCAACCTATACACAGCTGCCAAACTGATTTTTTCCAGAGTGTAGGAATCTTACTCAGTAAATGCAAATGGCTCCCTTTTACCACTGGGATGAAATATACACTCCTCTATTTGGCATTTAAAGTCCTTCTTTAACTGTGGTGTACAAAATGTCCAAGGGACATAATTCCTGGGCAATTAATAATAATTTTATTAGTTATTGCTAGTAAATAATTAACAAAATATGGTCAGTTGCTTTCTTATGTAAACCAAAGCTCAATCAAGGGGACCCATTCAACTTTTAAATACTCTTGGAGAATGGATGTTCTTGACAAGTGGAAATCAACTCTTGATTGTTTAAAAATTAATGAGAGAATGAATATTATAATGAGAGGTGGGCTTATTCTAATGAGGGGCTGGGGAATGTGACTTTGATTATGTCACTTTGGGACAAAGAGACTCATTTCTGTAGCCAGACCATACTCCTCTCTGGCAATCTAGAAAAATGTATCCAACTAAACCACTTATGTACTTGAACAATGGGCCAGAATTTAGCCAGATTAGATGTTCTTTATGCTTTTAATCAGAATTAAGCTTTCCCAGTTGGGTAGGGTACCACCCAAGATTGAAGAGCTCTTGTCTTTTACAAGGACTGGGCTTTGAATGAGAAAATAGAAAAGGGGAGGGTGCAACCTGAATTTTTTATATATTAATTTTCTTCACACCTTCTGTGGACCATGAAAATTAACCTTGCTATTCCTTATATGTGACTCTACCTTCCATCTCCAGGCTTTTATACTGGCTGTCTCCTTCCCTAGAATGCTCTTACTCTTCACATCTACCTATTAAAGGGCTCTGTTCTATTACAGCCTTTCTTTATCTCTCCAGCTGCTAGTTATTGTCCCTCCAAATTACCTTCTATCTATTTTACATGTACTTATATAAAGTATATACATCTTGTCTCCCCCAATAGACCACAATAAGCTTTTTGAGGGTATTGACTGTTTCACTTATATTTAGGATCCTCAGTAGTAAATTGTAGGCACTTGATAAGTGTTTATTGATGAATTGATTGAGTAAATAGTAACTGGTCATGGCTTTATTTTTGTGTGTGTGGGTATGTGTGATTTCTTTTGTTTTTTTCTGCTGTTAAAATAAAATTTATCAAAATTAAGCAACACTGCTAAGACCTTTTAAAGGAAAATTCTTTTTTTTTAAAAATTATAAATAAAAGAGTAATCTATTCCAAAAGAAAGAAAATGGGCTCACTTATTCCCTACTTTTTTTTTAAATGGGAATTGTTCCATGCATTTTGGAAATAATATCTATATGGCTGTAATAATGAACAAATATTTATCAAGTGCCTACTTTGTGCCAGGCATTCTATTAAGAGCAAGTATTACAATAAAAAAGGTGAAAAAGGCTCAGTCTTGAAGGAGCTTCCAACTTATCAGTGGAGACAACATGCACCTGAATTAATACAGACCTCAAAAGGAGGTAACTATGAGTCAGAGAGGAATTAGTAGCAGCTAAGGGACTCAAAGAAATTGTCATGTTGGAGGTGATGCTTGAAAAATGTTTTGAAGGAAACAAGGAAGTCTAAGAGGTAGGAGTACTTTCCATGTATAGAGGCTAGCTAAAGCAAAATCACAGAGGTGAGAAATAGAATATTATGTGTGAAGAGTTTAGTGTAGTGAAAATCTGGAGTTTAGGAAGAGGAGTGTTTTTGGTTTGTTTTGGTTTGGTTTTTTGCAGGGCAGTTGGGGTTAAGTGACTTGCCCAGGGTCACACAATTAGTAAATGTTAAGTGTTGATTTGAACTCAGGTCCTCCTGAATCCTGGGCTGGTCCTTTATCCAACTGCACCACCTAGCTGCCCAGGAGTTCTATAATAATGTTGGAAAGGTAGGTCAGAATTAGGTTGTGAAGGACTTTAAAAGCTCAAGTTATTAGTTTATATTTGATCCTAGAAGCAATAGAGAGCCATCTGAATTTATTGAGTAGAGAAGTGACATGGTAGGATCTGCATTTTGTAAGAGGGGAAGAGAACAAGCATTAATTAAACACATACTATTTGCCAGCTACTGTGTTAAGTGCTTTACAAATATTATCCATTTGATCACATGAGCATAATGATCTCCTGGAGTTTCACTTTACAGGCTTGTATAGGACACATAGAGAAGGAAGAGACCTGAATTAGGGAGACCAAATAGGAAACTATTGCAATAGTCCAGGTGAGGGACAATGAGGACTTGAATTACCATGGGGACTACGTGAATAGAGAGAAGGGGACAGATACTAGAGATAGTGGGAAAATAGAAGAGACAAGATTTAAAAATTAATTGGTTAGGGGCAGCTAGGTGGGGCAGTGGATAGAGCACTGGCCCTGGAATCAGGAGGACCTGAGTTCAAAGCCGGCCTCAAACACTTAACACTTACTAGCTGTGTGACCTTGGGCAAGTCACTTAACCCCAATTGCCTCACCACCCCCCCCCCAAAAAAAAAATTAATTGGTTATGTGTGGTGAGGGATAGTGAGAAAGATAATACCAATGCTGTATAACTGAGTGACTGAAATAATGAAAGTGCCTGGAGAGAAATAGGTAAATCCTGAATTGGGATGGGCTTGTGGAAGGAGTTTGAGAAGGGTTTGTGCTCAATTCAGAACATGTTGAATTTGAGTTGCCTATAGAACATCTGATTTGAAATATTTGATAAGTGGCAGAAGAGTGAAAAATAAGTAAAGAGGCTAGGGCCAGAGATACAGATTTGGGAGTTATTTGCATAGAGATCATACCTAAATCCATGAGAGATAATGATATCACTGAGATAAAGAGTGTAGAGAGACTAGATGATGGTCCACAATAGAAGCTTGGGATATAACCATAGCTAAGGGACATAATATGAAAGAAGATATGGTTAAGTAGAAAGAAGAGAAGCAAGACAACAGTATCAAGGTGTGAGAAACAAATGACTAATAATGAATTTTTCAGGGATCCAGAGCCTCAGTTTCAATCCTCCCCCCCTCACCCCAGAAAATTCAGTTCTTAGGAGGAAGTCTTAATCCTGTTCAGGGTGAGCTCAAGGGAACAAAAGGAATGGGGATAGATTATTTTGTCTAGCTCTATGAATTGATGGGATACCACACCTATCTGGACTTCCCTTTGCCCCCCCTCAGGGGCCTCCCCCATTAGGCCATTATGTCATCTGAGATAATTTTAATTTGGACCACCCTCAAGTCATGTCAACAATGGAACTGATGCTAGCCAATTAGCTTTGATCAGTGTATAGTGACCCACCTCTACCATGAGGTTGTTACCATCTTGGCTCAGCTCTTGGTTCTGAATGCTGCTCTTGATGCTTGCTCTTTTATTAGGACAGAGTAGGTAATGTAGGGCTTCTGAACTCTGCTTGAGACCACATGCTGGCTCTCTGAGAGACAGTAGGGGTCTTCTGGGGCCTTTCTCCTGTTTGTGCTGAACTGCCATGTGGTCAATACTTCATTGATACTTAATATTAATTAATAATGATTACAGCCAAAATGGGTGCAATAACCATTATTATACAAATAGTCATTAATATAAAAGTAGCAAATAATTTACAAAACAGTCTATCAACAATAATTTAAAAAACACAGAGGCCAGAAAGCAAAGACTATTCAGAAAGAAAGTTTGGTCAATAGTATCAAATACTCTTGACCCAGAAAGGTCAAGAAGTTTGAAGATTGAGGTAATTATCATATTTGACAGTTGAAATAATTGGTAAGGGGCAGCTAGGTGGCACAATGGATAGAGCACGGACCCTGGATTCAGGAGGACCTGAATTCAAATCTGGCCTCAGACCCTTGACACTTACTAGCTGTGTGATCCTGGGCAAGTCACTTAACCCCAATTGCCTCACCAAAAAAGAAAGAAAGAAAGAAAGAAAGAATTAGTAACTTTTGAGAGAGCAGTTTCAAATGAGTGATGAGGTTAAATGAGTGATAAATGATGAAATCAGACTTGAAATGTTTGATGAGAGAGGGAGAGGAGAGGAAGCAGAGAAGATGGTTTTAGATAGTATTTTCTAACAGTTTGGTGGTAAAAGGGAACAAATGTATAGAATGGTAAATTGAGTGGTTGGTAGAAACTGTTAAGCATTTTTTCAGGATGACAATGACTTGACCATATTTGTAGACATAGGGAAAGTCTGAATATCAGAGTCTGGGGCAGGGGGATGATTGTGGGGACATAAGTATGGACCATTCATTGTTTACTATAAGTTAGATACTATGTTAAGCACTGAGGATATAAATAAAAGCAAGTAAGCAAGTCCCTTTCCCTGAAAGAGTTTAACTTCTAATGGGAGAAGATAACATATAAAGGGATGCTGGGAAAGTGGAGGGGGGGGAGAGCACATGACAAGGTGATATACTCTGCAGATCACTAGGGAATGAAATAAAGAAAAGATAAAGTAAAATTATGCATCCATTTTAGCATTTGAGTAAAGCATGAATAGGAAGAATTCAAAGAAATATGGGAAGGCACCTATGAAGTGATCCAGAAGGAAGAAAACATTCAAATAGCATACCAACAAATACTATGATTTGGGGGGGGGGGTGTTTAGTGAGGCAATTGGGGTTAAGTGACTTGCCAAGGGTCACACAGCTAGTAAGTGTTAAGTGTTTGAGGCCGGATTTGAACTCAGGTACTCCTGACTCCAGGGCCGGTGCTCTATCCACTGCGCCACCCAGCTGCCCCCAAGTACTATGATTTTTAAAAAATTCTTTGTTATAAGGGATTTCTCTTTGAGAAAAGAGAAAATTCTAGGTGATATAACAATAAGAGATGCTAATAAAATGAGAAAGAGAGAGAGAGAGAGAGAGAGAGGTGATCAAAGGAATGAGCTCCAAAACAATACAAGAAGAAATAGAATCAAAGGCACAAGTGGAGGGACTTTGGCAAGAAGAAACTCCTTTCCCTTCCAATCTAGTGAGATGGGAAAAATGGAGAATAGTATTGAGAAGGTCTTAGATGTAGAATTAAGGTGCAGAAGGCTCTTGTTTTCTCAACCTCGTTTTTCTTAGTAAATATGTTGAGCGGTCTTCTGCTGAGGAGGAGAGAAGAGAACCAAACAGGGCAGATAAGAAGAAATATTTCAACAGTTTAGAGTTCAAGTTTCTAGGGAGAATAAAACAAATGAGATAAGATGAGGTATCAGTGCATTGGCAACATTTTCTTGGGGGTTGCCTATTTATATCCAATAAGTTTCACTAGTAGTAGAGAATTTAATTATAAGGTGTGGTTGAGGGAAAGTGCACAGGATCATGAGTCAAAAGACCTGGGTTTTAATACTGATTCTGTCACCCAATAGCCCTCTAATAGGGAACTAGATGGTGGAATGGGTAGAATGCTAGGCCCGGAGTCAGAAAACCTGAGTTCAAATCCTACTTCAGATACTTACCTGCTGTATGACCCTGAGTAAGTCACTTAACATCTGTCTACTTCAGTTTCCTCAACAGTAAAATGGGGATTATAATAGAAACTATCTCATAGGGTTGCTATGAAGATCAAATAAAATAATAATTGTAAATTGTTGTATATAGTACCTGGCATATTGTTGTTTCGTTGTTTCAGTCAAGTCCAATTCTTTGTGCCTCTTTATAAGGGTTTTCTTGGCAAAGATACTAGAATGATTTGCCATTTCCTTCTTCAGCTCATTTTACAGATGAGGAAACTGAGGCAAACAGGATTAAGTGACTTGTCAAGTAGTTAGTGTCTGGTGTGGGATTTGAACTCAGGACTTTCTGACTTCAGGCCCAGTACTCTATCCACTGTGCCACCACTCAGCAGTCATCTGTCACATAGTAGGTCCTTGTTCCTTCCCTCTCCCAATTCCTGCCTCCTATATATCCTTGGATGAATAACTTTACATACATCTCAAGCCACAAACATAAAAATGATGAGGTTAGAAGAGATCATAAAAGCTCATATTTAGAAATGGAAGGAACTTTATGGATCATCTATATAGTCCAATTTCCATGTTTTTTTGTTTTTTTGTTTGTTTGTTTTTTGCAGGGCAATGAGGGTTAAGTGATTTACCCAGGGTCACATAGCTAGTGTCAAATGTTTGAGGGTGAATTTGAACTCAGGTCCTCCTGAATCCAGGGTTGTGCTTTTTTATCCACTGTGCTGTCTAGCTTCCCCTTCCCATGTTTTACAAATGAGAAAATTGACCCAGAGCACTGACCCAGATACTTAGTCAAGGCCATGTAAGAAGTTAAGTAGCAGAGCAAGAATTTTAACCCAGGTCTTCTCTAAATCCACTTTTCTTTCCGTGATAGCATGCTACTTGGCCTTCACAGCCTTAATGTTCCATTATTTTCCTTCTACCTAAGAATTTAAACTTTCCTGGAACATTCATCGATTTCATTTCAGATGAAAACCAAGTCTGGTAAACTTAGTTATGGCAGCATTTTATTTTCTTAAAAACCAATTTAAAACTTTAAAACTGAATTCACTATGGAATATATTCTCCACTCTTCATCTCACCCTCTGATTCATGTTCCCTGTCCCCCCCCCCCCATCTCTCCCTCTCTTCCTAGTCAGAAATAGAGTTAAGAATAGAGAATTCCAGTTTTAACCCTCAGAACTTTCTTTCCAATTAGCATAAATATTTGGATGCTAATCCTCGAATCCAGATGGTAAAGCCCTCTCTAAAAGGGACATCCTGATACCCAGTTATTTCTGACAAGACTGAAGGAAATATGAGTGGCCATTTTTATATACCTTAGGGAACTCTCACAATTCAGCCCTGAGGAGGAGGCATTCTTTGCACATTTGCTGTGAAATGTGCTTTCTATAGAAAGCTTGGCACTGCCTTGGGAATAAGTGAATCACTTTAAAGGGGCTGAAGAATGCCACAGAGGGATAAATCAAACCACTTTTACTTTTAATTACTGTCTTCTTTTTTTTTGTCCACAGGTGGCAGCAGTTACCAACTTACATCAAAGGTTGCAATGGCCATTGACTTGTCAGACTTGGAACCTCTGTCAGGAATCTTTAAGAGTTCAAAGAATCATGGTCAGCATATGTGTGTGTGTGTGTGTGTATGTGTCTGTATATGTATATATATATATATGTATATATGTATGTATGTAATTCTATAATAAGAAAAGCATCTGTTCTTTAATGCTGTTTATTCAAAGCTTTTTAAAATTTTCCCTAATAAAATACTGGTAATTTTATGATTTTTGCCCATCAGAGAGGTAGTCAATACCAGAACAACATCTCTTTCCACCAAGCTCCTGCAAAGGATAAACCCCTGGCAAGAGTTATTGTTTCTGAATGTGTATGTATGGCATATAAAATGTCAACTTTTGGAAGCAGTCAGTTTTTCTTATGCATCTTATGCATTTTCTTCACATATGCATCTCCCCCAGTTGTTTAGGTCCTTGTGCATCAAATTTGCTTCTCTAACATAGACTTTAAGTCTCTCTTTTAAAATTTTATTGATTTTTTTGTTTTTACATCACAAATATTTCCATATTACCCTCATTACATGTAAAAAGCACCCTAACCTATTTTTATTTTTATTTTGTAATTAGCAGAACCATATTTTTTCTGCATTCTACTCCTTAACCCGTGGGGAGGGGAACAAAAGAAAACCAAATTCCTCAATAAAATATACATAGGTAACAACATATGTAAAGCAGCTAGGTGGCACAGTAGATGGAACTCTAGGACTGGAGTCAGGAAGAGTTCAAATTGTGGAGTTCAAATTCAACATCAGGCACTTAACTAGCTGTGTGACCCTGGGCAGGTCACTTAACCTCTGTTTGCCTTAATCCCCTGGAGAAAGAAATTGCAAACCACTCCAGTATCTTTGCCAAGCAAGCATTATGGTCCATGGGGTGACTAAGCATTGCCTGGTTTTCTTTAAATCCCAGCTAAAATCCCACATTCTATATTCCTATCCTAGTCTGTCCTAATCTCTCTTAATTCTAGTGCTTTTTCCTCTGTTGATTATTTGCTATATACCCTAACCCTATATATAGCTTGTTTGTACATAGTTGATTTTATATTATCTCCCCCATAAGATTGTGAGCTCCTCAAGGGCAGGGATTGTTTTTTGCCTTTATTCATATCACCAGCCCTTAGCACAATAGCCCTGGCAAATGTAAGCAATTAGGAAATGTTGATTGGCTGACTGTCAAGTGAGGGAGCTCGATGACAATGTAGTTTCTAAGGTTCTTTCCAGGTCTAAGTAAAAGAATGTTCCTGGAACCCAATAGTTGCTTAACAAACGTTGATTGTTTGAATGATAGATATTGAAAAAAGGAATGAAATTAAAATTGGGAAACCTATATCTGTGTTCCAGTTTAGCCAGTTATTAACTGAGGACTTTGAATTTCAGTTTCCCATCAGCAAATGGAGATGATACTTCTACTGTCTATCTCATAGAACCCTCATGAATGTCAAACATTATTATATATGTGAAAGTATTTTTGTAGCCATAAACTTCTCTATAAATTTGTTATTATTATTATTATAATTAACATTTAGAGCCCCCATCTTACCAACCTGCTCTCACTTTCACAACCAAGAATATTTACTTAGCATGGTTAAGCAGAGGAGGATAGAGGGGCAGGGAGGAGGGAGGGTGGGGAATGAAACAGATGTTTGTCAAATTGATAGAGCTTTCAAAATTACATGGTTTCTATTTAGACAATTCAGATTTTTTGCACCCTGATCTTATGTCAACATGTTACAGTCATTTAAATGAAGTTTGGTTTTAGCTAATTGTCTTAAGAAGAAACTAATTTCTTTAAATTAGCATAATCAAAATAAATTATTGTAAAGGGCCTTCAAGCAGTAATTTGGAAATGTAATATCCATTACATAATAAAATTTTAAAGTGGAGAGCAAGCATGATTAACATTATTGAGTAGTTACTGAAAGAACAGTTGTGTATGTTAATTTCAACTACCACTGAAATACTCGTGCCACTCATTTTAATTCTGGAGGTCTCAGTTTCTTGACCTGTAAAATGAGCATATTAGTGTAATAGCTTTTCAGTTTAGTAAAATAATATTAGCCTATAATTATATACTTTTATAATTACAAAGTACTTTGCATTCTTGATTTGATTTGAAACCCAAAAGCATCTTGTGATGTAGTTAGTACAAACATTCTGTTTTATAGTTGTGAAAATTGAGGTTCATCAAGGGGACGTAACTTGTCTTAAAGTATCAGCTAATAAAGAACAGAGCCAGAAGTAAAGTTGAGGTCTTCTGATTTCAAATCCAATGCTCTTCCCAAATACCAGTGATATATATGCAGAAGGTTCACTGAAGGCCACATATTGACTTAGAAAACAACATATTAACATCATGTGTGTTCTATTGTCTTTTTTATTTATTTTGTTAAATACTTCCCAATTACATTTTAATTTTGTTTCAGCAACACTTGGGAATATTGTCGCTGCCTGTTTGACATCTCTGTACTACACCATCCAATATCTAGAGTTCCTTGGAGAGGATGTATAGAAAAAATATTAAATAATCATTTATAATTATACTTGGGACCAGTTGATCAGAGGAGTTCATTCTCCTTAGTATAATTGATTTGATGGTCACATCTCTCCCTCTATAGTTTATCAGCATGCCCAATGGAATTTTGTCAAGAAGACACATGATGACTTCTTACTGAGTTTTTCTCCTCCTCCTCCTTCTTTTCTTTTGTTTTTGCTTGACAATCATTTTGTGAGAGGGAGGGGACCTCACTCCTTCAGGATTGTACCCTCCATTGTAACAATAACAACAGTTAAGCAAAAACACCATGCACAGTGACCATGTCTTGAGACATTTTAAAGGACTGGGGCTTGAGACTCAGGAAGATAGACTATAGTAGGAAGAAGTACATTTCTGTCTTATAAAAGAGAACACACTCTTGCTCTTTATACTTTTGCCTTTTTCATCTTTATTCAAAGGATAGATCAGAGGGTTGCATAGTGGACCTCTGTTGAAGAGTAGGGAGCTTGTGTGATTGTGTATATAGACCCTTCTCTCCCCCAGGAACCACTAATGGCTAAAATGGGACAGAAGGACATTAGAGTTACATCTGCTGATCCAAAATGTGCTCACCTTTATCACCTAAGAGTCAAATTCAGAGAATGATCTGAGAGCTAGTGGTGGAAAGGGTAATGACAATTTCACCAGGAGTATAATATAGCAGAAATGGATGTATTTACTCATGAATCATTGTAACAGGGGTCACTGTGTAGGATATAATTGGGGAGGGTTACTGCATGTAAGAGAGAGATTATCCCCATGAAGCACTTAGCTGGGATGTGATTCCCTTAAAAGGAAGCACCTGGGGTCGTCCACCTGTAAAAATATATACTCTTTTCCCACATTTGGCTCTTTTTGGACTGAAGGGCTTATCTCTCCTAGGTCTAGGGGATATATTTACTCTGTTTTTAATCTCTCTTTAAAAATTTTAAAATAATAATAAACATTATTGAATAAATATTATTAAATAATAATAAACATTTTGAGTTCCAAAATGTATCCTTCCTTTCCTCTTTTCCCTCCCTCCTCCCTGAGGTGGTAACCAATCAGATATAGGTTATACATGTGCAATTATGCAAAATATTACCATATTAATAATTTTGTATAAGAAAAATTAGATAAAAGAAAAAATGAAAGAGTGAAAAATAGCATGCTTCAGTCTGTGTTCAATCAATATCAATTCCTTCTTTGGAGGTGGATAGTATGCTTCATCATTATTAGTCCTTTTGGATTGCCTTAGATCTTTGTATTGCTGAGAATAAAGTCATTCAAAGTTCTTCATCAAACAACATTGCTGAAACTGTGCACATTGTTCTCCTGGTTCTGCTCACTTCACTAGATACCAGTTCATATAAGTCTTTCCAGGGCTTTCTGATATTGTCCTGTTTCTCAGGTCTTATAGTACAACACTATTCTATCACCATCATATACCACAGTTTCTTTAGCCATTCCCCAATTGATGGGCATTCCTTTGATTTCCAATTCTTAGTCACTACAAAAAGAGCTGCTATAAATATTGTTGTACAAATAGGTCTTTTATGGGATCTTTGGGATATAAGCCTTTTAATCTCTCTTTAATTATAGGTTCTCCTGTTTATGGAAACTTGCATGTGTTTAGTAGTATGATTTCATTGTGCCTTCTGAATGGAGTCACTGTCTACTTTTCCTCCACCAATGTCTACTCAGTATGAGACCTACTAGTTAAAGATCTGGCCACTACCATATTTTCTCTTATATAATGGGAGAAGGATAAAATGATAGCAATGAAAGGAAAGTGAGCAACTAGAGAACACATTTTTTAGAGGAGATAAGAAGAATCCAGCAGTTCACTGCTGATTCAGAGGTAGAATTTCTCTTCTCTTCACAAGAAATACGGAGATAAGAAAGCCTAGAAGGGATGAGCAATCAGTGGGAGTTGTTTTCTCTCTCAGCTTTGAATAGGGGTGATGGTGGATGAAGTTGTCTGGGTGAGTTTCTTTCATTGTTTCATCAAACATCACTCTCAACTCTCAGCCATCTCTCATGGACCTCATCAGTCCAATCACTCTATCTGGTAACAAGAGCCCATCAAATCTTTAGCGGAAGGAGCAGGGGAGCAGGTATTCGTAGAACAGATACTACACTTTGCTTTGCCCATCCACATGGCACCAAGATAGAGAATGAACTATCCTCCTCCAGCTTCTCTTTCTCAGAATTCTTCAAAACAATCCCAGAAATTCATACTGATTGGAGAACTCAAGGATGGCGTTTAATCTTTCACCTACATATAACTGATTTTAAAGAAAGTCCTCTAGTATAGAGGATGCAGAATGTTGATTTCCTCTTTAGTATGATGCCATATTCTATCCTTCAGGTCCAAGAAGGGATTTTTTTTGGGGGGGTGTGGAGTGCAAGTCTTATATGTTGCCTGAAGGATAACCACAGGTTTGGGGGATTGTAGAAACCATGATGGTTAAAGCCATACTATAGAAGGGTGAGGGACAGAGATCGATATATTGCCATGCATGCTATTCCAGTGAGATCTTTGGACAATGAACCTCCATCAGGAAACAGAATTGTTCATGGCAGCTCCAAAACAAACAGAAAACAAAACAAAGTTGGGGTGTCTAAGGGCTTAGAGTAAGGTCATAAGACCGTATGTTTGTGGGGATCTTTGTTAGGGTAAACAAAAAAAAGAATCACTGGAATACCAGGTTAATACTTGTGTAGCAGTCCCAAAATGTGTTTACTCTCTGGGGAAGTCCAAGCCACAAGATGGCACAATTACTCTAGGTAGAACCCACTGGGAGAACTAGGGATTGACTGGTATATTAAAGACTTAACCTTTCCTGAAATACTACATAGTATTATGGAGGTTTGGATGGGCTATTGCTGCTAGATAGAATGATGAAAATTACAAGTTCAATTTCTAAAGGAAAGTAGAAATGCTTTAAATGTTTTCTGTATATGTTCAATGGCTACTGCAGTCTTACATCTTAATAATAGCTAGCACTTATATAGATTTTTAAGGTTTCCAAAGAGTTTTACATATGTTATCTCACTTGATCCTTACAATAACCTTGGGGTATAGTACTATTATTTTTCCTGTTTTATAGATGGAAAAACTGAGACCGACAGACTTACCCAGAGTCACATACATAGTAAATATTTGAGGTCATATTTGAATTCAAGTTGTTCTACATGCCTTTAACATATTCAGCAAGGATTAAATTATTAGTTGAAATAACTTGCCCAATTTAAAACTGAATCATTGTTATTTATTTTTCACTATGATGTTTTCTATGTGATACGTTATCAGCACTCTATGACTACCCATAGTCAGAATCCTATGACACAAGCTGACCTGAGAGAATAAGAAAGGGGAGAGAGAAAGCTGTGGTAACATTGTATTTTTTTTTTTTTTTTTTTTTGTTGTTTTTTTTTTTTGTTTTTAGTGAGGCATTTGGGGCTAAGTGACTTGCCCAGGGTCACACAGCTAGTAAGTGTCAAGTGTCTCAGGCCGGATTTGAACTCAGGTACTCCTGAATCCAGGGCCGGTGCTCTATCCACTGTGCCACCTAGCTGCCCCGGTAACATTGTATTTAAACCTTAACTGATCAAATTTAAAGCCTGCATTTGGGAAACTTGCATTTCTTTGAACAGTTTTCTGGTTGATTCATAGATGTATGTCATGATTTGCCAGACAGTTTATTTGAACTTTAGAGGCAAGGATAGTATCTTGTATTCCCCTATAGTACTTAGCACAGTGCTGATTATACAATAGACAATAAATGCTTTTTAGTTGAATGTATGGATGGATGGAAGGAGGGATGCATAGATGGATGGCTGGATGGCCTCATTGGGCTTAAATACTTTGTCAAGTGTGGGGAAAAAGTTTTTCTAGGTTATCCAAGAAAAGCAAATAGGCTAGTGAACTGAATGCTGCATAGTAAGCAGGCAGTCCTTATAGATTGCATGTCCATTCTTATCTGTGCATCACATCTCATATGCAGGAGGTCGCTGCTATTGAACTCCATTTGGAATCCATCCAACACAAGGTAAATAATATATAGAGAATATATATGAATCTACTTCCTTTTAAGTAGAAAATTTGGGAAATTTCTTGATGTCTCAGTTTTCTCAACAGTAAATATAAAAAAGGTAACAGTTCTGACCTTTCTCACAGAGAGATTTCTCAACACTAACTCAGTAGTACAAGGAGTGCTATATTCACTTATTCAGTGAGTATTTATTGAGTATCTGCTGTGCTCGGGATTAGAGAGGATAATAAGTGTTGGGCTTTTTTCAGAGTAAGTATTTTAGTAATAAGGGGTTAGAACCTGAACCCTGTGTTCATATATTCAGAATATGACTCATGAACATTTTAAAACACATCACTAACATGATTTTAAACTGGTAAATCAAATGCTAAATATCCATACAGAACCGAGAATGTTATATACAGTAATAGCAATACTGTTGTAAGAATAGCTTTGAATGACTAAATCATTTGGAATATTATAAATACTACAAAGGACCTGTAACAGAAGATGCTATCCCCATCCAGAGAAAGAACTGATAAATCCAGAGAAAGAACTGATAAATAGAAGTATGTATAGAATTGCTTTGTACATATGTATGTATGTATATATACACATACACACATACATATTTGTGTCTAATTTGTGCCTTCTCTAGGGCAGGCTGGGGAGGGAGGAAGAAAAAAAATTGCACAGCAGAAAAAACAAGAAAATTTAGAAGGAAGCACAGAAAAGCAGGGTAGCTTTGAAAACAATGTGTAGAATTTATTACAAAGTTTTTCCCCAAGAAAGTAAACAGTGGTTTTATTTTGGATCCTCTTTTTATTCTGTGCTGTATACATGGATTTTTTTCTTTTTGTATTTAAGTTCAAAATAATTTTTTTTTAAAAAAAGGTTATCTACTAGAATTTAAATGTATTTCCCAGTGGGAAAAGTCAACATTGCAGAATCAGAGTCACAGTTTCCAGAGGTGAAAGGGACTCAAAGACCACCTAATCCAGCCCAGGTCTGAAAGGAATTCCCTCTACAAGATTCCTGAAAAAGATTTAGCCAATTTGGGTTGAAGACCTCCAGTAAGAGGGGACTTACTACTTCCTAAGGCAATCCATTCCAGTTCAGCATAGCTCTAAAAGTTAGTTTTCCCTGAATTGAAGGCTAAATTTGCCTCTTTGAAACTTCTAAGCATTTCTCTTAGTTCTCCCCTTTTGGAGCCTAGTAAAGCAGGTACATAACATGGTACATTAGAAAGTGTGGTGGCTCTGGAGTCAGAAGCCCTGGATTCAAATCCTACTTTTGTTACTTACAACTTGTTTGAATTTTTTTCAAGTCACCTCACTCACTCTCAGTTACCTCATCAAAAAATAAAAGGATTTCATTGGATGGCAACCGGCCTTCTTTCCACCTCTGGAAACCTCCAGGTGATAGGTTGCACATCTTGATGAGATCTACCATATGTTGCCCCCAAGGATGCTCTTCTCCTGGCTAAACTTAACTTCCTTCAACTAATCTTCTCAACAGCTAGGTGTTGCAGTGGTTAGAGCCTGGGGCTTGAGTCAGGAAGACCTGAGTTAAAATTTGAACTCAAAAACTTACTAGTTCTGTGACCTTGGGCAAGTCACTTAACCTTTGCTTGCCAGTTTCCTCATCTGTCAAATGAGGATAATAGCACCTACATCTCTACGTGATTGTGAGTCTCTAATGAGATAAAAATCTTAAAGCACTTAGCACAGTGCCTGGCACATAGTAAGTGCTATATGTGTTAACTATTATCTTTTTTTTTGGTATTATATTGATGCCCTCCACTGTCCTTAGTTGTTCCTTTAGGCATTCTCTGTATTTTGTCTTTCCTAAAATATAGAAAATAGAATGGAACACAATACTCTAGATGTAGTCAGACCAGGGCAGAGTACAGCAGGGATCTTACTTCCCTTGCTCAGGCATCAAATCTCTCTTCATGTAGCCTGAGCACATTCAATTTCTTGCCACATCACATTCTTTTTCTTTTTAAATTGTTTTTGCCACATCACATTTTTGACTCATACTTAGCTTGCAGGTCATTAAAATCCCCACACTTTTTCATATGAACAGACCTCTAGTCATCCTTTACTGGTGAAGTTGTTTTTTTTAACACAAGCTTAAGACTTTATATTAATTCTTATTAAATACCAGCACATTTTATTTGGTCTAATGATTGGGGAACATATTTAGATCTTATTTTTTTGTACTTGACACTGTTATCTAGTTGGCTATATCTTCCAGTTTTGTGTTATCTGCAAATTTGATAAGCATGTCATGTGTACCTTTATCCTCATCATTGATGAAACTGTTAAACAGCACAGGGCCAATCAACCACAGATGTTTGTACTATTCCACAGGAGACCTCATTCTGAGTTGACATTGAATGATTAAAGACTGCTCTTTGTGTTATCTTTTCCTAGTTTCAAATATAACAAAATGCATTATAATTTAGTTTACATCTCTTCTTCTAATTCAAAACAATTGTGTGAAATATGTTAAATGTTCTAGAGAAATATAGATAAGCTACATTTGCAGCATTTCTTCCAACTATAGCAGTTTGTTGGTAAATACTTAGCAAATAGCTCTCTTAAAAATATTCACCACACAATTTAAAACTTAATCTACATTAACATTTGTCTATATAATTTTTAAAAATGTGCAATAAAAAGTAAATTAAGCCCTGATTTCCAAGAAATTTACAATGTAATAATCAGCACTTGATAGGCAGTTCTAGGCATTTCCAGAACAGTGATGCCCACCTACCAGTTCAGTAGCTCTATCCAAAAGTAAATACATAAACAAAAAGGGAAATAAGCTTAGTATAGCATAATATATTCTTTTTTTTTTTAGGCAATGGGGGTTAAGTGACTTGCCCATGGTCACACAGCTAGTAAGTGTCAAGTGTCAAGTGTCTGAGGCCGGATTTGAACTCAGGTACTCCTGAATCCAGGGCCGGTGCTTTAGCCACTGCGCCATCTAGCTGCCCCCAGCATAATATATTCTTGATGAAACTTTGCTGGAATTTTATGATAATTGTTTCTTTTTTCAATTTTCTCATTTCCCCTTTGGGGAGACAACACAGCACAATGGGAAAACCTCATCATTCTGCCAGATCCCATTGGTCCAGGTATTCTACCTTATCAACTCTCAAACCTCCTTTTTTTTTTTTTTTTAGTGAGGCAATTGGGGTTAAGTGACTTGCCCAGGGTCACACAGCTAGTAAGTGTTAAGTGTCTGAGGCCGGATTTGAACTCAGGTACTCCTGACTCCAGGGCCTGTGCTCTATCCACTGTGCCACCTAGCTGCCCCTCAAACCTCCTTTTAAGGAGGATGATCAGCTCAGAGAATCTCCTCATTTCTCACCTGGCTATACTGCTTTGGGACTTCTCTGACTTTTCTACCATGCCTCTAAGTCAAGTACCTTCCTAGATCTCTCCTCTACTTTACCTTACCTTCTCTACTTCTGCTTTTCAGCTTCCTTTTGTGTGTTGTCTTCCCCCATTGACCTCCTTCAGGACAGGGATTGTCTTTTTTTCCCCCTGTATTTGTACTTTCCTAGAGTCTAGCTCAGTACCTGGCATACAAGTGGTACTTAATAACTGTCTTTTAACTGACTGACACTTAACTAGTTCTGTGACCCTGGCTAAAATGTGACAAGATTTGTGAAATGATTTGTAAACCTGAACGTGTTATATAAATGATAATTATTGTTATTACTATTATTGTTATTGTTATCATTTCCCCATTGCCCCTCTTTATGTTAAGATGTGAGAAAGAATCACAATATAACCAGAAGATTGAGCCATCGAAATTTCAATGTAAACATCATAGCAAAATTATGGTAATAATACAATAGCTAACATTTAAGGAGTACTGAAGATTGTATGTATATTATCTTATTTGAGCCTCATCACAGTCCTGTGAAATAGGTAATGCAAGTATTATTATCCATGTTTCATGGATGAGGAAACTAAAAAAAATTAAGTGACTTTCCCATGATCACACAGAATGAAAGATGTTAAGGTAACTTCTGTATCTGCCTCTGTGTGAATTCACCATTGCTTTTTCCACTGTATCATGTAGACTCTATGTCCCAAATCCATGATCTTTGGAGTTGTATTTTAACATAAATACTTTACAGTGGATCCACCTGATACCCTAGAATTCTTCCTTTCAGTAACTCTTTCAGAGGAACCAATGCATTATTTGGACTCTGCCTGTCGTCATTCACATTCCCTCACATCTATTTCCTTTTCTGGCCAAACAATGTCTTTGATAATACCTTTTATGATATATCTTTGGTACAAATCATAATTGGTAATAAGTTGCAAGTGATTTTATTTCTACTGTCTATTTCCACTGATATCTGTAATGACGATTCTTCTGAGTCTTTTGTGTTTCCTGGTTTGAAGTGGTTTAATTTCACCAGGAAAATGCTGCACTTAAACTTACTATGATAAAGATCCTAAAATAAATTATTTTCCCATAAGAAGCATGGAAAAAGCCATAGATAACAAGATAAAACAAACAATTTGGAACATTTAATGCTATGGTTTTGGTTTTGAGTTCAACTCAAAAAAAATTGTCATGAATGTAATCCTCTTGAATTTCATTTTCTTTCCCCTAAATAAAAAAAAAAGTCCTATAAAAGCTGGAAATACAGTTCTTTACATCCATTTCCTCTTTTACAAAAAAAGTAGTTCTGGCTTAGTGTGTAGTTCCTCACACAAATTTTGAACAGGGAAAAAATTGTTCAAGATTTTTGGAAGTGGGTGGGAAAGTGGGTGGTTGTGAAACTTCTGGCAAAATGTGAAAACCAGAGAAGAGACAGCTTTTGAGAACTGTGAAATTCTATTAATGGATACCAAAGAGAGAGTTTGTGGATACTTTAAGTCATCCCGACATATCTAGCTCTCTTCTTAAAAAGAAATAGTAGATCAAGGACATGAAAGAAGCACAGGCAAAGATCCTTTCCAAGTAGCTTTTGGAAGGCTTGTGAATTCAGGATTTAAAAGAAAAGGATCCAAGAAGTCACAGCATAACCAATCAGTTGAGTAAAAAGCATTAAGCACTTACTCTGGGTATGTTCTGAGAGTACTAGCACCTCTAGTGTGAGGGCTTGCCAAGCCTTTTTCTGGGTAGGTGGCTCATCTAACTTTGGTAACCACCTTTCACCCATCCCTCACCCCTGGCTCCAAGAAGCTGTAGCATGCACAGCAGCTATACCCAAGTAAAAACATCTCAGCAGATGGGCTAAAACCGAGATGAGAGTAACTGATAGGCCTCAGACCCTTTGGTGAGTTAGGGGGACGTCTACCCCAAGCATGTGAAGACTCCCCCTGGCAGAATGTGTGTCTGAGAATAATTTGTTATAATGTCTATGAAGGTAGCTGAAGCAGTCTTTGTGGAGTGTTTAGAGTTTTGTCAGACATTGAAGATGTACCTTGGACCATCACCAGACTTCTGTCTTGACACTGGACTTCAATGACCAGAAAAGAGAGTGAGGGTGATGACTTTGTTCACTTAAATCGAATTCAAGTTTCATTCAGGTTAAAGTTCAATTAAATGGCCTGGGAGGTCTCTTCTAAATCTTAGGTTTTGTGATACTGCAGATGTATTTTTCAGGTACTCTTTTTATAGGGATAGTTCAAGAGTTCCACCCCTTCTTCTTTATCTTCTTCATCTTTTTCCTCCTCATCCTCCTCATTGTTGTCATCCTCATCATCACTTATTTATTTATTAAGTTCCAAGCATTGTACTCAACTGGTAGGATATGCTAGGCAAAAAACACAATCCCTGTCTTCAAGAAATTCAGTCTAACATGGGAGACAAAGTAGCTCCTAAATAATTTGAATGGGGAGATGCTTTTTTTCCCTCTCCCACTAAGGAAGGTTTAAAAATTCGTTTAAAAAATTTGCTTAGGGGCTCAGAACTTCACTAAGGCTTCTATCTAATATTTAACATCTAGGGAGACAAAAACTAAGAAAGAATAACACAATAACAGTGCTTCTGTTTGATATAAAAAAAACATTTGATGGCTACCTAGAATGTGTTTTTATCAGAAAATGCCATCAGTGAATAGTTATAACATTAATATAAAGTGACCAAATTCTTGTCATTGCAGAAAGTCTGTCACTGTGATTATTTGTGGACAATTCATCCCATCAGTAAGTGACAGCACAGGGCTAAATAATTCTCCTTGCTCTCAAGTCCTATACCTATAGTAATGAGTACTTTGCAGAGGGTTTGTTTAAAGAATTATTGGTGGTGGGGAAGCTGTAGACACACATGCCCATATTTGAATGTAAAGAATACATAGATATTATAAAGTGTTTAGCACTGTGTATGGTACATAGTAGGTGATATATAAATGTTAGCTTTTTTATATACTGACATGGAAAAGAAACAATTATATAAACCATGCACATATTTCAACAGAGGATATGAATAATAACTTATTTCTGTAGAGTTCTAAGGTAGGCATACTACCTTATACATATACCTATTTTTATCCTTACAAAATCTTTGTAAAGTAGGCTATACTATTTTATAAATTAGGAAACTGAGTCTGAGAGAGGATAAAGGAATTGCCCAGGCTCTTACAGCTAAGTACACCACTGAGGCAGGATTTGAATTCAGGTTTGCCTGACTCCATGTTCACCATTCAATCAATTGTACCACCTAATTGCTTCCTATCCATAAGAATAGGTGGAATTTTTTTAAATTTATCAATTAGCTCTGGTCACTTAAACAAATAAAAATGCCTCAATTTATCCAACTCCCAAACACCAGGGACTAATTCCTCTTTAGCTTCCTCCACCCATGGCTTTTGGCTCACAATTGCCTTCTGATCCCCACAGTACCCTACTAGCAAGCAGGGAAGGTCTTTGCCCTTCTGCAACACCGTGGGCCTGATTCCCCCAGAAAGCTAACTTTTTCTATCCAATCTCCAATCCCTCCCCACTCTCTACAGGACTGTTAAAACTTACCTTAAATCAGTGTTAGATGAATCACTTTCCATGACATTTAAATAGTGTTCCTTGTACTGAATCTGCGAATTCCACTGATGACACCAATGTCCCTTCCAATTTACTGTTTTAAAATTAAAACTTCAAATATAGACTTTATATTTTTGTTAGATTTTTAAAATTATAAACATGCCTTTCATATAATTGGTAATACTCTTCTTTTACTATACTTAAAATTTGCAATTTATGTTTCTAATGTTTTTGCTATTATTACTGTCACTACTGCTGCTGCTTTTCTTCAATAAAAATTAATTTAATTACTTTTAATTTAAGTAAATTTATTGTAAATTTGTAACTTGTAAATCAAGTAAATTTAAGTAAAATCATTTGCTTTTGAATTACAATTAAAAGTAATTTTAATGGTATTTTTGGATCCAGAATCAGTCATTAGATAAGGAATAAGTAGGTTTTCAACATATAACTGAAATTGCTTATTTCCACACATCCCAAATTAATGCTGCCTACAGTTGTGGTTATTTGAAAGATACAAACACTAAAGGAACTAACAACAAATGAAATCACCAGTAATAACACACTTCCCTATATATATAAAGAATAACTTTTATATCTTTTTTCTGATTTAATTTATGTGAGTATGACTTAAAGCACACACATGCATGTCATTTTAATATTTATTTCGTATACTTAGGAGTTATTTTTTGCATGCTACTTTTCTTAGCATTCCTTTTCCACTCTGTTTTGTGTAAGAATCCCCATGTTAGAACATCTGCCCTCTGTATATTTTCACTTTTTCAGTGTGGATTAGATATGAAATAATGATTTATGTTCTAATTATTTATGTGTTAATATTACCTTCCCATGTGAACTGTAAGCAGAGGGACCATGTCTTTGACATTTCACATAGCTCAGCTGCCTTATTGTTCCATTCCTGTTGCTCTTTCCTCCCACTGGAAAGCTCCTTCCCAGGCTTCTATCTTGAGAATGGGCCCAGATAAGCCATGGTTCATTCTCTGGATTTCACCACCATCCCCCTACTTAAGTACCTTCTGCCCCTCTTTATGTATTATTTTCTCCTATTAAAATGGGGGAAAGCAGGGATTGTTTTTCTTTTTTGCTTCTACTTATGTCTCCACTGCTTAGCCAATACTTGGTACAGGTTAAGCACTGTACAAATGCTTGTTGACTTGACTAATGGGAATAGCAATCTTTGTCATAGCAGCAGAATCTTTGTCCTTCCCTCCTCAGTGGCAAATTCAATTGCTGGGAAGTAATGTAGGCTCCATCTCTGTCTTTCATATACCTTCAGAGAAACTCAGGAGGTATGGCTCATCATTACTATTGTGACTTAGTGCCAAGCAGCTGGCTTTCCAAAGGAATGGTGACTGAGTAGGAGACATATTGCCTGAGGAAAAGGAAAAAAATAAATGGGACTGACTCACCCTAATCCAGTAAGGAATGGGAAATAGAGAATTTAATCACAGTGGCTCTTATAGTTGCATAAGAAGACTTTTTTTTGAAGGGTGGATTTAGGAAATCTGAGTGTAAAGAGAAGTCTGGAGGCATTCTGGCCCTGGGCATGGACAAGTGGACAAGTTTCAGTAAGCTTTGAGATCCCCAAAGAGTTATATAATATCAGTTATCTGCTGGCAGAAACTAGTCTATTTAGCACCTGGTTTGCAAGAATAATTAAGTACAATCATAAGATATTTGATCATGTGCTTATTTTTTACTGATTACTACACTGCAGGTAAGATTCTCCTTGGCTCAGGATCCTCCTATTTCTCTCCTCCAACCCCAAACAAAAACAAAAGCAAACTATAGATCTTATGATGTCTTAGAATTTTTGTTTCTTCTACACAGAGCAATACCCCAAATTCTTTCTACAATACACACCCCTGAAATGAATTTATTTTAATGAGCTGATTTGAAAGCACTTTTTGGGATGATTGCCCCAAATTTTCCTTTAAAGTATAAAATTGAAGAGAAGAGAATATAGAAGAATAGAGACAAATTCTTTAAGCTAGAAGCAAATAGAAGTAATTGAAAAAAAGAGTGTAACAAGCAAAAAAAAAGTGAAAATGAACAAACTCTATTTAAAAGCCAACCCTACTGTACTTGGACTAAAATTTTCTATAGAGTAATACCATATGCAAAAATGAACAAAATACATCATTTTGCATTGTGTCAACAAGCAATAGGATGCATTATGGCAGAGTAGAGAGAGAACTGACCTTGAAGTCAGTGAAGACCCAGGTTCACATCCCTCCTACTTCTGACATATAATACTAGTATGATCGTAGGCAAATCACTTAATTTTACAGTCCCCCTTAACCCCCCCCCAACTCAAGATTAAACCTTTTAGAGTAGGAGCTGACTGACCTTGGCAGAGGGAGTTTTCTCACCAGGAATTTCTTATATTCATGCAGTCACTAGACCAGTCTGAAAAATAAACACGCAAAAGAAACAGAAGATATTGGGCATGAGAAAGTTCTTATGTACATTTGGCATCTGGCAGTTTAACAGAGCATTGGAAATGATATTTGAATTATTAGAGCAGTAAATCTCAATCCTCAGGATAGGACACTTATGTATTACACATTCAGAGTTCATAATTAAGTGTTGAAAAAAAAAAGGATTAGAAGAACCATTGGGAATACTGTTTTGTGGAACCTAGCCCCATGAAAACATTTCCCCTATATTTTGAAGATAATAACATCCATGTAGAAAACATGAAAAAAATTTCTGTGCTATTATATGAGATTTTCTGCTTTGCTCTGGAAATGACAATGTAAAAAGTAAAATTGACTTCTAGGGCAGTGGTACATATATTTCTTTGCATTAGGGCAGTCAGCATCTAACTGGGGCTCCCCAAAGGGATTAAAGTTGTCTATTCAAGGAAGTGTTTAATGTATAATGTAGATCATGTACAGGACAGGTTTTGTTTTGCTTTGTTTAATTTCTTCTACCACAAAAGACATACTTAAAACACAGAAGACTCATAAACATGATTCACAAATGTTAAAATATGAAGCAGTAAGCCACAACCTGTAATATATTCTCTGAGGAGGTTGGTACTTAAAATACTAAATCATTAAATACTTTGAGGTTATACTGAGCAAACATTTCAGCTTCATCTTAGTTCTCTATAGTCTGAGAAACTTACTCATTTTATGGCAATCCAGAACGTGGTCATATTTTCCTCTGAGAAATACACTTATCTTAGAATGACTATTAGACCACCAGTGCACAGGGAAAGAAACAAAACGGAAAAGACTACTAAAGCCTTGAGATACCAATTTAGAAAGAGTGAGACAACATATGACCTTGCTGCCTTGTATGAACAGACACCATAACTATGGAAAGGGACAGAGTAACAAGGATGAGAGAAATTTTCTCTCTTCCCCCAAGGAAGGTTCAGGAGAGAATGTTTGGAATCTCAACCCACATATTCTAAAGAGAGGGAAAAGAGCTAGGGTACAAATTGCCTATCTCTTTAAAATTAACTGAGTGGAAGGTCCTTTCTGGTCAGTGACCAAATCCTTTTTGACACAGTAGCTCCGTCATTGGGTTAGGAGTAGGGTAGGAGTGGGAGAAATACAGAAACCTCTGGTTGGTTATGCCTTTAATCAAGCAAGGAACTGGAAAGGTGCCAGAGCACAGACCTATCTCTATGCATGCTCCATGGGATGGCCACTGTTTACAGTAGTGCTGTAGAAACTAATTGAGTAACTCTAGAGTTAGCTATCATTTTGTTTTCTTTGTGTTTGGGATTTGATGCTTGGACAATCATAAAAATTAATTCATCTCATAATAAAAATCTATGTTATTGACACATTTTCTTGTCTCTTCAAATGTCCCAATTTATCCAATTATTTAGAATGTGTTGTTTCAAGATTAGGTGTACATACATTATCTATTAAAATATACACACATATCTACATATATGCACACACACACACACATATATGTATATACTTAAAAGCCTGAGTATATAATTGGAGGCCAATTATTTTACATTCATTCTAAGATAGGCCCATAATAAACTGCTTCAGTAATTTTGAGTATACTCAGTGACGTATTATAAAACAATAGGAATCAATTAAAAATTAGGTACTTTCTAAGTGACTGACAAAAAAGGCAAAACAGATGGGTTGTCAGTGCATCCTTATTCACTATTGCAACTAATATTTACTTCAACTGAACCTACTACTCAATGTGTCCTGTCAAATTTTTTAGAAAAATTAATTCCACTATTTTGGCAAATTTTAAACACAAATTTAAAAACCAGAGTTCTCATGTTTTAAGCAAAGATATGATGATTTGAGTTATCATATCCAATAGTGTTCTCACTGATAGAATAGTGATCATGAATAATTACAGCTTTCTTACAGAATACGTTTTTTGTTAATATTATTAGATCAAAACAAAATTGACCTGAAATTATGATTTTAAAATGTCATATGTATTAGTATTATTAAAAGGAGATACATTTTTTAAAAACCTGTTGGAAAAATTTTAAAGATTGCCACTACAGTTTTCTTTAAAAAAAAAAGGGGGCAGCTAGGTGGCACAGTGGATAGAGCAATGGCTCTGGATTCAGGAGGACCTGAGGTCAAATCTGGCCTTAGACATTTGACACTTACTAGCTGTGTGACCCTGAGCAAGTCACTTAACCCCAATTGCCTCACCAAAAAACCAAAAACAAACAAACAAAAAAAGAATGAAGGACAAAAACCAACCAAGTGCCTACTATGTGTCAGGCATGATGCTAAACACCTTATTATTATTATTATTATTATTATTATTTTGTGGGGCAATGAGGTTTAAGTGACTTGTCCAGGGCCACACAGCTAGTAAGTGTCAGGTATCTGAGGCTGGATTTGAACTCAGGTCCTCCTCAATCCAGGGCCGGTGCTTTATCCACTGCACCACCTAGCTGCCCCCTAGTACTAAGTTCTTTAAAAAAATTAACTCATTTATTCCTCACAACTACCTTGCAAAGTAAATTCTTTTATTATTCCCTTTTAACATTTAAGGAAGCTGAGACAAACAAAGGTTAAGAGACTTGCCTAGGGCCACACAGGTAATAACAGTGTGAGGCTGCATTTGAACTCATTAGGAAGACTCAGGTCTTCCTAACTCCAGGTCTAGTCCTCAAGCCATTGTGCCACTCAGGTGATTAGTCTCCAAGCCATCTCCCTTGACACTTGGACAATGGTGATTGTACAGTCTCGGTATGCTTCTACTCTGAATTACTTGTCCTGCAAAGACTTTTGCTGGCAAATCAAATCCATGGAGGGTGGGAGGGAAGAAAGGAAGGAAGGAAGGAAAGGGAAGGAAAGACAAAAGAAAATGTAAAACATCATAAAAAGCATTTGTTTTATACTCTTTGAAAACAATCAGAAGCAGGTAAGTACAATATATGTATGGTATTGGTAGGGGTCTAATATGTAGATATTACTAGCCTACATGTGGCATGAATAGATATATGTGTGAGTGAGATTTTCCCTAACCCCTTAGATATAAGTGATTTAACTATGTTAGTAATCAGTATTATAGACTACAAATGAATTTTGAGTCTTCTCTAGTCTCTTAGGTTAATAATAATATAGTACAGAGCATAGATATGTATATTCTTTAGTTGATTTCTTGTAAACTTGTCTTTAACTCATGTCCCTCTCCATGATGGTTCCAAGGTACATTGTGATTAACCACAACACTCAAAATAGTATCTTCTAAACTGAAGTAGCCAATCAGCATTGAGAACCCTAAACATAACCCCGTTTGTTTTACAGACTTGACCAAATCCCAGACTTTTCTGTCTGCCAAGCAAAATCATGCCCATGTCTCTGTCCAGTCCCTGTCCTCATGAGCCATGTAGACACCCTTGATCATGACTACTATGTCTTAATTTCTCTTTTCTGTATCATTTAGATTGCATAATGGAAGGGGTTTGTCTAAATTTAGTAATGTATAAATACTTAGACACCTTATAGGGGAATAAAAACCCCTGGATCCTTGGGCTCGGGGTCTTTTAGGTCCTACCCCTGAATGACTGACTGCCTTTTTTGTGAGACAGATACCCTCTCTCAATAAACCTATTTTCTATGGCTTGGAGACCTCGCCTTCCTTTTTCTTTGTCGGACTTAGAAACTTTTGCAACAAATGATCTATGATCTGGTCTACACCACATCTAAGGGACACTGCAATGTCTACCTTTCCAATGAAAGCTGCCTAGATGGGAAGGGGCAAGCAAGGTCCAGTATCATTATGACTAGCCACTTTTTTCTTTTTTGGCAATACAACATTATTTGGGGGGACTATTAGAATCTGGGGAATCAGGAATGCTTGCATGTAGATGGGGACATTTGATCTGGGTCTTAAAGGTAATTAAGAAGTCTAAGAAGTAGAAGTAAGAAGGAGTTCCAGGTATGGGAATGGATCCCTTGCAAAAGCATGGATATGGGAAATGGAGTGCCTGCCATATGAGAAATAGTAACCTAGTCAGAATGATCAAAGAAGGAGGTAACAAGCATGCCTTAAACACCTACCGTGTGCAGGATTGTTTCACTTTTGTTTATATTTCATGTGTCTAGGCTCATAACAGCCACTTAATAAATAGATGTTCATTTATTAATTTTTACAAAAATGAAAAAATGCAATTCCTGACAATGAGGAGTTTATATTTATAGAAATTAATTGTGTTGTTATGAGGGACTTTCACTCTTCTTTCTCCAAGTGGTTTATCAGGCATTATATCTTTCTACACATCACATATATATGCATGTATATATGTACAAATAACACACATGTATAATTGTATGTGTGCATGTGCATACACACATACATACACATGTATACCTATGCACGTATACGCATATACATATACATATAACTATGTGCATAGTTATAGATATTGAGATGATATGAATATAGGTATACATAGATATAGGTATGGCTATAGATATAGATATGGATATAGGCATAGATAGATATAGGTATAAATATGAATATAGACAGATGGAGATGGAGATAGATATATAGATATAGATAGATATTATATATAGATATAGATATAGTCTATGGGTCGACTAAGGGAGAAGAAATTTGGAATAAAAGGCATTCTCCTAGACTTTTCTCAAAGGGATAATATAACACTGAATTTACTATGTTCAGTTTAGGTCCCTTCCACCAGAGACTGATATCACAAAAGACCACAAAAGATTTATTTTGTTTTTCCTAGAAAGAAACTTGGGGACTAATAGGAAATCAGAGTTTTGCCATCCCTCCCCTCCCCTTCTCTCCTCTTTCATAAAGGCTTTGAACTGTGGTAGAGCTAAAGTCTGTAATTGATACTCCACATTGTCAAGGTCAACACTATTATTCCAGTCACTCACATCCAAAATATCACTGTTATCCTTGAGTTCTCATTCCCACTGATCCCCCATATCTAATCCAGATGTTGTTTCTATGGACACAACACCACTCACAACTTTTTCTCTGACCACATAGACTCCATCCTAGTTCAGGTCCTTGTCACAATCCCACTTGCACTACATTGAATATCAAAAGCCTTCTACTGGGGGCGGCTAGGTGGCGCAGTGGATAAAACACCGGCCCTGGATTCAGGAGTTCCTGAGTTCAAATCCGGCCTCAGACACTTGACACTTACTGGCTGTGTGACCCTGGGCAAGTCACTTAACCCCCATTGCCCCGCAAAAAAAAAAAATAATAAATAAATAAATAAATAAAATAAAATAAAAAGCCTTCTACCTGGTCTTCCTGCCTCAAGTCTTAACCTATTCCAATCCACCCACCACACAGTTGCCAAAGTGATTTCCCTAAAGCACAGTTATGACTTTATCGTTAATCTATGTGCTAAACTTCAGCAGATCCCTATTGTCCCTCAGAACATTTGTAAACTCTCTTTCACATTTAAATTCCATTAGAACCTAGCCCAGCCTCCCTTTCTTGTCTTATTACTTATTTATTTCTCTTCACATATTCTATGGTCTAATCAAAAACATATTTTTGAGTTCTTACTGCATTACCTGGTACATAGTAGGTGCAATGTTTGTTATCTCCTTCCCATTAAGTTCTATTTCTCATGTACATGCCTTTGAAGCCACTCGCCCTCACCTCTACCTCTTAGACTTCCTGATTTCCCTGAAGATCCACATCAAATGTCTCCATCTACATGTACGCTTTCCCGATTCCCCAGCTGCTAACATTCCCTCCAAATAATGTTGTATACATTTTGTATGTAACTGTATCAACATGTAGTCTCTCCAAATAGAATGTAAGTTTCTAGAAAGTAGGGATTATTTCACTTTTATCTTATAACTCCAGTGTCTGATATGGTGCTAGGCTCATAATAGTCACTTAATAAATGGATGTTGATTTAATAATAGTTGCAAAAATGAAAAAAAAAAGATTCCCTGACAACAAGGAATTTATAATTATGGAAATGAATTGTGTTGTCCTGAGGTAAATGAGTTCTCCTCACTAGAAATTACAGTGTGTGTGTGTGTGTGTGTGTGTGTGTGTGTGTGTGTATGTGTGTCTGTATTTGTTTAATTCCAGTAGCCTTATATATGGCTAGTGGCAGTGTGGAAAGAGAGTCAAAAAGCTTTGGGTTCAAATTCCACTTCTGATGTTTTCTATGTGAATGTGGGCAAGACAATTAACCCTCAGCTTATAGTACCCACATCTCATGGTTTCACTGAGTTGAAATTTAAAATTTGCAAATTTGGAAAAAACTTGCAGAATATATAAATAGGCAATTTAGGGTAGAAGAACTCAGGTAAAATATAGTAACTAGTGACCCCATTGCTGGAAGTTCTGGTCAGAGGTCTGAATCTTTATTTTGCCCAGTGAACCAGAACAGTGTCATTAACTCCCTTTTGCCTTAGCTTCTTCATGGGTAACATAGGAATGACAGCATGTGTGTACTACACTAAATAGTTGCAACAAATAGCGATAACAAATGATCATTTTGGTTATACAAATAGAAAGTGCTTCATGAATGCTTTGAAAACTATGCTCTATTGTTCCATTGTCTTACATGAACATATTTCTTGGATTTTTACCATGATATAAAACATCCTGAAATGTCTGGAAATGGAGTGTGGGAGAAAAAAAATTGTTGTACTATGCTGAATATTGTTACCTTTCTGAACACTCATAGACCATCAAAAAGAATAAGTATTGTCCCTGTGGGTCAGGACAGAGATGCTATAGAAAAACATACTTGCCAATTGTTGTATGACTCGATCAATATTTTTTGAACCTCTAGTCTCAGAAATTAATTTCCCAAAAGAGCAGTAGAGAGAGTGAAAACAATCACTAAACCTTTCAAAGCTTTCTCTTCATCATGAAAATAGTTCCTTTTGGAGGGTAACTTTTACAGACTTCCTCCCTTATACCCCAAGTTATGTGCCTTCAGGGCCTCTAATTGGATACAAGGACAGACTTGCTGAATTTTTATTATTTGTATGTAGACTGTCAGGCTCTTAAGGGTTTTCATTTGTACTGTATGTTATTCAATTTTGTGTATTCACTTAAATGTGAGGTTGAGTCTTTAACTGGTTGGTAAACACTCCTAGGAAGCATACAAAAAATAGAAAACAACTGCTTCCTATTATATAAATTTATTTATATTATTATAGCTGTTCAATTAAGACACTGGATAAGATACTAAGTTGTTTTGTAGCCATCCTTTAAGTTGGAGTTAAGTCCTGTTACTGACACATTGTAGTGATATTACTATGGGCAAGAAACCTAACATCTCAGTGCTAGACCAGTGGTGTCAAACTCAAATAAAAATGGATGCCTGTGGACTGCGTTGACTTTGAAAACCACAAATTAACATTATCTATGTTTAATTGTATTTATATTTACTTTATTAAGCATTTCCTAATTGCATTTTAATCTGATTTCTGCCACACTTGGGAGTGTTGGGGCTCTCATACGGCCTATAGGCCTGAGTTTGACACCTCAGCTCTAGACAACAAGTCTTTAAGAAAATAAATTACAGAAGAGTTACCAATCCACCTAGGTGGAAGGAAGTCCATACACTTATAAAATCATATGCACTGACCAAAATCACAAGAAAGAAAGTAAAAAGAAAAAAAAATTCCTAAACTGAAAGGCAGATCAGCATAGTGGATAGATTGCTGTAAGGGTCTACAAGATGACCTGGGTTTAAAAGTCACCTTTAATCATTTATTGGTTGTACAGATTAGGTTTCTCCATCTATGAAATGGAGATAAGAGCTACAGTAATTACTTCACAGGTTTGTTATGAGGCTCAATTAAGCTGATTCATAGAAAGTGCTTTGCAAATTTTAAAGTGTATATCAATATCAAATACTATTATGTTACTAAATACCAAATATGTGTAGCTTTCCTTTTTATAAATGCCAGTCACTTTTGATAGTTGTTATTTTTATGGCTCCCTGTGCTTCATGTCATCATAAAGCCATAAGTGGCAGATTTTATACTGATTCCTTTTTACCCCCATTGGTTATCCCTCATGTTTTCCTCCAGTTCCTAACCACTTTCTGTCTCTTTGAAATTACTATAATTTCCCTCTTTATGATTCTATTTAAGAAATCTGTGCCCAGAGTCTACTACTGTATTTTTTTTTTATTGTGGTATGCACATGTCTGTTGACCCTAAGTTTACCTTTCTACATTCTTTTCAACTGTAGATCTTCTACCCAGGCTTTCCCCTTAGTTCTCCTCATTATCTTACTTTGTTTTCCTTTCTCCATAGCTTCCTTTCTTCATATAGCTTTAGTTCAATTTGGCGTCTTCTTGCATTTCTGACCCCCCACCCTCCTACACTCTGTCTTACCCTCTATTCTGCCCAAGCATCTCTTTTCACTGAACTCTTTGTCTTTTTCGCCCACTCCCAACTCCATGCCTTGTTTTGCAATGCCCTTTATGCCTGGAACTGCCACCCACTAACATTCACAGACCTCCTTCCAAAACTCCTGCAAAACACTTCCCTTGAAGATTGGCAAATCCTGCTGTCTCTCTGTCCCTTTTTGTGTCTACACAGTAGAAACCACTTTGCTTCTTAGTTTATGTGCATCTTGCTCTTTAATGAAGAGTTTTCATTTTCTACATTCGTTCATTCATCTATCCAATAAACATGACGAAGAACCTCCTATATGCAAAACACTATAATCTATGCCTATTCATATATTTGACCATGTCATGAACATGCATGCACGCACGTGCGCACACACACACACACTCACACACTTTCATTCAATAACTCTACTGGCTCCCTTTTACCTCTGGGATCAAATACAAAATTCTATGTTTGACTTTTAAAGCCCTTCATAAGGTGGTACCTTCATATTTTTATATCAGAGAACTTTAATGTAATGTTACAAAATTCTTTGAAATAGGAAATGTCCATGTTATCTTTTTTTACATGAGGAAAATGTACCTCAGAGAGGTTCTATGGTTTGCTCTAAGTTAGATTTCTTGGAAGTGGCAGAGCTAGGAATTAAACCCAGAACTTGTGACTAGAGGTTCAGGACTTTCCTTACTGTACAACATCATCATCTTGGAATTTGCACCCTTCAGTACTTCAGTGGATAGATCTCATTGATGCAGGCCATTCCTCCAACAGCAGAGAACACAACTCATCCATATCTTCTCATGCTATGTAATTCTTGCTCATGACTCCTTAGAGCTAATCTACAGAGGACTAATCCAATGTTCAGAAGACCTGACAACAGTTCTTTTTACATTTTGTGTTTGCTTATCTTCACTGCAATATGTCCAATAAACACCATGTCCACTGAATTTGACATGGTTAATTTGCAACCTTTCATGAGGTGAAATGCATGTTATAGAGTGCCCCATTCAATAAAAACATATATTTCTTCACAAAATATTAACTATATGCACAAACATATGGTTATATGATGTTTTTGGATCTCTGTAACTAGCTCTTTCTTGAGAAATGCCAGACATCTACTTCCATGTTTTGAATCAATGAAAAAGTGTTTATGAAGAGCTTACTATGGGCCAATCATTATACTAAGCCCTGGGGATACAAGAACATCTTTCATGTAAATTTCATTTAATGAAAATATATGATTATTCCTTTTAGAGAATAACATCTACTGAAAATTTTGGAACTGAAGAATCAGCATAGACACAACTCAAAATGAATCAATTATTAATACTGGAAATAAGGCTACATACAGTTTACAAATATTGAAGTAAATCACACACACACACACACACACACACACACACACCAGGGAGTTTAGGGGATTTTTGTGTCCTCTTTCTTTTTCTTGGTTTCATAAATGTAGATTTTAAAGTGATTTGTGTATGACATGCAGACTTATTTGTTCTTATAGTGGAATATGGCCCTAAGCATGAGTTGCCAAATCTCCCAGTATTATGACAGGTTTCAATTTTAGAATGGATCAATGCTTAATGAATAGTACATCAGGCTGGCCTGGGGCTCAGAAAGTGTCATTATTCTTGAGCTGTGATTATAGCAAATAGGAAAATCCCATCTCCATTAGGCTTCCTCTAGTCTACATGGAAAGTTCCTTTCTCTGAACCCCTGTTGTGTTTTACCACCTATCCTACTCATCTTCATACTTAATCATTTACTACTGTTTTTCCTCCTTATCTAGATTACAAACTGACTTCATTTCTTCTGAATGCCTTTCAGAACCTAGCATAGTGCTGTGCATATAGTAAGAGTTCAACAAATATTTAATAAGTGAAAAAAAGAATGCATGAACAAATGAATAGTATTTCCATTGCTACTCTTGCAAATAGTTCCAGATCATTAAGCTGTATTTAGGCTCATTATTTATTGGGAAAACATAGTTTCAATATTACCACTCTCACCCACATGAGGAAAACTAAATTCAAATTTATCAGAATTTTGGATAGTATTTTTAAAAATCTTTTTTCTTAGATGGAATAATAACAATTTGCTTTTGCATATTGCTTTACAGTATACAAAGATGTTTTCATATACATGATAGTTTAATGTCCCACAACAGCTTTAATAATATATGTGGGGCATTAAACAAATAATTAAGTAGACGAGGCTTTGGATTTGGAGACAAAAACCAAAATTTAATCAAACTGCTCTGTCACTTAGTAATTTGGGGCTAGCTGGCATAGTGGATAAAGTGCTGGACCTGGAGTCAGGGAGACCTGAATTCAAATGTGGCCTCATACATTGACTAGCCATGTGACCATGGACAAGTCATTTACCCCTGTCTGTCTTTGTTTCCTCATCTGTAAAATTAGAATAATAATAATAGCATCTATCTTCCAGAGTTGTTATAAGGATAAAACGAGGTAATATTAGTAAAGTACTTTGTAAACTTTAAAGTGTTATATAACTGCAAACTCTGATGCTGATGACAACTTCTAAATTGAGATCCCCCTGCCCCATCTGTTAAATAAGAAAGATGGACTAGATTATCACCAAGTCCCTATCATCTCTAAAATGTTAATACTGAACCTAGGGCTATAATCCAGCTCTTTCTCACCCAAAGTCCTGTACTTTTCCATTTTGAGTAAACGTGGCATAAGCACTTTCTGTTCTAGGCTTTGGCAAAAATCAAAAATCAATTTTTAAAAGGATGAATGAAGGTACAATTGGAACAAGATGGCCACCAAGTTCCCTTTTCATTCCAAGAATCTGCGTTTCTGTATTGCTCAGGCTCCCACAAATAAACAAAGAATGTCATGTTGTCTTTGTTATTTCAAGTGGTGTTTCCTAACTGGAAGGCCTTTTCTCTGGTCTAAAACTTTTATCATATTTCAGGATAAAGCTGACCTGTCCTTAGCTAAGTCAACAGCTGAAATGATTCTTAGTCAGAGATACCATTTGTCTGCTGTGTGTCGTGGTGTGTGTGTTTGGGGAGGGCAGGTGGGTGCCCTTCCTAAATGAGATACCTTTGTTTTCATTTAGATATACTTGGGATGGAGTTTGGAAGTAAGGCAGCTTTTCTCCCACGTTTTATCCGTCTCTGCTCCTAACTAAGCTTTCTTGTGGGAATGAAGGTAAAGGGTTGAGACAAAGCACTCAAGTGGAATTTTAACAATCCCAGGCAGAATTAGTGTCTCATCTGCTGGCATTGCATATATGTAGATTTAAAGAAACAATTTATACTCTGGGCACTAGATCTCTGTCCTTAGACAGAAAGCATTCTTACTGTTGGCTGTGATCACCATGGTCATGAAAAGTCCATTTTTCTTGCTGCTCCTCTGGCAAAGAATAGGCGCTTAATAAATATTTATTAACTCACTGACAGATTGGTTGCAGAAACATCCTCAGGTTGCTCCTTAACTCTACAGAGAAGATACAATCACTGAGCATGTTTCAACTTAGAATGATCTTGTCAGTTCCTTAGAGATTTGGATTGATTCTTAAAATATATGAGACTTCCCTGGAAAATGGACACTAAGAAAATGAGATCATTTCTCTTGAATCTGCATTAGCCTAGCATTATAGCATGGGCTAAGAACCAATGGTTGTTGTGGCTAGAGGGCTGAAATTGCAGTCAATAAAAATAATAGTACCTGACATTTATAGAGTGCTTTGAGGTTTGCAAAACAATTTGTATATCTTATTTAATTTTAGCCTCAGAAAAATCTTATGAAGTAGATAATAATAGTGATAATAATAAGCTATTTTTAAAAATATAGTGACTTAAGGTATGCAAATAGCTGTACCTTTATCATCTCATTTGATCCTCAAATGCTCCGGAGTATCAATATTCCTATTTTACAGATAAGGAAACAGATGCCCAAAGAAATCAAGTGGCTTGTCACTCAAAAATATATACATATAGATGCATATGGCTTGCATTTATATCTATTTATACTCATATTTATTTATTGCTTTAAGTTTTGCTAAGTGTGTTACAAATAATATATCATTTTCTCCTTACAACTTTGGGAGGTAGACCCTATTATCATCCCCATTTGAGAGATGAGGAAACTGAGGCAGGCAAAGGTTAAATGACTTGCTTGAGGTCACATAGCTAGTAAGTTTCTGAGATAGGATTTTAATTCATGTGTTTCTGACTCCAGGTCGAGTACTCTAGTACCTTCCTCACTGGATTTTTGTGAGGGTCAAATGAAGTAACATACATAAATGGCTTTGTAATTTCCAAGGTGCTACATAAATTCTGACTAAAATATATAGGTTCAGACTCTGTTTCTGAAACATAAGATTTTTGTGACCATTGGAAAGTTACCTAATTTGTCAGTGAACCAGGCAATGTGGTTTTGTTTTTATTTTGTTTTATTGGTGGTGGTTTTTTCATTAAACACTGGGCCTCTTTATCTCTCCCAGACTGCAAGTGCAGGGGGCTAAGAAAGTACAGTTAAGCAAAAGGAATCAATAAACTAAGCACATCTGTCAGCATATACTATCTTCACCTGTAACACCCCAGAAGGGCACAGAACAAAGAAAGTACACACCTACCTCTCCTCCCACACACTTACACACCCCTAATTTGTTTTATTTTCTCTGCCCCCTTCACACAGATCCCCAACAGCCCCTGGTCAAAAATGGGAAAAGGGCAACAATAACAAAAACAACAGCATAATAATAATAATAAAATAATAATAGTAACAATTACACTTAGCATTTATATAATCACTACATGTCAGGCACTATGATAAGCACTTTAGAATTGTCTCATTTGATCCTCACAACAACTTGGGAGCTAAGTTTTGTTTGTTTTTATTTTGTTTTGTTGTTGTTGGTTTTTTCTTTAAAGACTGGGCCTCTTTATCTCTCCCAGACTGGAAGTGCAGGGGGCTACTCAGTGGCCTGATTCTACTATACTGACCAGCATGAGAGCTTGGAGCTGCTGTTTCAAATGATATTTTATTTGTAAATCATTTAGCACAGTGCCAGGTACATAGTAGGGGCTACATAAGTGTCTATTCTCTTCCCTTCCTCTCCCTTCCAACGTGAACTGGCTTACTCCTTTTAAGGTAATCTATTGGCCCTGTTCCCAGAGGCTCGCCATATTAATGCCAAGCTTAGTGTAGACACCTTATTGGCATAGTCTTTGGCAGCTCAGAACTCCCAAGCCCAAGAGAGCCACCTGACTCGGCCTTCACAGCAGTGGGGATTATAGATATATGCCGCTGTGATGATTGCCAGTAGTGGAGTAAGTGTACAAACGGGAAGTTTCTCACCCTAATGAAATCATAACTCTGCTCTCCACCCCCAATGGCATGGAAAAGAAGCTGTTTTGGTCTTGGACCTGTGATTTCATCACAGGCCCATATGGAAATTACCCCTATCAAATGAAGATCAGTACCTGATCTGCAATCTACAGTTTTAAAAGAGTTTCTTGGGGGCATTATGTTAGTTGTCAGGGTCAGGGTCATGTAACCATTATTTGTCAGAGGAAAGAACCCAGATCTTCCTGCCCAAAAGGCTGGATCTCTATCTACCACACCACATGGCCTCTCTATGGCTTATAGAAGCTAGCATTCTCATTTTACCATTGTACCAGAAATTTAAGAGTTCTAAGGGTGTGGATATAATCATTCCTAGTCAAATAACAAATTGACCATTATCTCAACCAAATGTCCTCCTTTATTTCCTCCCTTTAGTAAAGGGACAAAGGTCAAAAAATGCTATTGCTATTGGACTTATCCATAGTACGGGTGTCTATCACTCTAGAATTAAAAACTTATATAAAGAAACTATTGGAATCTGTTAATGTTAGATACTTCTAGATGAAAGATCTTGACCATATTTCCTATGTACATATTTATCATGTCATGGGGCCCAAAGTACCCCAGAAGTTCTCTGGGGCACATCAAGGAATCTTCTCCTTGAGAAACTAAACCAGAGGACAGATAGCCTAGAGAGAGAAGCAGATCCAGTTGGACTGAGCTGGCTCTGAGATCCTCACCCTTCATTCTAGGCCCCCTCAACCCTGGGACAATAAGGTTAGGTGTGGCTGCTTCCTTTGTGTCCTAAAAAGAGAGATGGCTTGAGAGATCCTAGCCACTCCTCACCCAATTCCCCCAGCTACCACCAGTGGGGGATGGTCCTCCCTCACTAAAGGAACTTTCCATAGTCAGATGGTCACCCCACCCCATCAGTCCTCTATACAAGTACCTGCCAGTCTCAAGCTTGAGGAGATTGGTATCTCAAAGCCATGTGCTTTGTGCCATACCTCTCTCCCCATGAGAAGTCCAAGGATTTCTTTCATGGTTTCCCTTCCCCTCCCTTCCCTTGCCCCCAAATAAACTATCATCTTATTTTAACTGCTTTTGCGTGCAAGAGGGTATAATTCTTTAAAGAGGAATTCCTAAGAACCCCAAATGCCTACCCCTAACCCAAACCCCGCAACCCATTTTCCCCCATAACAGTCATTCATGGGAGTTATTATTACTGACTAATAATACTAGAATTATAAACTGAAGAAGTCAAGACTTTGCATTTATATGCTGCCTTCCTTTTCCTTGCACATTCTTCTCAGACTCTAAACACATACTGATATATTGTTAATACAGGCTGTCCTAAAAAAAAAAAAATTAGTCCGTTTTTAGGCTTTAAAAACTTTAAATCACACCACAATTTTGAAGACCCTGCATATTTCTAGAAGACACGAAGGCAAAAATAGAAAAAAAAAAGTTTAGTTCACTGCCATTGTGAACAGTTCCAAAAAATAGCTATGTTATTTAGTAGCCAGAATACTATTGGATACTTGCAAAATCAGGCTTTTTGCATCTTTTCCTCCCAAAGTCCCTCCCATTAGCAGTTAACAAGGTAGGCCATTGGTCTCTCCTATAGTAGTTCTATAACCTGCTGTTTTGGTGTAGTAGGCCTCCACCAGCCGCGGATGACCATGGATCAGCGCCTTGAAGAGCCACAGGCCACAGTGTGGCTGTGCAGTCCGATCCGGGAGCCGCAGCTCCTGAGTGACTTATAACCGGTAACTGCTGCATCCCGTGTTGTATCTACCCCATGAGGAATAGCTGGAGTGTCCTCTCCAGGGCGCTGGCCTGGGCAGATCAATAAGGAAAACAAGTTGTTAGCCATGCAGCAGGTTTTCCCTCTCTGTGACATTGGTGGATCCAAAGGAGAGGCAGAGCCAATACAGTTTGGCACCAGTGTGGTTGAAAGAAAATTGGATAAGAGGTGAGACGATACATATTTCATTAAGTCCTAATTCTGCTATTTAATTTCTCCAGGTCATCATTTAAGCTCTCTGAAACTCAGCTTCTTTGTCCATACAATGGGATAATATTATTTGTGCTATTTACTTTGCATGATGATTTTTAGGCTCAGGCTTATGAAAATGCTTTTTTTTATTTTTAAGTGAGGCAATTGGGGTCAAGTGACTTGCCCAGGGTCACACAGCTAGTAAGTGTCAAGTGTCCGAGGCCGGATTTGAACTCAGGTACTCCTGACTCCAGGGCCGGTGCTCTATCCACTGCGCCATCTAGCTGCCCCCATGAAAATGCTTTTTTTTTTTTTTTAATGTATGAGGTATTTTATTTTTACCGTTACATGTAAAGATAGTTCTCAACTTTTGTTTATACATGCTTTATAATTTCAGATTTTTCTCCCTCCCTCCCCTCCCTCCCCCCTCCCCTAGACAGCAGGTAATCTGATATAGGTTATATCTATATATCTCTATACATATACATATATATATATATACACACATATATATACACATAATAACATTAATCCTATTTCTGCATTAATCCTGTTACAAGAGAAAGAATCAGAGCAGTGATGCAAAACCTCAAAATAGAAAAAAACAACAACAACAACAGCACCCAAAACAAAAGAAATAATATGGTTCAATCAGCATCTATACTCCACAGTTCTTTCTTTCTTTTTTTTCCTTGGATTTGGAGATCCTCTTCTATCATGAGTTCCCTGGAACTCTTCTGTACCATTGCATTGGTGAGAAGAATATAGTCCATCACAGTAGGTCAACACTCAATGTTGATGATACTGTGTACAATGTTCTTCTGGTTCTGCTCATCTCACTCATCATCAGCTCACGTAAGACCCTCCAGGTTTCTCTGAACTCTTCCTGCTCATCATTTCTTACAGCACAATAGTATTCCATTGTATTCATATACCACAACTTGTCCAGCCATTCCCCAATTGATGGGCACCCCCTCAACTTCCCATTCCTTGCTACCACGTAAAGAGCAGCTATAAATATTTTTGTACATGTGGGTCCCTTTCCCCCTTCCATGATTTCTTTGGGCAAAAGACCTAAAAGTGGGATTGCTGGGTCAAAGGGTATGCACAGCTTTATTGCCCTTTGGGCATAATTCCAAATTGCTCTCCAGAATGGTTGGATCAGCTCACAGCTCCACCAACAATGCATTAGTGTTCCAATTTTCCCACAGCCTCTCCAACATTTATTATCTTCCTTTTTTGTCATTTTAGCCAATCTGATAGGTGTCAGGTGGTACCCCAGAGTTGTTTTAATTTGCATCTCTCTAATCATTAGAAATTTAGAGCATTTTTTCATATGGGAATAGATAGCTTTGGTTTCTTCATCAGAAAACTGCCTGTTCATATCCTTTGACCATTTCTCAATTGGGGAATGACTTGGATTCTTATAAATTTGATTTAATTCCCTATATATTTTAGAGATGAGGCCTTTATCAGAAGCACTGGCCTCAAAAATTGTTTCCCAGCTTTCTGCCTCCCTTCCAATTTTGGATGCATTGCTTCTGTTTGTACAAAAATTTTTAAATTTAATATAATCAAAATCATCCATTTTGCATTTTATAATATACTCTATCTCTTGTTTGGTCAAAAACTGTTTTCCTTTCCAAAGATCTGATAGGTACACTATTCCTTTCTCTCCTAATTTACCTATGGTATCACCTCTTATGTCTAAATCATGTATCCATTTTGACCTTATTTTAGTATAAGGTGTAAGATGTTGGTCTATGCCTAATTTCTGCCATACTATCTTCCAGTTTTCCCAGCAGTTTTTGTCAAATACTGAGTTCCTATCCTGAAAATGCTTTTTTGACTAGTCAAGTACAACATAAATGAAAGCTCAATTTTTTGAAGGGAGGAAATTCTCAGTCCATTTTGCAGTTTATTCATTTGCCAGGTTGCTATAGTCTCTCTTTTTTTTTAAATTAGAGATTAAGTGAAACATTTGAAATTAAAGATTTCTCATTTACACAGGCATCCCTTTGGCAGGCAGCTGGCCATAAACCACACTGGAAAAAAACTAGATAAAGCCAAATTGGATCCCAAGTAAAGGCAAGTTTTGTAATTAGATAGTTTAGTGAGATAGAGCTCATTCCCAAGCAACTTTGCTATTCATATCCTGGGAGCATTTCTATGCTCCATTCAAAGAGGTAATGATCTTTTGATGCGTATGTTGGATGGTGTCTTGTCTCCTCAGCTATAAAAGATGGTCTAAACCCAGCTAATACACCCTTAACACAGGCTGGGAGAAAGGAAATAGTTCTATTCAGTCACATTTAATGTTGATCTGGAAACAACCCCTATGCTACTGACCACCCTCCTGGAGGACCTTAAAACCTAAGAATATAGCTATGCATATTTTTGTCCTACATATATGCAAATCCTGAAAAGGGCAGGGTATGCAGGCAGGGTTCCTAGCAGTTAGTGTCAGTCCTAAGAGTACTCTGGAAGGCTGGACTTTGCTCCATGGTGAATCCAAGTACCTGAGACCCTTAGAATCATCTTAATACCACTTTCCAGTGGATCCACACCCCCAAACTGGGCAGAACCAAACTGTCTTTTTTAAAGATTCTCTAGTTTTAACAGGCCTTCTTAGGGCATTGAATTAAAGTAGACTTTCTTAGGCCAGCCAACATCTTTGAGGTTTTGATGGATGAAATCCAGCCTCATGGGGTGGGAAAACACTCAGCCAATCACTTCAGCATTTACTCCTTGGTACCCCTTGGCATTCATATCAATGTGGCACTATCAGAAGTCTCTACTGAGAGGCCTCAACAATTCAAAACACCTAGCAACAAAATCTAAGAATGTCCAGTTTTCTGTGTCTGGCAATTTTCCGATACACAGTGAATAAACAATTACTTCTATTCTGTGTTGCTTCAGCCTTGGCATCAGTGGATGAAACAAGACTGGAAGTCAGGATATCTGTGTCACTGACACTTTATAAATTTGAGAAAACCAATTATTATTTCCTCAACTTTTTAGTCTAATGAACTCCTAGTGTGGAAATTACCTCCCTTAGTTTTTGGCTTAGCCTATGAGTCCTAGGAAGGCGCCTGAGGCCCATGTAGATGACTAAATGTCAGAGATGGGATTCTAGCCCAGCTTTCTGACCACAAGCCCAGAACTCTATCTCGTACTTTATCCTGCATCTACTTCCTCAATTTATCCATATAATAAATAGGAAAAATACAATTGTCCCTTGTGTGGCTATGGAAACTCAATTGATACTAAATAATTTTTAAATTATGGTAAGGAGTTATATTAAAATTAATATTTATAAAATACTTAAAATTCCCTGATTTTATTTTTCTTTTCCATTATAATATATAGCTAAGTTGTACTCTATCAATCCCCACAGTATTATTTTTGCACCCAATAAGACTCATGGTATGCTTATTGACTAAATGATTAGTTTTTCTTTTGCATTTGGATTTTATCATTTAGATATGATAGGGAAAAAATAAGATAATGAGGGGAAACATGTGAAACAAAGAATTTACAATGTAAAGTGAATAACTGGAAAGACATTTTTTATCTATAAGTTTTTAGTTGTTCAGAACAAGGATATTAGAAGGTAGAAGATATTAAAGGCAAATGAGATTTCCTTTTAAAGTTTGTTCTTCAGCTGTAAACAGATATAATGCTCTAAGAGGCCTTTAAAAGATATTCAATAATTACACTAAATAATTATTCTTTTAGCCTCTTTTACTGAAATTCAGTGGCAAATAGGAGTTTGAAAAAAGTAAACTTCTCAGTGCCAAGGAAGCCCAATGAAAACTCAGGTTCCAGAGTTCTGTATCACCAGTTTCCAGTTCTAGCTGGTAAACTACATGAACCCATCTGCCTGAGACATATTAGTTACTTTCATATTTGGGAAGCCTAACTCTCTTGTCCCTTGTGATTTCATTAATAAATCACTACAGTTTTTAGGCATCACCAATCCAAGTTATTTCAGGATCCTTAAAATCCTTAGGGAGTTGCCAGTTTGAAAGCCCAGAGGTAATTGTGACTCTCAGAGTTGAATGTGACTTTATAAAGTTTCTAATCTAACAACTAGAGAATCCCAGAAATAGGAGACTTATCTTTGGAGGTAAACATCTTACTTTTTTCTTGTTTTCTCTCTTTCAATAATTCCACAATTCCCGCAACCTGCCTCTTCCTTAATATCTTATTTGTTTTAAAGGAAGAAAAATCCCTAGAAAGCTCAAGAACTTAAGGTGGGCAAGCACTCACAAGGCTGAATGAATCATAGTTTGTTTATTAAAGTCTCATGATCCTTGAATAGCAGAGAAATACTTGTCTAGAAAATATTCCTTTCCTGTTAGAATCATCTGGAATCTTTTCTTCTGGTATTAAGGTATAGAAGAACTCTTAGTCATGACAGATATGACCAAGGAAGAGAAGAGCATAGATTAAGAACTTGAAAGGACCATAGAGGCCATAAAGTTCAAGTCCCTTATTTTGCAGGTGAAGAACTGGGGCTCACAGACTTGTCAAAGGCCACACATAATTTAACAGAGCCAGAATTTAAACCCAGGGCTTCTGACTACAAATTCAGCAGTGTTTTTACTGAACCACACTGCCTTATAGCTATTCCTTTCTCTCTTCCTTCCTTTAACCTTTGGAAGAACAAAGGCTCTCAAAATGCAGCCCAAGAAAGGTGATTAATTCAATCCTCTAAATGCAGTTACTTTTCCATGCAGCTTTAGTCTCAAACAGCCCAACAGAAAAATAGGAAGCAGCTGAGTTGACCTAAAATCGGAGAGGAAGGCTGACTATTTTTCTGATTTATTTCCTTTGTCCCAGTGATTTCCCTGAAGAAAACCCTACCAGTCAAAATGGCAAACCTCTCTTCTCGGTTCTCCAAAGCAAAGACTGCTCTTCAATGAGCTGGTAACTGCTTCAAGCAATCATTGGAGGTGTGAGAAAATAATCACAACCATCTTTGTGAAATCTCAGTCAACTGGAGGCAATTTGAAGACTGGAAAGAACTACAGAGTAACTCTGAATTTTAGATCTTTTTTTTTTTTTTTTGGTAAATTTTGAATACAGTCTCAAGTTCTGCTTGTTTGTAGGAAAGATCAAATGATGAAGGATTTTTTTTTTTTGAGTGAGAAAGCAAGATGACATCTAAGCTGGAATATTTGTTGGTTTTCCTATTTTTTTCTTTACAATAATTAAGTCTGAACCTAAATGAACAAAGGCAGTTGAAACTAAGGTTTTAATGCAAAAGGTTTTTTTTTTTTTAAATTAAAGGTATAGCAAGCCATTTGTATCACAAATTAACATTGAAAACATAACCCTAAAATATTAAGATACAGATTAATCCATTTTTCAAATTAAAGTACATCTTGACATTCCTCAAACTTGGCCTTGTGGCCTGGTATTATGTACTGTGAAGGTCAACTTTGTAGAGGTAGAGACTTGTGTTTTGGGATGAGGGCTTGTTTTCTCCCTTAGTAAAGAGAACTCTATTTGCACATTACTAGTTATGTTTCCTTCCACTCCTCTATTTCCAAATTCCAAAATTTTCTTTTCCCCTCTTTTTCAACACTGGTGCTTCCTATTTTGTAGATTTTCTAATCCAAATGTGGCCAATTTGAACAAGATAAGAGCCAGCACTCATCAATGTCACTCTAATACAGCGGTTAGGTAAACACTGCTTGGCTCAGGGCACCCAAACTGGTGACACATCCCTGCCATTTACCTGCTCTTTGGATTTGCCGTGCTCATTGTCTGGGAGTTGCCAATTTTTCACTCAGGTTATTAGGCTCCCAAATATTTTGTTCCATTTATTTTGGACTCCTGAGAAATAAATCTACTTTTGGTTCTAGTCTAGGGTCTTTCCAGCTGCCTTACTCCCATGCCCCCAAATAAAGTACCAAATGTATAACATAAATCATTTATGAAACAGGTATTATTCTATCAATAAAGAATCATAGAGTAATAAGAACAGGATCCAGTAATTTAGCACTAGTACAATTATTTGAACAACCAATCAAGCTCTTTGGGACAGTTACAATCGGTTTTCTTTCAAGGGCTGCTAGTTAGTACTTTCATGTTTTACTTCCACTGAACATCATCATTGGATTAATGCCAACTGGGCTTTTTCTTTCCAGTGGTCTCTGTCTCTGTCATAGTCTCTGTCTCTATATCTGTCTCTTCCCTCCTTTCAGTTTGTCTGCTTCTATTATCTTATCACTAATCAATTGCTCTGTTAGCCAATACTTTGCTGCTCAAATTCTGGGGAACAAGAAAGCAACTACCTTTCAAGGTCTTACAAGTTGCCCAGCATTGTCATGTCTGTACTTAAAATTTGGTCAAATTCATTTTAAAAAATGGCTTAAGGTAGATCTAAATTTTTAGTTTCAGAAAATAATCTCTATCAATATTCTTTTAAAATGTTAATTACAAATCATACTTTACCACTATTTCTGCCTTCAAAGTTTGTGTTTCTTTTTAAATCTCATTTGACTATAACTGGGGGGACAAAGCCATAATTTTTATTTTCCAACAGCAAGGGTTTTTCTATTTTATTTTCTATTTAGGGCCACCGACCCACAGCGGGGGAACCGTGATTCCTGATTGAGATTACAATGTAGTTGGGAAATATCTATCTGTCTGGCTGTCTGTTCGTTCATTTGTTTGTGGGGAAATGAGGGTTAAGTGACTTGCCTAAGGTCACACAGCTAGTAAGTGTCAATGTCTGAGGCTGGATATGAACTCAGGTCCTCCTGAATCCAGGGCTGGTGCTTTATCAACTATGCCACCTAGCTGCCCCAAATTGGGAAATATTTAACAAAAGAAACAAAATATAACACAATATAAATAATATTGATGTGTGGTTTTCCTAGTGAGCATGAGGCCTTCAGGGGTTCTTATATATGATTTAGTGGCTCCCATTTCTATTTGAGTTTGACACCACCATCTTAACAGAGAGAAATCAAATGCTTCCTATATGTTTTTTTAATTAGGTAAAGTAAATTTTAAAATGATTTAGTAAATATAGCAGCAATTTTAAATTCTTTAATCTGTAAGATCACCTGAGAGAATATTTGGGGGAGAAGGTACAGATTGAGAAATAGTCAGGAGAAAGAAAAAAGGCAGAGAAAAGACTGAAAGATGGAGCCAGAGAGATAGATACCCATATGAAATAGAAATCTTTTAAATAATAAATAAGTAAAATAGAAATGATCTTTCTGGGGGTGATAGAAACCATAAGCTCCTAGATTAGAAAAAGGGATAATTCTTTAAAATAGTAATTTATGTTAATGAAACTTTATGAGAAAATAATACTTTGCTAGAAAATGGATATGGTCACATGTTGTTTGATATCCCAGTGTGTAGTCTTTTAGTATACTAATGCTGAATACTATGATTTTTTTATATGAATAGGCATTGATAATATAATTTCTTAGCACTTGACCTGTGGATCACATGAAAATAAACTAAGTACTAGTTTTGGGTCAGAAGTTGAGATTTTCTACTTATGTTCTAAGGTATGTGTGGGAAGCTTGTCCTACCTAGTGTTTATTTAGTTTTAAAACTTTATACACAGACATGACCAAGTAATTTATTTGTGATAATGATAATTTAAAATTCATAAAATGCTTCCCTTAAAATAACCTTTGTAGGTAGTGTATTGTAATGGATCTTACAGATCATTTTATAGATAAGGAAACTGAGTTCCATGATAACACAACTTTTTTTTTTTCCAGTCCTGTCCAAATCTTCTTCATTCCATTTGTCAGAAACAGATTCAAAGCCAGTATTCCTGTTTGTAAATGCAATTACTTTCTACTCACTATACTGTTCTTACAGGCACACTTTTCTAAGATCACACATATACTGGTACATTTTCTTTTTCAATCTTGAGGTCAAAACCAGGCTTTTATATAGGACATATAGGACAAATGCAGACATCTAATCATCCTTCCCTTCATTGTATTACAATATGTCTCACATTCTTTCCACCAAAAATCATTTTTGTAACTGATCTAGGGCAAATCAATAGCTAGAGTTCCATAATATGAGAATGCTTCACATTTTTGTAGTTCAGTTTTAAATAACCATTGTTATTCTGCAGCTTGAACCTTTTAGGTTACTATCACCACATTGTCCCCTTTTATGAGTGAGTAAATAAGAGGCATAATGGTACAGTGGATAGAGGGCTGGCCTTGATGTCAGGAAGACCTGAATTGAAGTTCTATCTATCACAGTTAATGAATGATTATAGACAAATCCCACTCAGTTTCCCATTCATTTCTCTAAGGTAAGCTGGAAGGATGAAAGTATTTCAAATCCAAACCTTCCTTTAAATTAAAAGTTTAAGTTTCTGGTCCACAGGTCTGGAACACTGCTCCCCCCCCCCGAAAAAGTGTACTGAATTTTAAGAATAGGGTCTAATAGTAACAGGTTAAATTATTTACCCAGGGTCACAGAACCAGTATGTCAGAGGCAGGACTGAAATCCTGATCTTCATTTTGAATCCAGCTCTCTATCAACTTCAGACATTATTTTGTGGGGGGTTTTTTGGTTTTTTTTTTTTTTTAGTAATTAAGCCAGATGAAAGAAATGATTTTAAATGTTTGAAAGCATCTACTGGTTGTTCTTCAGTTTTCCCTTTTTGTTTTTCATCAAAGGAACAAACATGGCTGCTACATGGATCATTGTGCTGACAGGCAGTATGGTCAAAGTATTGATTCCCTCCCTAGCTCCCACAGAACAGATTAACAGTTGGGTTATATATGGGGATCAATGTTATTTGAAAAACTTATGCTTAACTCCTTTCAGGATCACTCAGAGCCATATGGTGCCCTGTTTTGTATTCTAAAATTATAGAAAGGTACCTAGAAGGAAAAAGTGATGAAATAAATATTTCAGAATCTGGCAGTAACTCTCCCCTCCCCCTCCCCCAGCCAGGCATTTGAAAAAAGGGCTCTCTTGGTAACAACAACAACAAAAAAATCTCAGATCAAAATTCAAAAAGGCTTAACTACTCAGGAGTAGACCAATTATACTAGCTGAAGACAAATTGTGACTTCCTGGGAAGCTCAGAATAAAGAAGAGGGCAGTCTTGTAAATGAGGTGAAACAAAGGTTCAAAAAAGGACTCCTGAACCATTGAGACAGTAGAAGATAACAATACATTTGATTTCTTTTACATTAAAGCCAAACAGTAAGGAAATTGTTGGTAAAGATGGTAAATTACCTTTGAACTTTAGCAAGGAACAATTAAGAAGATTATGCATATCTGCAGTGTGGTATTACTGGACTGAGTTCTGGGCTTTATGTCAAGAGGATCTAGATTTCAATTCCACCTCCAGCATCATAGAAAAATTCAATTATCTTCTCTGAGCCTTATTTTCCTTATTTGGAAGATTGGGATTCACCTCATGGAGCTTTTGTAAGTGTCAAATAACAATATATGTTTGTGAAACTTCAAGTAGTCTATAAATGTGAGTTATTATTAAATAGCAGCATGATCAAGGGCAAATCATTTAACCTTTCAGTGCCCTTAGGAAACTCTAAGACTCCAAGTTACGGAGGAATTGCTAATCAGGTTCAGTGCTGGGAGTTTCCACACTAGGGATATGCTAGGATCAAAAGGAGAGGGGAGGAGACAGACAGACACAGAAGTAGAAAAGCACATAAAGAACATGTTTCATATTTAAATTGTATCTTACCTGTGTTTGTTGTTTTATAGGCTTTTCAGAAGATTTTCCCTTGGACTAACTCTAAGTTCATTACATTCAAGTATTTAGTTAGTAATTTTATATTTTCAAAGTACTCATTCACTTTTTTCCTTTAAGTTTCTGTCATCCATCTATCTATCATCTATCTATTTATCTATCTTCTATTAAGAAAATCTAAAACATGTTTCGATCATGATAATATTAAGACAGGCAAACTTTGGTAATTGAAAAAAATGGCAGACTGCAGAATGAAACCATTAGAACATCACTGAAACAACAACTTAAAGAAAATCTAGTATGCTGGGTTGTTTGTTGCAAAATATTTACATATTTAGAAGGGAAATGTTTTTCCTGTAAGATATGCTAGTGGCCAGGGCTGGGTTGGGGCTGAGAGACACTCATTTGCATGGTAACTTTGGATTTAATTTGTTTTCTGCCAAGGGTTCTTATAGGAAGAGACAATGGTGATGTGTTTAATATTGATGAGTTTAACCTCTTGGGAGGTATAGTATATGAACTCTCCTTGAATACAAATGTTGCCTGATTTATATGGTAAATACATGAAATTTTGAAGATTAACATTTTAATTAACACCTTAACCCATGAATCACTCACTTTCCTGATTTCCCTCTTCTTAGTTGTAAATCCCCCCTAATCAGAAAATCAATTTTTAAAAAAATGATAATGTTCTGTCGTTGCAAATAGAGACTGCAGCAACCGTGAAGGAAATGGAGTCTAATGTGTATTCTCTTAGCCATATGTCCAACTATATGCTCAATTATTAAAGACACTGCATTTATTCATTCAGAAATATTTATTGAATGTTCATGTCTCAAAGTTAGCCGATCTGGCCTTGAGGGATAGAGAAGCTAAGTGACAGTAACATTATGGTGCCTACAAATTTCAGAGTTTGTCTTTTTCCCACCCTCCCCATTCTTTAAACTTTTCGTTTCTAAATTTCCTTTCCCCCCACTAGGTCTCTGGACTTTGAAGTTGTGACAATGGATCTTCCAGTTGACAAACTCTTAGGGCAGAGACAATGAATCCGATTCATAAATTGGAGGTGAAAGTCCCTGGGATGCAGGCAACCTTTCTTGAGCTCTCTTTCCTATGGGGCAAAAGAGAGGAAGAGGGGGCGGTGGAGACCCGCCCAGAACGCAGCCTAAGCAGCAGCTGCGTCAGGAGCAGCCATTGGAAGGAGCTGTCTGCGGCGAGGAGTGCTGCACTGAGCATGTTCGAGCCCATCAGAGTCCAAGCTGCAGCAGCAGCAGCAGCAGCAGCCACAGCAGCAGGAGCCGCCTCGCATTATGCAAAGCAGCGGCTCCAGCAGATGGAAGAGGGGCCAAACAAGAGCGCATTTCCTTTCCTGCTGGGCAGTTTGCACATCGGCCTGGCTTCCCCAGGAGTCTCTCCCAGACCAAGCCGGGGAATGAAAACCTCTGGGATGGCCTGACTGCAGGCTGGGCGGCATTGCAGCGGGATTGCAACATGGGGAACCAGGATGGCAAACTGAAGAGGAGTGCAGGTGATGCCTCCCTAGAAGGAGGAGGAGGTGGCGGTGGCGGGGAGGATGCTGTTGGGCCCAGAGATGCTGAAGGCACCAAGAAGGGGAGCGGGGGCAAGAAGGCGCTGGGCAAACATGGAAAGGGGGGAGGGGGAGGTGGCACTGGAGAGCCTGGCAAGAAGAAGAGCAAGTCAGACTCCAGAGCCTCGGTTTTTTACAACCTGCGGATCAGGAAGAACCTATCTAAGGGAAAGGGGGGCGTCGGTTCGCGGGAAGATGTGCTGGACTCCCAGGCCCTGCAAACAGCGGAGCTGGACAGCGCTCACTCTTTGGTCACCAAGACCCCTGATCTCAGCCTGTCTGCCGACGAAGTGGGCCTGTCAGATACAGAGGGCACGGACCCTTTCGAAGTCAGTCGTCCAAGTGAGGCCGGGCCTGCAGGGCTCGGGGTTCAATCTGCTATAGAAGGGGATCTGGAAGCAGCCCCTGGGGTGCAAGATGGACAAAGGACCAGTTCAGGCTCAGATACAGACATATATAGCTTTCATTCAGCCACAGAGCAGGAGGACTTGCTCTCAGATATTCAGCAGGCAATTCGGCTCCAGCAGCAGCAACAGCAGCAGCACCAAGGTGGTGTGGTCAGCTCCGGGGACTCTTCAGTGCCCCTGGGCTCTGCTCCTCTCCAACCCGGGGCTTTCCTTGGCCTGGACCACTTTCTGTTGGGGCCTGTCAGTCGGGCTGGGGAAGCACCAGGGAGTCCAGACACGGAGCAGGCTGTATCTGCCCTCTCTGACCTCCCAGACAGTTTGCCCCCTGAGCCTCCAGTGCAAGAGAAGCCACCTCCCCCTAGCGCAGTGGATTGGGAGGTAACTGCCCCGGTGGCTACAACTCTGCCTGCAACCACAGACTCTCCTTCCACTGCCTTCCCCTTCCCAGAGCCAGGGTTGGGGGAGACTGCAACTGTACCCTCTGTTGAGGAAGCAGGAGACACAGATGATGAGGATGAGGATGCATTTGAAGATGCTCCCAGGGGTTCTCCTGGGGAGGAGTGGGATAAGGGCCCCCAGGAGACTCCCTCTGAGGTAGGAGAGGAGGAGGGGGAAGTGCCAGAGGCATGCCCAACGCCTCCCCAGATGGACAGCCCTGCCCCCAGTCCCCGATGCTTCAAGCCTTACCCACTGATTAATCCGTGTTACATTAAGACCACCACTCGGCAACTTAGCTCACCCAACCACTCACCTTCTCAGTCCCCCAGTCAGAGCCCCCGGTTTAAGAGAAGGCCGGAGCCTTCTTTGAGCCGGGGTCAGAGGGCTACATTGGCTTCCACTGCTGCCCAGGTCAAGAAGCACAAGGCAGGTGGCAGCAGCCTTGTGGGGGGACTCAGCCGCTCTGCTGACTGGACAGAGGAAGTGGAGAGGAGGGAGCCCAGGGTGGGTGGCTCAGCAGACCTCCTGGAATGTGGGGCAGCCCAGGAAGGATCTGCTGGAACCCCTCCAGCTCTGTCCAGAAAGTCCTCAGGAGTTCAGGCTGCCACTGATGGTTTCCAGAATGTATTCACAGGTGAGTTAGCCTCTCATACCTTCTTCTCAGGCTTCCACTCTTTCTAGAGACCCTAGTAACTGTCATTCAAATCACTGTCCTCCTCTTACCTCATGTTTGAAAAAATCTGTGCCAAATTTGTCATAATTTTTTCTCGAGGGGGGCAATCCTTATTCTTCCTGCCCCCTAAGTTCCAACCAGTAGGTGAAGTATCCACTTGCCCTGTTTGGTCAGCAAGAGCACATGATCTTGAAAGTATTTGACAGGTCATATATTTTCCTGACCTCTTCCCCTCATTACCTCCTCTTCTAAGCAGAGAACTTTGATTAGCTTTTGTTGCCCCTATTTATATTATGCCTTGTATCATATACTTATTTCTATGTCTCTCCCTCCCATTTGATAATAAGCTTTTTGAGGGTAAGAACTGTCATTATTAATTTTCTATCTTCTACATGTACCACAGTGACTTGTACATAGTAGAGACTTAGTAAATCTTTATTGAGTTTACTATGATAATTGAGGGGGACAAAATTAGTCCTGTCAACACATATGATAAAAATGAGCTATTGCAAGGACACTTACCTTTTATTTATTTATTTATTTTTTGCCTAACTGGTATATCTATCATTGTTCTCTTCAGTGACAAAGTGATGAATTTGAATGACTAAAAGACATGCTTTATCAAGATGTCATCACAAACTGATAGCTAGCATAGGAGCATAAAACAACCTTTAGATTTTTCCCCCTAATTTTTCCCAAATAGGACTTTGTTCAAAATAACTTTCCTACTTCTGTACCTTTGCCCACTCCATTCCTTCTTACTTGATATACCTTTCACTGTTTCCCTCCTCCTCTCTGAATTCTAAATACCTTTCTAGGTTCGGCTCTGGGACACCTTGCCATTTCTCTTTAACCCACAGTAATCATATTCCCTCCATGATCATTGTAGTTAATCTCCTTTTTATGGCAGCCTCAGTCTTATAGGAATTTGGTTCATATTTAACTGCTCCTCTATAACATTTAAATAGTCTTTTAAACTATATTGATACAAATATATCAACTTCAAATAGAATACTCAGTATAATAATTGTTTGATTTTATGGATGAATCAATAGAGTATGTACCCTGAAGTGAATGCTGAAATTTGCTTTTCAGTACTCAGTGATCCTTATCGTGGCTTTTGTCACAGATACCTACACACACACACATCACTAATAACCACAATTGGAGGATCAATGTATTACAGTAAATGTCAAGCTACCGGGGCAGCTAGGTGGCGCAGTGGATAGAGCACCAGCCTTGGAGTCAGGAGTACCTGAGTTCAAATCCAGCCTCAGACACTTAACACTTACTAGCTGTGTGACCCTGGGCAAGTCACTTAACCCCAATTGCCTCACTAAAAAAAAAAAATGTCAAGCTACCTAAGTGAGTTATCTTCTCCTATATACTCAAGTCAGAGCTTTTAGATCCCAAGGCCTTGTCTTCAGAATACCTTAATAAATTGTATACATGATCACTTTTGGGAAGTCTCCTTTCAACCGATGAATGGAAACTTAATAGTCATTCATTGGAAGAAAATTTGTGAAAATGAATTTAAGCAAATAATCCAATAAAAGTAGAATTTGTTAATAAATGTCTGTGAATGCTGAAGTGATTTGTAAATCTTATCACTGTATGAGGAAAGTTTCTGATTACGGATACCTTTGATGAGTAAATACAAAGGTAATAGATCTGAATGACAATCCCATTTCTTGAATTATACTTGTTATTTCTACTGCTGTTCTGCACATAAGAATACATGAGAAATGGCATGGAGTGGTAGATAGAATGCCATGCTCAGAGTTAGAGAGATGAGTTCAACTCCAGTCTGATACTTACTTGGTAGGTGACTCTGGGCAAGTTATTTAACTTCTCAGTGACTGAGACATCTCCTTAGGACCTATCTAATAAATTATAGGTCGTGATCAGAATTAGTGAAGAGCATAAAGAATACACATTTTTTGGTTAATAATATCATATTCTATTCTTTCATATAATCTTCTTCCTCACTCTTCTTCATTAACTTATTTGTATGTTATTTAAGAAAATATTAATAGATTTGGAATCATCCAAATGTTTATAAAATTTAATTATGGTATGTGCAGGAAAAGGGTCAAATGAATTAAATTCTTATTTCTTAGCTGCTGTGAATTTCATAAAGTATAGATTTTACTTAGGAAAAAATTAATATTGAACTACACATCTGTAGTACCTTCTATTTATACAGTTCATTACAAAAGCTGAAAAACAAAACTATCCTGTATTACCATTTATGAAGTCACTGACTGTGGCGATGACTATCTCTGAAGTTACAAAGACTGGAGAGTTATTTATTTTGATTTAGTGTTTAATCTGTTTTACTGCTAAAAAAGACCACATTTACCATTTATTAGTGATAAGTTGATCCTTTTCAGTAAAATTTAATGGCATTTTTATTCTTGCATCACATATATTTCCCAATGTATTTATCTGCTGCAATATTTTATCATTGAAAAGACTTTGCAGGAGTTGAACAAACTGCACAGGTAAAATATGAGAATGATAGCACCTACCTCACAGGGTTGTTGTCAGGATCAAATGAAATAACAAATGTAAAGTGCTCTGCAAATCTTAATGCAGTATATAAGTGTTAGTTCTTAAAGATGCATGTTCTGCTTAGTAGCTGAGATTACCTTTGAATCTTGGGGTTTTGAAGCCAATGGCTAGTCAAACTCAGAAGTAGCCCTATCAGCAAACCATCTTTGTGAAGATGATTAGGCTTAGAGAGTTCTGACCACTCTGTCTTGCTTTGCAATGAAAAACTGGGGACATGGTGAATGGATGAGATGTAAGTTGTCTTCAGAATGGTTTGGGCTGCTTGGTCTTTATTATATTTTGTTTGACTAATGAAAATAGGTAGCCATATATGCGTACAGCTTGTGGATGTACACATACATACACATACCTGTGCATGTATACAAACACATACACAATTACACAAAGGAACTTTTGTGTGATTTTTGTCAGCATGGAGAACTCCAAGCATTGAAAATCTTATCAAAAAGGCAAATCATAACCTGACTATGATTTACTAATCAAGCTATAGGCTGCTGCTTGAGAAACATAGAACTTGTCCCTTGTTCAGGGTCATCCAGCTTTACAGTGTCAGAAGTTTGGTTGAATACTGATTTTTCTTATTTGAAGCCTAGTATTCTATCTCAATGTATCTATATAGATGGTTACCTTTTTTTTTTTTTGATGGTTACCTTTTAACAACTTTATATTGTCTACTCATGAATATTGTTTGAAAGAAAGGTGGCCATTTTTGTTTCCCATTTTACTGAAGGAAAGTAGACAAAGAAGTGAAAGCATTTTTTCAGGGTTAGATGGTGATTTGATAACAGTACCAGAAACAGAAATCTGATTTCAGCTTGGATGTCTAATATTACAAAAACATATTTAAATTTTTTAAAAAGAGGTTGGTTCCATTATATTTGCAAATATATGAGGGACGTTTGTGGTCTCCACATTTTACATACCACCATAGTTTTTTTCTTTAAAAAAAGTATACTTTTTTTCCCCAAACGGTTTTTACTTGGGTAGGATTAGAGTCATATTCATTATATTTCTTTCTCTCTTTGAAAATTACTTGGAGGACATTTTCCATGCAGCAACACTATGAACCCTGACTTCATCCAGGGGACCTTTATTCCATGTATCGACCATTTGCTTATTATTTAGGTATTGCTTCTGGTTCTTTCAAACTGCTTGCCTTGTTATGACAGTCATTGATATATCCAGAGGCCAATAGAGCACTTGCTATATCTTGGGGGAATTTTCTCTGGTCCTTGTTGGATGTGTATTTGGATCAATCAACTGCTTGTTGCCTTGGAAAGCAAGATGATTTTTATATCTATAAAGTTTCACAGACATCTTTTACTTTTGAACCACAGCCCAACATAAATGAATAGATTTTTTTTCTCTTTGTACTTACTAGAGAACATTAGGAGAAAGTTTATAGTAACCCATTTTTGTGTGTGTGTTTGTTAAAGAAAGTTGTTATTTTGTTTTTTGTTATTATTCTTTTTTGAAACTTCACATCACTTAAGCCTTTTCTATTTCCTTGTTCCAGGGAGCAAAAATGGTCTTGCTATGCTATCAAGAAATAATGTTGTGAGAAAGACATTCAAATTAAAACTATCTTATAGTCCATTCAATATGAATGCTTCCAATATTCAGAAAAGAAAGAGATATGGATAATTGAGAGATTTCATTAGTATACCATGTATATAAAGCATATTCCACAAAGTACATATATCTAGATCCATTAGGGAATGAGGTTATCTACTCCCCTATCCTCCAGACTACTGACACCTCTTAAAGTGTCAAAGAGGGTTTTTACATCTATAATTTTTGATGGAAAACTTTCAGAAATATTATATGCTTCTAGGCTTCTGTATTATACAAGCATTCTGAACTCAGTTTAACCTTTTCTTGATGACTTCAGGTCATTATTATGAACATGCTGTCCTGCTCTGTACTATGATACAGCAATGCCCTCAGGTCTGTTGACCTGTGTTGATCTATTTGTCCCTAAAGCAAATGGACTAAGATAATCATGTTTTTTCAGATTTGGCAGTCTTGGTTTCAGTAGTATTTTTTTCTTTTGTTTTTTCTATATCCCTGTTCTTTTCAGCTGTTACTTCTTAGGGCTCTATGCTTAACCAAGCTGGTAGAATTGTATATGGAATGAGAGTAAATATTTTCTGAGGGCTCTCTTATAAGTAAAATGCAGGGAATTTAGAGGTAAGAATTTGGGGATGGAACTTTGACTACTCAGACACCATTTTAAAGAAATGCACTTGTTTAAGGGGCCTAAAATTCTAGCTAGTCCTGTCTAAAATATCTAATGAGTGGTCCGCGTGTCTGCAATAAATTATAAGCTTTAGCAAGAGTTAGACTTTTAAAGCATTTATTAAGGAGAATAAGAATTTGGTAAAGAGAGAGAGAAAGGCCTAGATTCCTATCTATTAAAGGGAGAGCACATTTCTAGCTCCCCTCTCCACCAGAGTCCAAAGGAAAAAGCGCGAGACTCAGCGCCAGTCTCTTCCTTCCTCCTCCCACTAGTCCGCGTCACTTCCTGATGCCAAAGAAAAGACTCCTGGTCTTGCCCTCAAAGACCTTCGCTTCATGGGCAGAACTCTTCTACAGTAAGTATCCAGCAGGTGGCGTTATTCCAATCGTTACACACTCCTGCCAGGCGTGCTGGTATATACTTATAGTTTATTGTCCCCTCCTTCTGTGGACCTTGAGCTGGACAGATCAATTGAATTTAGGAGTTCTGAAGAGCTATGCAGGTTGGGTGTCCACACTAAGTTTGACACAAACTGGGGGAAAGGGGCCATCAGGCTGTCTGAGGGAGAGGTGGGTGAAATTGCCCATGTCAGAATCAAAGCAGGTAAAAGCTTCTATGCCAATCAGTAGTAGGGTGGGGCCCAAAATTGGCTGCTGTACTTCTGGCCTGGATAAGATAGTGAGACCTATGTCCTAGAAAACAATACTTCTGTTGTCTTGGCTGTATCTGTCTAGCTAGCTAATAGGAACCGATATTAAAATGGAAAGAACATAGCACATGTTTACTAGAGAATTGGGTTTGAATTCTAGTTCAGTCACCTACTACCAATATATCTTTGGGCAGATCATTTTATTTCTCTGGCTTTTAGTTCTCACCTCTTTAAAATTTAGACCAAATGGTCTTTAAGGGCTCCTTGCAATTCTGCTATTCTGCCAGTTTTTGATTCTCTCATTCAAAATGTCACTATATCCTGTTTCAAAGGTGAGGAAGACTTCCGAAAGGATGTGAAATAGGTGCATTTCCCATGCTAACAAAATAAAACCACTTAATTCATATGAAAATATTCCTTTACAAAGTTCCAGGCTATGGTTTCAATTATGCTGGATGTCAGAATTCAGTATATAGTGATTTTTTTATATCTACTTTTTTTTCTCCTACAGGCTTATTTCTGAAATAAAAAATTGGATATTTTTTTCTTTTTCAGGGGGAGGAGATGGGGTTAAGGATGGAGCATGAACTTGAAAATAAACACAAATACAAACTGTTTTGTTAACTCATAACTACAACAAAACAGTATGCAGGATGTCTTATACAACAACACAATAAAGGCTTAGAGATTGCGGGGTTCCTGTGTCAAAGCTGAAGTTTTGGCCTCTGATATTTGGACTTTAGACTCCAGTTCTTGTTATTTGGATAGATCACTGAGTAGGTAATATAGTCCAGGCTCCAACCAGACTTGAATATTAGTGATGTATGCACAGCTTTTTCAGTATAACCTGCAAAAAAATCACACATATACTTTCCTTGTCCCATGGCACCAGTACCACAGGATCCTTCTCTATCTAAATGGGATTTGGCTATTGTGGCAGGTGGAATTATTAGCAAGTACTAGAGGAGGTACTATTACAGCATTTTTTTTTTTTTGCTTTGGCCAGAAAATCCACTTCCATTTCTACCCCTTCTGTATATCTCTAGTATTCAGAATGTGGGTCTGGATAGAAACCAAGCAACCCACATACCTTTTAGTGATGGCTTTTAATGACTGCTTTTTGAGCTGATGACTGGTCTAGTCTTCAGTGCATTTAAGCAGTTGGATAGATGCCTAATGTATTTGAAACTGAACAGGTGCTTTCAGACCTATGATGTCATATGATGCTATTGAAAGAGGTGCTGGAATTACATTTGTGAGTGGTGCTTATAATAGTTACTCTAACTTGGTGTTTTACATGAATGTTCTTTCAATCATGTTTCTTGATGGAGAACATAGGTTTGAAATTCAGGAATCATTTTATAGTTCCAATCCTTCACCTTACATAGGAGAAAGTTGAGGCTCATAGAGGTGATCTGCCTTGCCTCAAATCACATGACTAGTAAGTGTGAGATTCTAATTTCAAATCTAGGTTTACTGACTCCAGTCAGAAGTAGTTTCCATTACATTACACAGGGACTCTCTGAAGCAAGGGTAATATTGTGTTCACATTTTTCTGCTTTTGTCAAGTGCAAGTCATACAGTAGAAACTTATTAATTACTTCTTAAATCAAAATGAATTTGTACGACAAGAAACTTTTGCACTTGAAAGACTATTTCCTTAAATAGGCAAAACAAGCACAAGTTGGTATAAAGTATCTAGCCGAGACTCAGGAAGACTCTTCCTGAGTTCAAATCTGGCCTTAGACACTTAGTAGCTGTGTGACTTTGGGCAAACCACTTAATTCTGTTTCAGTTTACTAATCTATAAAATGAGCTGGAGAAGGACATGGCAAAACACTCTAGTATCTTTTCCAAGAAAACCCCAAATGGGGTCATGAAGAGTTGGACATGACTGAAACAACTCAACAACAATAACAAAACCAAGTACAGACATTTCACTAGAGATCCAGAACAGCCCTAACAATTAGTTATGTCATTTCCAGTCACTCCAAATAAAAGGGGAGCATTTCAGATAAAAAGTAATTTCAGCTATCAGGTAGTACAGAATCAAGACCTATTTCATGTCTCTATCATCTAACTAGGACACCCAGGCCAGCTATCTCTTCATTTTCCAACTGCCTGCACTTTTCTTGACTTTTCCATCATGCCTCTGGGGTCCCATTACCAGGATCCTCATTGTCCTTGAAAGACTGAATCAGCCTTGGTACTCTTATCTCAAGAGTATCTTCTATTCCTCTGATTGGAGGGTAGAGCAACGAACCTAAAATCACCATCTAAGGTGGGCTCTTGGGACAGCCATCTCTTTATTTCTCATCTTGCAGCATTCCATTGTACTTTTTCATCACATTCCTCTCCATCTCCAAAATTTTCCCTTTTTCCCTCTTTTTAGCTTCCTCTTGTACACTTAGTATTATCTTTTGCCTTTAGATTGTAAGCTAGTTGAGGACAGGGACTGTATTTTTCTTATATATCTTGCATTTAGCACAATACCTAGCACATCTTCAGCACTTAAATATGTGCTGACTGACCCCCTAAGTGCTAAATGGTTTCAATAGTTTCACTATTTCCCAGCTAGTGCATCATTAATTGCATAAGCAGATGGAGCTTTACAAAAAGCCTGCCTTTATCATTCTTCTCACTCTCTCAGAAACTTCAGTGGTTCCTTACTTGCTATGGACAAGATCCAAACTCTTCTATGTGGCATAAAAGACCCTTCATCACATAGTCACCTCTTCCTTTTCTTTTTAGATCACCCATGAACCCTCCTTTCCATATTCTACATTCTCTGCTCCAGACAAATTGATCTGCTTTTTTACCATGTCCTAAACATTGCTTGAACTTTCCTACTTCTACACCTTTGCCCATACTGTTCCTTTTTTTTCAGGGCAATGAGGGTTAAGTGACTTGCCCAGGGTCACACAGCTAGTAAGTGTTAAGTGTCTGAGGCCGGATTTGAACTCAGGTCCTCTTGAATCCAGAACCACTGCTTTATCCACTGTGGCACCCAGCTCTCACAAAACCATTCCTTTTTTACTTGAAATGTCCTTTCCCCACTCCTCTCTCTCTCCTCTCTAAATCCTAATTCTCTTTCTAGACCAAGGTCCATGATGCCTTCATATATTTTCTGGCCTACAGTCATCACACTCCCTTTATAATCACTGCAGTTATTCTCTAGGCTACTCATCAGACAATTAATCATGTATAGTCTTATAATAGTGCCTGTCTTTTATGATTTCAATTACTACTAGTGTTTAACTCTCCTATATCAGGATGCTTTCTTCCTGAATAGAAGATAAATTCCTTTGAGAACAGACCATGACTTATATTTCTTAATTTTCCTCCATAATGCTGATACAAAGAAAACATTAAATAAACTCCTGTGGATTGATTAGTTAAATGAGGTACCTTCATGGAGCTTACAGCATAATCTACTTACAAAACACATTTATTATGGTTTAGTTATGTTCAACTCTTTCTGACACCATTTGAGATTTTCTTAGCAAAGATAATAGAGTGTTTTACCATTTTACTGCCCATTTTACAGATGAGGAAACTGAGGTAATCAGAGGTTAAATGACTTGTCCATGATTACACAGATTGTAAGTTTCTGAGGCTGGAGGATTTGAACTTGGGTCTTCCCAACTCTGAGCCATATCATTTCTCCACTTTATCACCTCAAGATGGCTATGAAAGATCAATTGGAGGCAGGGCAAGAATAGTAACAGGAAGATATACTGAGAGGCTGTTACTGTTGTCTAAAGTAGGTGGTAGCATTATAGGGTAGTAGTGTTGTAGGGTGTTAGTATTGGAGAAGGACAGTAGGAAAGTTATTTTGTGGAAGTAGAAATGACAGGACTTGATGACTATGAGGAGTGAGAGAGTAAGAAGTCAGACATGTTACAAAGATTTTATACATGGAAATTATAAATCTTGGAGCCACAGGAAGAAACAGTGAAGTTATAAGGAGAAAAGTTTTTTTGGGGGAGAGGAATTTGGGAGGAAGGAGGAGATAATAGACTTGTAGTAAGCACTACCTGGAGAATGACCTTTCAATGTTACTTATCCCTCTAAAGGAAATGTAATAGGAGATTAAATCTTTGTACAAAGTAATATTTTGAAAATTTACTGCTTTTATTTATTGATATGGATGAAATTGACTATGCCCATGCCAGCAATGATGTCTATATTTATCTTAGAATAAAACCATATTTCTAGACTTAGGGGTAGTCATAGAGAAGATGGAGAAAATTATGATGGCAAATATTACTGAGAATTACATTTTAAATGTCCAAATTTTAACTAAATTTTAAAGATAATTTGATTTGCTGGATGGTTGATTTGTGGTGTCAATACTTTATATCCAAATGTTCACATATTAGAGGAAAAAGCTCAGCTTGTGGTTGTGTTTATAGCAATCAATCCATTTTATGGTAATACATAAATCAAGGGGCCTGTTACAATGTGTGACCCAGGGATTTAAAATACCAGGAGTCTATTCCCAGTACTGCCAACAGATAACATATTACTGGACATGTAATTTAAGTTAGAAGTGTTTATTTTATTATCTAAGTAATAAGATTGCTCTAGTATCTTGAAAGGATGGAAGACTATATAGGTTTAATTAATGGATGAATCTAAATGAGTCTCACAATGATCATAAATACAATAAGATTATGCTATTAATTATATGAATTAACTACCACAGTGCATTTCATTTTTAAGGTGTGTATTTACTATCATCCCCTACTATTTGTAAATCTTTTTCATCCCGCTTTTATTTTTTTAGGAACTAGATCTGGAGTGGCTTTGTACACTGCCATTTAGGACTTTGTATTTCCCTTTTACAAATTACTCAGGAAATAGAAGCACAGAAGGAATCCCTTGAGTTTTCAAAAGATGGGTTTTCTGACCTTCAAGCAGGTTTAGCCTATTTGGAGAATATGCCACATTAAAAACAGATGAAGTAGAATGGGCCAATTTCACGATTTAAATTTAGAAGGGTTTTAATACTTTATGGGTAGTTTTATAAACCATAATACCCTTAATTGTTAACATAAATTCCTTGTGTTTTAAGAGAATCCAGAAATCACTGGGAGAGCAGTAGGTTAATGATTTTCAGTTATTCAGAAGTGGGTTGTAAATGAATTTACAAGGAACAGATTGGTAGAGGATTGGTTGTTTAGGGACTTTCACATTATAGACCTGTTCTTAACTACTTTTAGAGCTAGAAGGTGTTTATTCTTTCTATTTTTAAAGTATTTTTAGGAACCAATGAAATTATTAGACTTTAGTTATAGTTTATTGCTGTTGAAGTACTATTTCCTTTAAAAAAAACATGAGGATGAAGGGATCAGCCTAGATGATCTTTGCCATCCCTTCCAGTTCTAATTTCTATAGTTCTCATGTTTTTATGAATGTAAAAAACGTTTGGATAATACTGCAGATGGTTTTGTTATTGTTGTTTAAAGTTATAAAAGGTAGAGAACTCAATACTAAAGTTCTATGCTGAGGATTCTTCACAGTGTAAAGGCTATCCTAGGTTCCCCAAGATTATGGCAACAGAGCACAATTCATGACAGACCCTTCAAAGCTGGAACAGCTTTAAATAAAGATTGGTGGGGCAGCTAGATGGCGCAGTGGATAGAGCACTGGCCCTGGAGTCAGGAGTACCTGAGTTCAAATCCGGCCTCAGACACTTAATACTTACTAGCTGTGTGACCCTGGGCAAGTCACTTAACTCCAACTGCCTCACTAAAAAAAAAAAAAAAAAAAAGATTGGTGATGAATATATATGCTTGTCACGTGAGGGCCAACATAGCTAAGCTTAGAGAGACTTATCAGGTTGACTGCCTTATGATTCAGGTTTTTTTTTCATTTGTTTTGTTTTGCTTTTTTTTTTTTTTTTTACCATAACAACTCATGAAGACTATCTACTAAGTTATATAAGGGCTGGAACCTAATTGAATGGAATACCAATAGTGACATCACAACTATTTTAAGCTGAAGTACAGAGAGTGAAAAGACATTATTACTTACCAGGAGCAGCCTCCAAATTTTCTGGTTCACTTGAATTTGTTCATTCCTTCAACAAATGGTTATTAAACTACACCTGGGGGATATAAGAATAAAACTAGTCCTTGCACTTAAGAAACATGGAGGATAACCTAGTAGGTGTGATCAGATACCCACAAATAGAGTAAAAACTAGAATAAGACACATACGTAAGAGAAGTGCTACAAAATCCTAGATCTTGTAAAGTAGAATGGATAAAACCAAGGGGACTATGCTCTATATTATGCTGTTTCACATTTTTATCAATAATTTGGACAAAGAAATGGATGATGTGGTTATCAGATCATGCAGGTGCACAAAGTTTCAAAAGAGACCTAACAATGTATTACAGAATCAGAATCAAAAAAGGTTTTAACAGATTTGACCATTAAGCTGAACTTTAGATCATGAAATCTAAGAGTCGGAGCTCTTACATTTTTTAAAAAATCAACATTATAATTAAAAGATATTGGCAGTATAGTCTAAAAATCACCTTAGTTAACAAACGCTTGAATTCATTGCCAGGGAGAAAGGAATGGAAACCAAGGGTAACATTGGTTTAAGATCAAAATTCTTTTGAAAAAAGTCCTATGTATTAGAAAGATGAAAAATTATGAGTTATATAATCTAAATAAATAAATAAAAACTATGGATAGCAAAAAATCAGTTTATTTAATGCCTGGTGAGAAGCACAGCTAAACAAAATTATCTCAGGGGCATTTAAGGATGAAGATGGATGAAGGATAAAAAGTAGAAGAGAAATGAAACAAGATCTGTAAATATTTTGTTGTTGTTGTTGTTGTTTCAGTCACATCTGACTCTTTGTGATCCTATTTGGGGTTAACCTGGAAAAGATACTGGAGTGGTTTGCCATTTCCTTCTCCAGCTCATTTTATAGATGAGGAAATTGAGGCAAACAGGGTTGAGCGACTTCTTGTCCAGGGCCACAGAGCCAATAAGGAAGACCAGATTTGAACTCATAGAGATGAATACATACATACATACATACATACATACATATATATATATATATATATATATTCATTTGTTTGCTTATTAATTAATTTATTTATCCATTAACTCATTCCATTTATTTCCTTACTTGCTTATTTATTTGTTTGTTTGTATCTTTATTTTACAAAAAACTTTTTTTCCCATCCAAGTAGGTTAGTGGTATTGTAGATAGAGTATTGGACTTGGAATCTCTATTTAAGCCCCTTCCCCCACCCCAATATTTGATCCTTTGTGACCCTGGGCAATTTAGTTAACCCCTTTGGATCTGCGTTTACTTATCTGTAAAAAGAGGTGGTTGGAATTGGTGACCTGTAAGGTCCCTTCCAATTCTAACTATATGATCTTCTGAAGGAAAATGTTGCCACCACACTTTGATTCTAAGCAATAAGAATTATAAATTGGTAAAGAGTACTGGTTTGGGAATTAGAGGAGGGTCAAATCTTGACTGTTACTGACTCTGTTACTTCTACTTGTGTATCTTTGGAAACGTCTTCACTGGTTTTGATGACACTTCACATCCTTTACAGTTTTAAATATATGATCCTATAACCTACAGAGGAGGTAGAAATGGAAAAGAGAACAAATCTTGGAAAAGGAGTTGGATTAGGTGAAATGTATGTAGAAGTTATTTGTGCTGGAGGCAACACAATTGTGAGGGAATTGAGGGTTATGCCATAAGAGAAGGAGGTGGAGATACAGAGCTATAGAAATGGCTTAACAATACCAAAGACAGGTAACTAATATCAGCAACTACTGTTCTATAAGCCTACTTTCCCATTTATATAAAATTTTCATGCATATCCTTTTTTTTTTTTTTTTTTTTTTTTTTTTTTGCGAGGCAATGATAAAGCACTGGCCCTGGATTCAGGAGGACCTGAGTTCAAATCTAGACTCAGATGCTTGACACTTATTAGCTGTGTGACCCTGGGCAAGTGACTTAACCCTCATTGTCCTGCCAAAAAAAAAAAAAAAAAAGAGTGAGAAAGAAAGTGAAATCTAATTGGATAAGCTCCCTTTGTATTATCCCAAAATCAAGAAAAAATGATCAAGTTTCTCAGTACATTGAGTAGAGAGCCCCTATGGTCATGGATAAGACTCATACAGAATGGATGTCAGTTGCAGTATCATTAAAGGGTCATTCACCTTCGTGGACTCCTGGGTTTATATTTTAATGTAAATTATGTACAATATTCTTTAATAGGGTTCAAATGGATCCATTTAGTAAATAAGCTGTTTCCCTACTACGGTCAGACCAAGGTCTGGACAATGTGAACATATATGTAGGGCTAAAGGTGAAAATAATTCAGTACTTCTACCTAGAATGAAAGCCAAGAGTATATTTCTCTACCAATAAGGAATTAAAAATCATGTGAGGGGCAGCTAGGTGGTGCAGTGGATTAAGCACCAGCCCTGGATTCAGGAGGGCCTGAGTTCAAATCTGGCCTCAGACACTTGACACTTACTAGCTGAGTGACCCTGGGCAAGTTACTTAACCCTCATTGCCCACACACAAAAAAAATTAAATTAAAATAAACAAACAACAACAACAACAACTAAACAACATGATTTTGATTTGGAACAAACTTTAGAGTTCATTTAGATCAACCCTTACCTGAAAAAAAATCTCTCTACAAATATCCTAACAAATGGTTATCCTGAATTTTCTTAATAAATTTCAGGGAGGGGGTACCCATTCATTATTTTCTGTGGCAGCTCATTGTACTTTTGGACAGCATGGAATGTTAGGAAGTTTTCTCCAAACATGCAAGATGTCTTTGTAAAGGCAGCTTGGGGTTAGCAACTTAGTTTTTTACAAATTACAGGTAGATTATTGGCTACATACTCCTAATTTTTGCCTGTGTGGCTGCTAAAGTATTGGGGGCCAGGGAGACTACAAAATGAGGAACCTCCTAGATGTTTCTAAGTGTGTTGGAATGGGGAGCATATTTTGATAAAGAAAATATTTTAAAATTTTTGGCTAAGGTCTGAAATTTTGAATTTATTTTAGTGGTTGTTTTTTAAAACATTTCCACATTTCAGATGAGCCCACAGGAAATTTCTCAGTTTTCCAGTCTTATTTTTTTTTTTTCTGTTTCACTTGAATGCTTTTTTTTCCCATTCAAGTCATGATTACACAGGCACTGATTGGCTATTCAGACTCAAGGCTCTTCTTTTCTGCTGTTCTCTTTATGCTGATTTCATTGCCTATAAATGGAGAGAGGAAGGGAAAGATAAAACAAAATGAAATTTTTTTCTTTTTTGTAGCAAAATAAAAAGGCTGTGGAGAACATTGAAATAAAGTAATGGAGTTAAAATATTTTTTTAAAAATATGTATGGCTCTTATTTATCTATTATTTCCCAGTAATTGAGGTCGATCATATTTATATTAGTTTTCTTTTATATAACCAGAGCCACCTTTCAACCCCCAAAATTAATTTCATCTTTCACATAATCACAAAGTATTTTTTCTAGACCTGTGTGTGTGTGATGTGGCACAGTGCCCTCATATTGAGATAATATAAATACAGAGAGTTCACAAGATACACAAATTTAACAAGCACTGAATAAACACATGTATTAAATAAGCAAATAGAGATATGCCCTGTATTGTGGAAGTTCAGAATCCTTTGGACAACCCTATGTGCTATGGCACTGTGCCCTCTCTGAGTTTATTATTCAGTCAATAATGATTTGGAGGAACCAAAGAAGATATACAAATTAAAAGAATAAATGAAGGTTTGCCACATGTTAAGGAAGTCATGGATTCTCTAAATAAATAAAGCAGTAATGTTTCTTATTAGTAAATACACAGGTTTCCCTTAAAAATAGAAGCTTATGGGGGCAGCTAGGTGGTGCAGTGGATAGAGTACTGGCCCTAGAGTCAGGAGGACCTGAGTTCAAATACGGCCTCAGACACTTCACACTTACTAGCTGTGTGACTCTGGGAAAGTCACTTAACTCCAATTGCCTCACCAAAAAAAAAAAAAAAAAGTATAGATAAGTATTGAAAAGTTAGCATATGAGAGACAGGGATGAAAGCCACTGCTTAATATTTAAATGGGAGTAAAGCTAAGTTTTCTGATATTCTAATGTAAAAGTAGTTTTTTAGGCTGGATAGTTTTCCTTTTTCCTTTTAAGTACAAACTTATTTTGGCCCAGGACAGCTAAGTAGCACAGTGGATAGAGTGATGGGCCTGCAGTGAGGAAGATATCTCTTTGAGTTCAAATCTGGCCCCAGATACTTACTAGCTGTGTGACCCTGGGTAAATCACTTCACTGTGTTTGCTTCAGTTTCCTCATCTGTAAAATGAGCTGGAGAAGGAAATAGAAAACAACTCCAACGTCTCTGCCAAGGAAAAACCCAAAATGGGGTCATAAAGATTCAAACATTGACCAAAAATGGTTCAACAACAACGTTTTGGTCCAGTTCTTTAGAAATGGTGCCTTCCTAAGGTTGATTTAGAAATGAATGTTGAGGGAATTAAGGTTTTTCTTTTCGTTCTTGAGAAAGCATCTTTCCTTTGGTATTTCTGAGGTTTTATAATCTGATCTACCTTAGTTGGTATTACAGAAAAGTGTTTGGTTAGTCATTGTCCCTTATGTTTTGAGATGTTCTTCAACAATTCCATGGCACTTGTTAAAAAAAGGCTTTGATTTTGACAAAAATGTAATTAGAGAGAAATTTTTAAAAAAATTTCCTAGTGCTCAAGTTTGTCATATTTGAGTTTAAGATGACTTTTTCAGTGTAATTATACTTAGTACATTACAATCAAAATAAAAAATAAAAAATTGAGATTTCCCAATGGCTTTAATTAGTTTTCCCATATATTTAAAGCCAAAGATTGATTCTATGTCTCATTTTCAGAATACTGGTAAGTAGGTTTGGATAAAAAAAGTATGGACTGCTATATGATTCTTTATGAAGGCAGTCACATAAAAGATAAAAGCAAGGAAGCAGTATGTTTGGTACCAGTCATTTGAATTTATCAAATATTTATCTGAGAGTTGATACAAATGAAAGAGTGCCTGCCTTCAAGGAATTTGCATTCTATAACTCAATAAGCTCTACCAGTAGAGGAGCCAGACCTAAGATTACTATATTTAAACACTTCATAAGATCTATGACTTCATCTATGTGGATACTCCCTCCACTGATGTAGACTCTAACTCCATCATGCTTTATTAGATGGCTTCATGGGTTACTGCTCCAAAAATGATCATTTGGAGTCCATCCTTGTGATAATAAGCCTTGTTAAAAACACAGCTAACAGCTCGAATATTGTTGCACAGCTCAAGTGTGTTAGTAGCTCAAGTGTTGCTAGCAGCTCACAGCTCAAAGAATCCAAGCAGGCAGCAGAGGGTGGGTGAAGGCTTCTTTATTCATTTTCTTGAAGATGGGCACTCTTCTGAATGTGCCAAAGAGTACACTGAAGTGAGATTACTCACTGTGATTTATACCCACCAAGGGTCCCTCCTGAACAATCCCATTACAGTATTATAATCGCATACAGCATTACAGAAACAACCAATTATAGCATATTTTATCAACCTCCCATATATGGTGACTGTAATGACCAGATTGCCCCATTAACAACCAATCATATTGTACCAGTCAACCAATCAGATTGAGATACTAGGCCTTATTCTGGGCAGGAATGTCCATTCTTCACTAGAACAGTGCTGTATTAACATACATAACTTTTCAAGAAACAAAGCTTAGGTCAGGGTTTGAACATTGGGTCATGTAGGGATCACCTTGGGCACCTTAAGGTGAACTCCCAGCTTAGCTCGGCTCCCACAAAGTGCAGGCCCCATTCCAAACCCTGCTCGAGCCTAAGTCTCAGGGACCCAGGAGCCTTGTGTGCTGGGAGGCCCCCTGCTGGGATGTTAGAGCAACAACGCTGTGGGGCTTGAAATTAAAACTCGACTCTCTGTCTTTATTGGCTCTGAAAAGAGTCCAAATATGGTCTTTTCTCTCAATCGATGTGGGTACTCCCTTCACTGATGTAAACTCTAGCTCCACCTTGCTTTATTAGATGGCATCATGAGTTACTGCTCCCAAAATGACCATTTGGAGGCCATTCTGGTGATGATGTCTCTTCCAGATCTATCCTTAGAAAAGTTGAAGGTCACAACCATTCCTCTCATTTTTTTTTGGTTATTTTTTAAGAGGTATTTATTCTTTACTCCCTTCACACACCCCTCCCCACAACAAACAACAGCAAAAAGAACTGCCTTTCACAATAAATATTCATGTTCATATGAAAATTCCCTCATTGTCCATGTCCATTCTGCATTTTATGTCTATATCTTCTCTATCCCATGCCTTTCTTCATACTTATGTTAATAATAATGCTTATCATTTCATTGATTACAGTTCTAAAAGTCTTGCAAAGTTGTTTTTATAATGTTGTCAATTGTTCTAATTATGTTCACTTAATTTGTATTAGTTCACATAAGTCTTCCTGATTTTCTCTAAAATGATCAATTTTATCATTTCGTAAAGTGCAATAATATTCAGTATATCATATGCCATATGTTTATATATTCATGTCATATATGATTTGTTATCCATTCCTAATAAGTGGGCACTCTTTTTTTTCTTTGCTACTGTGATAAGAGCTGCTACAATTATTTTTGCACAAATGCATCTTTTTCTTTATCCTCTAGTTGCTTTGGTATATATGATTAGTAATTAAATTTTGTGTCAAAAGGTAAGCAAGTAGACTTTAGTGACTTTGGGACATAGTTCCAAATTACTTTCCAGAATGGCTAGACCCATTCATACCTACACCAACAGTATATTCATGTGCTGTTTTACTAAAGCTCCTCTAATGTTTGTCATTTTCATGTTTGTCAGCTTCATCAATCTGGGTGTGAAATAGAACCTTGGAAATGCTTTAATGTACATTTATCTAATTACTAGTGATGTGGAGCATTTCTTTTTCATCTTGTTGCTGAGAAGTTGGATTCCTTCCTTTGAAAGCATATTTATTAGTGAAAGGCTTTTAGTCATATAAATTCGAATCAATTTCTTATGTGTCATGAATATGAGACTATCAGAGAAACTTGATTCAAAGATATTTTCCCCAAATACTTGTTTCCCTTCATATGTTAACTATCTTGCAAATTCTATCTCTTGATACCCAGTAGCAGTATGACCATGGACACATCATATAATCTGCCATAGCCTCAGTTTCTCCATCTGTAAAACTGAAATAATGATGCCCGTGAGGATCAAATGAGATACAGTATGTAAAGAACTTTGCAAATCTTAGAATCTTATACAAGTACCAGTTATTACCTATTGCAACCTGCTCATTTTACAGAAGAGAAAACTGAGAGCCAAAAGGCAAAGTAGTTTGCCCAAGGTCAAATCAGTAGTAAGTAGAAGAGCTGGAACTTGAAAACAAGTCTTCTGATTCTAAATCCAGTGACATAATACACTGCCTTCATGATCAATGCCATAGCATCAGTAAAATATTAAAGTAGGACTTTAAAGGAGGCACAATTTGAAACCCACATTCCCTTGGCGTAAATGTTAATTAAAATACTTAACCTGAATATTGATTATCTGGCAGGAATCTTATTTCAGTAGCTTCTAAATGAAAGGCTAAAGACCTAGGTTGATTTTGATGTTTTATTCTTTTAGAAAAGCCAACCATAATTTTATTATTGCCTACGTTACCAGATGTGCTAAATGTTGCAGTTTCTACAAAAGGATCCCTGCCCTCAAGAAGGTTACTATCTAATGGGGGAGACAATGAATGAATAGATACACACAGGTTAAATTGAATATATCCTCAGAGAAAAGGTACTTGAATTAAAAGAAGAGAGCAGGAAAGATTTCTTGCAGAAGGTAGAATTGTAGCTGAGACTTTAAGGAAGTCAGGAAACAAAGAAAACAAGGGGGAAATTTCAGAAATGTGAAACAACTCATGAAAAAGGACTAATTCTAGAGTGTTTTGTGCCAAGAACAGTATGGAGTCTGATGTCACAGAGTTTGTAGAGGGAAGTAAAATCAGAGAAGACTAGAAAGGTAGAAAGGGACCAGTTTATAAATAGCTTTGAAATTCAAGGACTTTTATATTTGATACCAAGGGCATTGAGGGACCATTGGAGTTTATTGAAAAAGTTTTTGAATAGTCAAGTCTGAACTTTAGGAAGATCACTTAGATAGTTGAGTGGAGGATGGACTGAAGTTGGGAAAGACTTGAGGCAGGAAGACCAACCAGAAGGCTATTGTCAACCTTGAGATTTGGGTGGGGCTTTTATTTTTTTTTGGTACCATTATTTTGTTGTTGATTTAGTCCTTTCTGAGGTTGTAGGATCTCAACACTGGTTTTTTTCTATTTCTAGCCCTTCTTAGCCTCCACTTCAGAATGAGGAATTTTATGAAGTTTCCTTATTGTCATATTAATTCCCATTCATCTATAACTGGTTTTGAATATCTGTGGTAATGGTCCTTTTGTTTTATCCTTCACTCTGCCTTACTGAGTTTGTTTAATTTATACCATTTATACCATAGTTTGTGAGATCCTTCTGGTAACACATAGATACAAAGGAGTTGTGAAACAAGACAAAACAAAAACAAACAAAAACATTGCATCTCTGCCTGTCCATTCAAGAAGGCTCATAGAACCACCAAATTTTCATGTTGGAAGGGATCTTGGAGGTCATTTGATTTTAAATGCCCACTCAATATAGAAATCCTATTTATAGCCAACAGACTTTGTTTGAAAACTTTCCAGATACCAGGAATTCACTACTTCCCAAGTCACTCAATTCCATTTTTTGGACAGTTCAGAAGTTCATGTTTTATTAAGTATAAATTTACTTCTCTATAACTACCCACACATTTCAGAGATGGCTTTTATGACATATCTTAAATATGATTCTAGGTCATAAGCACCTAAGGTTAGAGAACCAAGGCAAAGAGTGATCTCAGTCCAGAGGTTATGTAATGAACAAGTAAAATACAATGCGACTGCTAATGTGTTTTCATCTCTTAAAGATATGGTATTTTCATTCATGCCATGGAACAGAGTTTGGCAAACTATAGCCCACAGGCCAAATGTAATAACCATCTTAGGTGTGCAAAAGGAAGAATCTGGCTTGATCTGGTCCTCAGTCTGGTTTGCCAACCCCTATTCTTAAAGAATAGTTTTTGTCTTTTAAGAATATAGGATCGCAGGCACTTTTAAAAAACAGCTCCATCTCCACAGCAATGCTACTACTCTTCCTACAAATTTCCTTTAAAAAAGGAAAAGGACCAAATCAATGAAGCTTTTGTGGAAAGCAGCAGAACACAGTGTATTTTAATTCTTGTAGAATGGAAACTTTTCCTCTAGATTGCCTTTCAAATTTGGGTGGCTTTGGTTAAAAAGCACATTAAGGGCAATAGTCAGAAAAATAACAGGGAGAGGGTTAAAGAAACAGGGATGGATTTAGATTCAATTACAGGGATGATGGGGGGAATCTAATTTGATATTAGTGGAAGAGATTAAATAGAATGGGGATTAATTCTTGATTCTTTTCAGACACTTTACTGAATCAATCAAATATTGATTGAACCAGATTCTTTAAGTGCTGATGCATCTTATTGTCACATGCTTTTACTCTGAAAACTTTCAGGACTTCTACTTAAATTGCATTATCTTGCACCTATCTTGCATTATTTGGGGGGCATTTTGCCTTCTGAATATTCTATTTTAAAAAACTATATTATTTAAATTAAATTAAATTAAATTAATTTTTTTAATTGCTGAAACAAAATCAATGAAACTAGGATAACAAGGAAACCTAGCTTTTGGAGAAAAATAAAACCCTTGAATAAAACACCTCAGGTATGAGTCTGTTATTCAAGATATACAGGAAATTAATATAAACATATAAGATCATTCCCAGTAGGATAAGTGGTCAAATTATGTAAATAAATAGTTGTCAACTAGAGACTTATAGAGTATTACAAGCATATGAATGATTGTTCCAAATCATTAATATTAAAAATGCAAGACAAAACATTTTCAAGGTTTTACCTCACACCCAAGAAATTGGTATATATGACAAAAGGATGGATATAGTCCAAAGTGTTTGAGAATGTCAAACTGATAAACTGTTGTTGGATCTGTGAATTGGTCTAACCTTCTGGAAAGCAATTTGGAACAATGCTAATTAAGTGCCCTAAATATCCATACCCTTTGCTCCTTTATCACAGAGGTTACATTGCCAGAATGTAAAAGACCTGTAGAAGAAAAGGTAAAATATGTCAAATAATCATAGCAGAACTTTCTTTTTACATTTTTATTTAAAGTTTGGGGTTCCAAATTCTATCCCTCCTTCCTTCCTTCCTTCCTCTTTCCCCCTCCCTGACATGGTAAACAATCAGATATAGGTTATACATGTGCATTTATGTGAAATATTCCCATATTAGTCATTCTGTATAGGAAAACTTGAATAAAAGAAATAAATGAAAAAAAGTGAAAAACAGCATGCTTCAGTCTGTGTTCAATCAATATCAATTCTTTATTTGGAGGTGGATAGTATATTTTATCATTAATCCTTTGGGATTATTTTGGATCATTGTATTGTTGAGAATAAAGTCATTCACAGTTCTTCATCAAACAGTATTGTTGTCACTGTGTACAATGTTCTCCTGGTTCTGCTCACTTCACTATGCATCAGTTCATATAAGTCTTTCCAGGCCATTCTGAAATCATCTTCCTTGTCTTTTCTTAGAACACAACAATATTCCATCACGATCGTATACCACAGCTTGTTTTGCCAATGCCCAATTGATGGGAAATCCTTTGGTTTCCAATTCTTAGCCACCCCAAAAAGAGTTGCTATAAATATTTTTGTACAAATGGGTCTTTTTCTCTTTTTTTGGGGATGTCTTTGGGATATAAACCTACCAGTGGTATTGCTAGATCAAAAGGCATGCACAGTTTTATAGCCTCTTGGGCATAGTTCCAAATCATAGCATTTTTTGTAGTAGCAAAAAACCAACCAAACAAACAAACAAAAAAACAAAAAACCCACAAAGTTGACACTGATAGATTGAGGAATAACTAACCAAAATCTGGTATATGAATGTCATGGAATATTGCTAAATTATAAGAAATTGTGAATATACAGAATTTAAAGAAGTGTGGGGAAAAATGAAATGATGCAGAATGAAGTAAGCAAAAAGCAGGAAAATATTTTATACAGTGAAGTAAATGGAAAGAGCATCAACCCAAAACAAACAAAACCCCCCCAACAAACCAAACCATGTTTTTGACATGAGAAGCCCTTACATTTTCTTCTTCTCTTTTAGTCATTTGATTTTGTTTTAATATTTCTCGTTGTCTCATGTACCCCAATTAATTTCTATCTGCTTTATTTTCATTTTCAAGGAGCCTTTTGCTTGGGAAAAATTTTATACATGTTATGCTCATTCTCTTTCCAAGTCTTCCCTCCATAGCTTTATTTCTTTTCCAATTCTTTCCTCTAACCTTCTCAACTCTTTTATAAAAACATTTTTAACTCTAAAAATACTACTTCATTTCTTTTAGGAATTCTATTTGAACATTGTGTAGGATTGTGATTTTTTTTTTAAGGCTTTGTTTCTAGATGTTTGGGAATAATTCTCTTCTCCTGAGTTTGTATCTTGGGCCTCCCTGTCACTATAATATTTCTTTATGGGGATTCATTTTTTTTGTTTGCTTGCTCATTCTTCTATCCTTACTGTCTGGTTTTGGACGTTGTATTAAAAATGGATCTGCACACTTCTGGTGGACATGTATGGGCAATGTTTAGTCTTGTTTTGTGTTCTGCTGTTTTCTTCAGATATTGAGCATTTTCTTCAAAGATCTCAGAGAGGTGGTTCAGTCTAAGGATTTGCACTGATAGTGATCTGAATCCAGGGAAGTCTGATAGATGCCTTACTGGTCTGAGCTTTGAAGGCACCTGATCTGGGTTTGGATCTGAGCAATATAACTATGGGCTTGCACATGTTTGGAATTTCAGTAGACTGCTGCTGGACCCAACTAACATCATCTAACTCAAAGGCTCTGCAGGTTCATAGCAATTACTCTTGATCTGAATTTCCTCCCATGGTTATTCCACTTCAGGCTTCAGACCAGCATGGAGGCTAGATCTGAGACTGTACTTCAGTCCCAGAGTCAGTCACACAGTCGCTGTTCTGCTCTATTACTAGTACTTGCTCATTACACAACTTTTAGCCTGAGATCATTCTTTACCTTGGTTTTTCCATTCCTAGACACAGGATGGTTTATACCTTCTAAGTCCACATTGGTTCTGTGACTCAGCTCTGAATTACAAGTGACAGAGCTGTCAGTTGGTACCTTTCCTAAATTTTGCACAGGAACAGGACCATATTTACTATACTTTAAACCTCTTGTTGCCCTAATGCATAGCTGTAGGTCCTAATTCAATTTCTACAATGAAAATTTTCTTATGCACCTCAGCTAAACTCCATCCCCAGTGTTCACAGACCTCTCTGTTTTTCTTCCGATGTTGACCTAGATTGGAAAAATGAGTCAGTGTGATATTTTATTGGATTTCCAGTTAAGGATGGACCTGGTACATTTTCTAGATCTTTGTGAAGTAGTAAGAATGAGCTGGGCTACATTGCCTCCTCCTACTTCGCAATTTTGGCTGGTTTCTAAGTGACTATTTAAAAAAAAGCAACAACAACCCCAAAACAATGTATTGATATTTTTTATCCTATCACTCATATTTCTTACTGTATCCCTCCCCTATCATTTTTGAGAGAGCCCTCCCTTAATATAAAGTATGAAAAATGGAAGAAATAAAGTTAAAAACTAAAAAATATATAGTTAGCAATAAACATTTATTAAGCATCTACTATTTGCCAAACACTATACTTAGCACTGGAAATACAGATATTTAGGAGAAACAGAGTCTCCACCCTCAAGGAACTTACAATTTAATGGGAGAACAACACACCAAAGAAAGGGGAAAAACTCAGTGATGGAGGGACCTTCCAGTTCATTCATTTTATATTATTATGTGGAAGTTATTATTTCTATTGCCAATGTTGTAGTCATTGTATATGTGGTTTTCCTCTTTGCATTCAGTTGTGTGTTGCTATACTTCTCTAGATTTGTCATATTAATAATTTCTTAATAACACAATAACATTCCATTGACTTCACATACCATAGAGGCACTGAAAGGTTAAGTGACTTGCCTTGGGTCACACAACTAATAAGTGTCTTAATCAGGATTTAAATTCAGGTTTTCTTTTTCACTGTACGACCTAGCTGTTTTCCCAACTACCTTTAACTGATCATTATTATGTCGCATGCTTTTAACTCCTAAAAATCACAAAATGTCACCATTTTCATAACTCTACCCTGGATAGATTTGATTTCCTTCCTAGAATGAGCTATTCAGAAATGAACATAGTACTACAGATATAGTAGGACAGATAAGAGTATATATTTGGGGACTAACATGTCCCAGGCTCTGAGTACTGTACTTAATGCAAATTAGCATCACATCATATGTGTGTATACACACACATATCCATATGTGTGTATACACACATACATATCCATATGTGTATATACACACACATACATATCCATATGTGTATATATACACACATGTGTATACATGCGTGTATATATACATATATATGTGTGTGTGTGTGTATATATATATATATATATATGCTTCTGATTCATATTGACCTTATTGTTCACTGAAGTCCCTAGATCCTTTTTTACATGACGTGTTTTTCTAGTCACTATTTGCCATTGTTATTTTTTTTTAACTTTCAGGATGTTGTACTTATCACTTTTATTTATTTATTTATTTATTTTTGTGAGGCAATTGGGGTTAAGTGACTTGCCTGAGGTCACACAGCTAGTAAGTGTCAAGTGTCTGAGGCTGGATTTGAACTCAGGTCCTCCTGAATCCAGGGCTGGTACTTTATTCACTGTGCCACCTAGCTTCCCCAAACTTATCACTTTTAAATTTCAGCTTATCAGAACTAGTGAATTACTCTAGCCTAGAGATCTTTTTGTACACAATTCTGTCATCAGGTGGAAGATGGGTTGGACTTATTTTGTTGCCCCTAAATGGCAGAACTAGGACCAATAGGAAGAATATATAGGATAATTTTTGCTCTTTGTAAATGAAATCTTCTCAATAATAAGCTGTTCAGAAATGGAATAGCCTTGGGGGAAGTGGAGACACTGTAGATGACTTTCATAAGTAATTTAGCTATTAAGGGGAGAAGAGTTATAGGACAATAACTATTGGGATTAAGATGGTGAGGGTTGTTTTTGTTTTTTTGGGTTTTTCTTCAGTGAGGAAGATCTGAACTTGTTTATAGGAAAATAGCAAATTCATTCCCTCCACCCTTCAGTTCTTTCCCCAACCATCACCTCTGCTTTGATCATAGTGCCTTCCCTACCAATCTTGACTCCATATGAACAAATTAACTCTCTTCCACTCTTGATTCTCTTGCCCCTTTATCCTATTACTAATCAGGGTTTACCAAAGCCCAACCCTGAATAACTTCCATTATTTACCTCGACTGTTCCTATCAGTGTGCTGCCAAACCGAGTTGGAGGAAATCATGAAGCAGGGCAGATTTGGCTCTTTATAAACTTGTTAGATAATATTTCACTTATGGTGATGACAAAGTCAGAATGATCACACCTCTGTGTGTAAGTATGGTGGAATAGAGGAATAGGTCAGGGAAATTGAGTGTGGTGAAAAGAACAGGCACATCTGTAAGGGTTTAGTGGTGGGAAGGGAGAGGGTTAAAGGACTTCGGTCTGAGGTAGCAGGGAGTCAGAGTTGGAAAATGGGTGCTGCAAAACCAGTGGGATATTGTGAGTATAAGACGAAAGGAGTTTGTTAATGATTGAACAGAGAGAGTTCAGGCACAATATCAGTGGTTGAAGAGTTCTATGAGGGAGACATTATATTAGAATTGTTTAAAGTTCTCTCTTGAGGTTGGCAGTTGCAGCTAGGTGGCACAGTACACAGAGAACTAGTCTTGGTATCAGGAAGACCTGAGTTACTTGCTAGCTGTAAGGGACCCAGGGTAAGTCATTCTATTTGCCTTGTTTCCTCATTTGTAGAATGGGGATAACAACAGCACCTGCCTCCCAGGGTGGCTGTTAGGATAAAATGAGATATTTGTAAAACACTTTGCAAACCTTAAATATTTTATAAATGCTAGCTATAATATTAATATAACATAATAAAAATAATGTTATTTTGGTGAGATCTAAGATCTACTTCATAGCAGGCAGGTAAAGCTAAGGTTATAGGAGCCTAGGATAAATTGCTTGTCAATTACTCTAATTCACACCATCATATCTCACTTGAACTACCAACATAGCTCCTTAATGGGTATTTCTGCTTCTAGACCTTCACCTTTATAATATATCATCCATCTAGTTGCCCAATCCATATTCCAAAATCACAGGTCTAAATGTGTCACTCCATTGTTCAAACACCATTAAGCACTCTCAGTTACCTATAGGATAAGATAGAAAATTCTTAACCCAGTATTTAAGAGCCTCTAAAATCTATTCCCACTCAGTAAAATAGCATGAGAGAGAACATAGATAATCTTGATGAATCCAAGTCACCAGGCAAGATGAAATATATCCTCAGGTCTTAAAAAAACAAAAACAAACAAAAAATCTGGGAGATGTGATTGCTGAACCACTTTCAATTATATCTGAGAAATAATAAAAATAAGAGATACCACATGCCTGAAAAAAGGCAAATGTCCTGATTTTTTTTGTAAAACAATGGAACAGAATCTATAAACTATAGGCCTGTGAACTTGACTTGAATTTCTGCAAGATTCCAGAATAGATCATTAAAGAGATGGGTGGCAAAATCTAAAAAGGGTAGTTGGTCCTCTCACTTCTCTGTTGGTTTGGCTTCTTTTGCACTAGCAGACCTAAATTCCCAAAGAACATCTCCACAATGAGTTTATACTCAAACCATCTGAGGGCCCCAGAGGTAACCCTGTTAAGAGAAAATATACTCCCCCCACTTACCACTATAGCTGTGAGCATCCATCCAATGCGTCATATAACCAGCCACTTACAAGATAACTATCTTTACAACGCATGATATTTATAGAACCAGCCACTCCATAATGGCATTTTTAGTTCTTAAACATAATGACTTACTTAAGAATATGGAAGAAGAAATAATAATATTGTAAATAGTAATATGTTAAAACAAATAATAAATTATATCTATCAATAGCTATAGCTATCTATTCATGTTTGTGTGAAACAAGTTACACTCTCCCACTAATGTACTCAATGACTATGCTAAAGAGTGAGCACAAACTCTTAGGACTTTGGCATGAAAGAAAACTCAAGTTCTTAGGGAAATGCAACTCTACATTGCAAGCTTCAGTGTTATTTGGTCCATCTGGAGGTAGTTATGTGGCACAGTGGATAGGTTGTTGGGCCTGGAGTCAGGAAGAGCTGAGTTCAAATCCAGTCTCATATTTATTAGCTGTGTGGGCAAGTTATTTAACTTCTGTCTGCCTCAGTTTCTCAAATGTAAAAATGAAAATAGTAATAGTTCCTATGTCTCAGGGTTGTTGTTCCCTTCCCTGTCTTAAGCCAAACAACTGACAAACTTATCAGACTGGCTGTCTCTGACTCTTCAGAACAGCCAGTTATTTCCTCACTTGGATAATACACTATCTAATCAGAACAGAACTCACAACAACACAGTTCGTGTTGACTATTGAACCACCTGGCCAGGTGGCAGCAAATGCTTGTATATAGTTTTACATTTCTTCTCCAAATAGACTAAAGGGGAATAGCTGCTTCTAGTACTCTTAGGCAATGAAATTAATTTTCTCTAATCACTCAGGAATCACTCACCTGAAGCTTTCTCTTAACTGATTACTTCTCACGGTCACAGCTCAGAAAGAGCAGCTTTTTATCTTCACCTCCCAAACCCCTTTCCTCTCTTGAGACTCCAATTTAACTGCTAAGCTACTGTTCCTGTGATGTCTTAGCCTTTCTCACTGTCTTCACTGGCTTAAATATAAGCATCCTGACTCTCAGTGACTCACCTTTCACTTAAAAAGTCACAACTTTTCAAATTTATCATATCAAATTTACATTCTTTTTTTAGTTATGCTTGTCTCCAAATGTTTATATGATCTCTCATTTTCTTAGTTTTACCCTTTTTAGTCATAAGGCACGTATATGGAAATTAAGGCAATTATCTATTATACCTCAACACTGAAGTCTCCATTCATCTTTTTAATTCTCTTGAAACTACTCAACATTCATATTTCTCTAGTTTTTAGTAAATAAAAGATCTTTCTCTGCCTTTTTATAACAATTGCTGCCCCTAAAAGGAATATTACTGTGCCATAAAAATGATGTTTGATGAATACAGATAATCATAGAAAAATCTATATGAACTCATACAGAGTAAAGTAAGCAGGGCCGAGAAAACAACATACAAAATGATTACATAAAAATAATGGTACGTCAAAAAATCAGAAGTGTAACAAACTTATGAAGATCAAACAGAAATAAAATGAAGAAATATGAGAAGACAACATCAACCTAATCCTTTTTGGAGGTGAAAGGCCTTGGTGTTTTACACATTGCACATGCTTTCAGATTATTCAATATATTGATCAGTTGTGCTGATTTTTTTTCTTAAGAAAAATTTTGTTATGTGGGTGGGCTCTTTTGGAAGAATATATGGTATAACTGGAGATATAAGAAAGGGAAAACATTAACAATTTTTTTAAAAAAAAGACAATGTGGCTTATACATTGATTCTATGTTGTTCACATTTTCAGATGACTCAAAGTTGGGTGGGATATTTCATTCAGAGGATGTCAGAAACAGGATCCATAACATCCAGAATCTCAAATTGAACATGATTCAATTCAATAGGAATTAATGTAAAACCTTACACTTGTCCCAAAGAGATCATGGAAAAGGGAAAAGGACCTACATGTACAAAAATATTTATAGCTGCTCTTTATGTGGTGGCAAGGAATTGGAAATTGAGGGGATGCCCATCAATTGGGGAATGACTGGACAAGTTGTGGTATATGAATACAATGGAATACTATTGTGCTGTAAGAAATGATGAGCAGGAGGAGTTCAGAGAAACCTGGAGGGTCTTGCATGGGCTGATGATGAGTGAGATGAGCAGAACCAGAAGAACATTGTACACAGTGTCATCAACATTGTGTGTTGATCTACTGTGTTGGACTAGATTCTTCTCACCAATGCAATGGTACAGAAGAGTTCCAGGGAACTCATGATAGAAGAGGATCTCCAAATCCAGAAGAAAAAAAAAAGAACTGTGGAGTATAGAGGCTGATTGAAACATACTATTTCTTTTGTTTTTGGTGCTTTTGTTTTTGTGTTTTGAGGTTTTTCCTCATTGCTCTGATTTTTCTCTTGTGACATGACTAATGCAGAAATATGTTTAATGTTATATTATATATATATAAAACCTATATCGGATTGCCTGCTGTCTAGGGGAAGGGAGAGGGAGGGGAGGGAGAAAGAAAAATCTGAAATTGGAAAGCTTGTATAACCAAAAGTTGAGAACTATCTTTACATGTAACTGGAAAAAAATAAAATACTTTAATCAGAAAAAAAACAAACCCTTACACTTGGTTCCAACGACGGTCAACTTCACAAGTTTAAGATGAGGAGGCACCAATAGGTGACAATTCTTCTGAAAAAGATCTTGGAGCTTTAGTGCATTGCAAGTTCAGTATAAGTCAGCAGTGTGATGTGACCAGCAAAAAAGCTAATGCATTTAGAGGAGCATAACTTCATGGAGCAGCGAGGTGAAAGTCCTATTGTACTCTGCCCTTTTCAGACATTACTGGATTCAGTTGTGGACATCATGTATTAGGGACAATCATAAGATGGAGAGTGTCCAGAGGAGGGCAACCAGACCATGAAAGGCCTTGAATCCATGTCATCTTGAATTGGGAGGGCTCAGCCTTGATAATTAAAGGCAAAAGGGGATGTGATAACTGTCTTCAAGTATTCAAAAGGGTGGTCAGGCTAGGAGGGATTGCTTCTTTCCCTTGGCATTACACAGAAATCAGAGAAATGGAAGTTTCTGAGAGACCAATTTAGGCTTGATGTCAGGGGGAAAATGTCCTACCAATTAGAGCTTTCCCAAAGTGAAATGTGATGTCTAATCATACAATACAGTTTTTTCTTTAGGCATATTCGGGCAGAAGTGGAATAGCTACTTCTTTGATATGCTATAATTAGTATTTCTTCTTGTACTTTTTTTTTTTTTTGTGCAGGGCAATGAGAGTTAAGTGACTTGCCCAGGGTCACACAGCTGGTAAGTGTCAAGTGTCTGAGGCCGGATTTGAACTCAGGTCCTACTGAATCCAGGGCATTCATTGCTAGGGATAGGGGGCAGCTAGGTGGCACAGTGGATAGAACACCAGCTCTGGAATCAGGAAGACCCGCTTTCAAATCCGGCCTCAGACACTTGACACTTACTAGCTTTGTGACTCTGGATGAGTCACTCAACCTCCATTCCACCTCTAGTCATCCTGGTGTATATCTTGCCATTGGATCCAGATGTCTCTGGAGGGGGGAGTGAGGCTGGTCACCTTGCACAGCCTTCCTTCACTTAAATCCAATTCATTGTAAGTCATGACATCATCTCCAGATGTACAGATTCTTTTGGAGAAGGAAGGACAAACAAAAATACCAACAGCTAGTTATAGATATGTGTTCTCTTCCCACCCAACTGACCTCATAATCATTTTAATGCTTATTTATTTATTTATTCATTCATTCACCCATCTATTTATTTACTCATTCTTTCATTCATTCATTCATTTATCTATTTATTTGTTTGTTTGTTAATTTATTTATATGTTTTAGAAGGAAGATAGCTTAATTCCCCTTAAATCTCTTGGTTACCATATGTAGATATTATGCAAGATAACTAATCTATGTGAATTTAAGACATTGACCTTTTTAGACCTCTCTCTCTCTCTCTCTCTCTCTCTCTCTCTCTCTCTCTCTCTCTCTCTCTCTCTCTCTCTCTCTCTCTCTCTCTCTCTCTCTCTCGCTCTCACTCTCCCTCTCCCTCGCTCTCCCTCTCCCACTCACCCTCGCTCTCTCTTGCTCTCTCTCACTCTCCCCCCCCCTTTTTTTTTTTTTTGACAAAGGATATTAGAAATGGATGCCGATTATTATAGATGCTGGTCATTAGCATTCAGTTAGTTACTGTTTTACTCCTAGTGCTAGGGGCTATTATTAAACTAATTGAACAACTGACCCTCCTGGAATTTACAATCAGATTAGAGAGACTACTGGTCATGTGGCCATGAATAAGCCACCTTATTTTTCTGAGACTTAGATTCTGCAACTATAAAATCAGATGATCTTTAAATCCATCTCAAGCTCCAGATCTATGATCTAGATGATTGGCTGGCAATAAAAGAGATAGCATTTATGGTGTATACATGATGCATATTGTGCTAGGTGTTTGTAGAAGACTCATGGATCTTTTCAGTCCTAGTTTGATAGGGCTCAGGAAGACTTCTGTATATTGCAATATATCTGAGATCTCATGGTTATAGCTATTCCCTCTATCCAGAGTTATATATAAGAATATGCAGCTTTACCTTAGATCAATCAAATTCATAAGGTGCTGACAGCATTAGCGTGATAAGATAAAACTGAATTCCGCACTTATCAAGAATACTTAGTTAAAACAAAGCTATGAAATGCCAAGCTTTCTGGCTCACTTCATTCTAGTCCTGAAGCATCCTAAGGTCCTTGTCTTCTGTCCTTTCCCTCAACTGAATTCCTAGGGAGAACACAAGGGATAGGTATGGCTCTACCCACAAAAATGTAAATTATAACCCAATGCTTCCTTCTAATCTTGTGTCCTCCAAGAAATCCTCTAGTGGGGTAGTCTTCTTCCATCTTGTGATAACATACGGATATCAATGAAAGATGCCAGTAGTCCATCTGCTATTTACCACTTGAAGTACATGACTAGCCAACCTTCTTTTCTGGGCATAAATTTCTCTGATGATATCCAGGAGGTGCTACTGCCAAAGGAACCCAAAGAGCCTTAGCATCTGGATCCTATTAGTACCTTATGGTGTTAGACAATTTCCTCATGTCTTATAATTATTGCCTCACTGTCACTAAATAGAAAGAAGGGATGTGTGTGTTTGTTAAGCATTTTATTGAGCAACTACAATGGATAAAGAACAAACACGGGATTTTGGGGGGTTTTTTATGACTTTTAAGTGATACAAAGAAAAATATGATTGTGCCCATGGAATTTTTATTCTAATAAGGGCATGGAGAAACACACACATAATTATTTTTTTTCCTTTTTTTTTTTTTCAGGGCAATGGGGGTTGACTTGCCCAGGGTCACACAGCTAGTAAGTGTCTGAGGCTGCGTTTGAACTCAGGTCCTCCTGAATCCAAGGCTGGTGCCTTATTCACTGCACCATCTAGCTGCCCCTCCCCCCCCATAATTATAACAGAAAGTATTATATAGAATTCCCAGTTGTGAAAGATTACCTCATGGAGGAGATAGCATTTGATATAGACTTTTTTTTTTTTTTTTGGTGAGGCAACTGGGGTTAAGTGACTTGCTCAGGGTCACACAGCTAGTAAGTGCTAAGTGTCTGAGGCCAGCTTTGAACTCAGGTCCTCCTGAATCCACTGAGCCACTTAGCTGCCCCTTTTTTAAAAGGATGTATAGATTAAAAAAGTAGTTGTTAGAAGATAGAATAAAGTACTTGTGGCAATGGGAACTAGGCCAGCACAACTTAAAGAGTAGAAAAATATAGGTGGTTGTTGGGAGATCAGTATATCCTATTTGATTGAAATGTAGGAAAATCAGACTTGAAAGAGAAAGAATTATGGAATTATGGGATACTGTCTAGTTCTAATCCATACCTGATCAGAGACCTTAGTCATAGAATCCCTAAGAAGTAATCATCCATCTACTTAAAGGTCTTCAGTCATCTGTATTTCATTTACCAATATAGCCTACTTTGCTTTTGGATATTTTGAATTGAAATATGTCTCTACAAAATAAAAAAACAAACAAATGAAACCCCTGAGATTTTTACTTACACTCAGAAAATCGTTAACTATGACAATGTGGAAATAGTTAATATTAGAATAATCATATTAGATAGGCCTTTGTGATTAGCAGAAGAAAGACACACATTTTTAGTGATTTGTCTAATTGTCCAATTTGTCCAATAATTCTGGAAACTGGGTATTATGCTAAGAAAGCAACTAAATTATGCATAACCTTTGACTCAGAGATCCCACTCCTGGGCATGTTATTCCAAGGAGGCTGAAAACAGAAAGAAAGGTGCCATATAAACCAAAATATTTATGGGAGTCCTTCTGTAGTGGCAAACATATGAAAACAGATAGCTATTGATAAATAATAGCTAGACAATTTGTGAAAGATGAATGAATTAGAATAGAAATACTTTGAAAGAAATTATTAAAATCAAAATTATAGAGATACATGAAAAGATTCAAATGAGCTGAGCTGGTACAGAGTGAAAAAAGCAGAACAAGGGAAATACTGGTGATAATAACACAAGTAGAAAGAACAACAACAAAAAAGTTTAATCTGTGTAATTTTAATGATCATGCTTGTTTTTTAAGAAGGAAAAAATTCATGTAATTCCCTTTTTAGCAGATATAGAGGCTCTGAGTATGGGGCATTATATCACTCTCAAATTGGGTGAAATGTTAATTAGTTTTGCTAAACTGCCTTTTCTGTCTTTTTTATTTTCTTCTAAGGGATGTAACTAGAGGGAGGAGAACATATATTTGTTTTGTTTTTTGGGGTTTTAAAAAAATTTGTTTGTTTTTGTAGGGCAGTGTGGGTTAAGTGACTTGCCCAGGGTCACACAGCTAGTAAGTGTCAAGTGCCTGAGGTCACATTTAAACTTAGGTCCTCCTGAATCCAGGGCTGGTGCTTTATCCAATGTGTCACCTAGCTGCCTCTTGGGGAACACATATTTGAAAAATAATGTGATATAAAATCAAAAGTCATCAATGTTAGTGTATAAGCTACAGTAATTTCCATGGTAGTCTTCTCAAAAATACTTATTGTTCATATTATAAGACATGATAAGATATGATGGCCAATTATTCCATTTTTGTTGTTGCCTCTGGATATCCAATAAAACCCATTCTATGAATCCCTTTCTTTACCTCCCCATAGACTATATATGAACCATCCTTCCATAGCTGATTTTATTCTGGTTTTATTTATAGTCAAAACTTCAAAGCTGATATGATTCAGCTCCTCCAGCAATATGTCTACTCTTTGGTTATGTTTCAAACATCTCACATTCAGAGTACCAATAGGAAATTGAAATAGGAACTAGACCTGGTATTTAATTGTAGAGGAGGTTTAACTGGACCACAAGGGACCCAGGACAGCAAATGATGCAGGGATCTATTTGATAACTAGACACATACTGCCCCACCTGACATCTTGGGGTGGGGAATACAATTTGTGGAGAATAGAAAATGGCCTTGCTAAGCAAAGATTCTTTACCTCTTCTTTCTTTAGGACAGTTATTAAGGTAGAATGATCTCTGTTACATGTCAGATATTTTCAATAAGAACATGATGAGGGCAGCTAGGTGGCACAGTGGATAAAGCACCAGCTCTGGATTCAAGAGAACCTGAGTTCAAATCTGTCCTTGACACTTGACACTTGCTAGCTGTGTGACCCTGGGCAAGTCACTTAACCCTCATTGCCCTGAAAAAAAAGAAAAAGAAAAAAAAAGAAGAACATGATGCTTTTTAGGGGTTTGGAATAAAAGCCATTTTCCCTAGTCACTAGTAAGGGTGATAGTACCATTGAGAATAGGAAGGTAATACCTTAATCTCAGCCATTTTAGCTCCTTTCCCACTAAATAATTATTCCACAAAAGACAATCATGGATAGTGAGCAAACACCTATTAAAGTACCCAGTAAAGTAGAAATTTGGGAAAGTTATACAATTTAGTTAAGGTCTTAGCCATTTGGGAGTAAGATGAGATCTCATAGTTAGCTAGGTAGGTCTTTGGAAAACAGACTCTGTTACTGGGTCCAAATTTGATATCCTTCTATCAAGCCTAAATTAACTTTCACAAATAATACCCACTGCTCCCAATTGTGCCAAATAGAAATAAACTACAGAAGCCTAATCTGCTTTCACATGAATGCCCTTCAAATCCTTAAAGACAGTTGTCATGTATCCCCAAAGTCATCTTTACTACATACTGAACATCCTCGATTCCTTCCGTTGACCTGATCAGATCATATGACATGATCTCAAACTCCTTAAAAATCCTGACAGTCCTTTTGTGAATATCTTCCAACTTTTAAAATTTTAATCTTCCTGTAATGTGGCTGCCAGACAGAATGTAATGTTCTAGTTATTGACTGACCAATTATAGAGCAGCACCATCACCTCCTCATTCTTAGATGTTATACCTCTAAAGGTTGCATATTAGCATCTTTTTCAAATTGCTGTCTAAGCATGTCCTCCCCACCTTGTATTTGTACATGTAATACTGTGGAGCTTTCACAAGGGAATATTTACTCAAAATTATCATCACAAATGTACAAACTTAGCATTCCCAACACATAGGAGGCATAAGTTCCCTCTACTCCCAAACTACCATCACCAAATTCTCTGGACACGAAAAAGGTGTAGATTCATAGCTTAGCTTAATTCCTATAGAATTGATCTACTCCTCTAGAGCACAGTCCAGTTCAAAGTCCAGAATCCACCCTCCAGCTCAAGTCTCAGGTACTATAGGTTTTATTGGCCTGGCTGTCTACAAGATCTTGGCTACAATCCTGGACCTAAGGTTGCCATGATTCAAAATACCAGGTCCATGGGGGGTCTTCTCCAGCACCTGAAACTGAAGACAACATAAAATAGAAACAAACATGTCCCAGTCCTATTCCTCAGAGTCAGAGTAAAAGACAGGTAAGCAAGTGAAATAGAGTCCATCCTGGGCACAGCAGATAGTATTCCCAGAATGCAGACAAAAAAAATGGTGGAAAAAAAAGAGCCGCATATTCACTCTCAACAGTTTTAAAGACAAAAGCAACTAATAAAAGGAGATTTCCTCCAATCACGTAATAGGGGATGCAGCAGGTTCCACATTAGGCAAACTGGGCATAATCTAAAGCTTTTGAAACCAAATATAAAACTTTACTTTTTTTTTCAGCTCAGTGTGAACATTTTTCTGAATTCTTACTGCTATTTTTGTGCTAGTTGTCACTACCTGCTTTGTTTCTGCAAATTTTATATGCATGCCTTCATTCAAACCTTTAATGCTTTCTACTAGTAAGTATCACCTTGGGCAAGTCATCAAACTTCCTTTGGTTTCAGTTTCCTGATCTTTAAATGAAGGGGTTGGCCTAGATAGCTTCTGAGGCCCCTTCCAACTCTAGAGCGTATTCTTACAAAAAAGCTTAACATCATGGGGCCAATAACAGATCTCTGGGATGTTCCACTAAAGACTTTCGTCTAAATTGATAGAAAACCAGTAATCATTATTCTTTCAGAATGGCTATCCAACCAGTCTGAATCTATCTAATTGTACTGTCATCCATCCCATGTCTATGTATCTTTTCCACAAATATAGAGACTTTATTAAATAGTTTTGATAAAATCTGGATAAATAATCTCTATACAATTCACTTGATCTACTGGTTTAGGAACTCTATCAAAAAAGGAAATATGGTTAGTTTGGTATAACATGTACTTTTGTTCAAGAAAACTTTATTGTCTCAATATCTTTTATTTTAATATAATTTCCAAGTATATCCATATGCATCGAACTATTATTTTTTGAAGAGGATTAAAAAAGGAATTAATCACAAACCATCTAAAGCATCAACCAAATCTTTTAAAATATTCAATATTCTATAGCTATAAGTTTGAACCAATATTTAACACCAGAGATATCAAAACATTTGATTTGGAAACATGCATGATCATGGCCTAAACCAGATTAAAATATAATTGAAAAACAATTTAAGAAAAGAAATGAAAATACAATAAAAGATTGGTAACATCCCATTTGAAAACTAAGTAAAGATGTAGCCTCCAGGACTCCTTTTGTACATATTAATGGACCTAATTTCTACTTGCATTTAATACTGCTGTCTTATACCATATACTGAAATAAATTCAAAATATTTATATGACCAGAATAAAATATCGCACCATGAGAGATAAGTAAAAACGAATGAGATTGGATGGTATAAATTAAACAAACTAAGCTATGCTTAGGGAGAACGTCCTCAACTAACAAGAAATAAAGGCAATAATAAAAGAAGAAACAGTTTCAATTGCATGAAATTGGAAAGATGTTGGATGAATAAAGCCAATTCAACTAGAATAAGAATGTAAAACATCAAGTATGAAAAAAATCTTTTCATCTACTGTCTCTTATTGTTTTGAAAGAAGGGAGAACTTTTAATAGATATGGAGTCCATTCCAGACATAGGAAAGGGTGTGAGTAGAAAACATTGAGGGTTTTAAATAAAATACCAGCAATAGGTTATAGCAATATGTCATAAAGATCATACATTTTGACCAGGTTGAATTTATGCCAGAAATGAAGGGCTGGTTCAAAATTAGGAAACCTATAAGCACAACTAACCATAGCAATAATAAAAACAACAAAAATCATAAGATTATATCGAGATGTTGAAAAATGTTTTTTTGACAACACCCATTCCTACTAAAACACTAGAAAGCATAGGAAAAAATGGAACTTTTCTCAAAATTATAAATATTATCTATCTAAAACTAAGAACAAGCATTATCTCTAAGGGTAAAATAGAAATAAATAGAAGGCTTTCCAATTCAATCAAGGATGAAGTGAAGGTGTTTTTTAATCACCATTATTATTCAATATAGTACTAGAAATGCTAGTTATAGCAATAAGAGAAGAAAAATAACTTGAAAGAATAAAAATAGGTAAAGAAGCCACAAACTGATCACTTTTTGCAGATGATAGGATGGTATACTTAGAGAACCCGAGAGAATCAACTAAAAAACTAGTTAAAATAATTAATAACTTTAGCAAAGTTGTAAGATATACAATGAACCCATACATATTATCAACATTGCTACATATTAACCAACAAAGTCAATAGGAAAACACAGAAAGGGAATTTCATTTTAAATACAATACAGTATAAAATACTTGGGAGGCCTACTTGCCTAAAACATACAGGGGCGTATATGAAACACAATTATAAAAAACATGTATTCACACAAATAAAGACAGATCTAAACAGCTGGAGAAATTATTTAATGCTCATGGCTAGGCAGAGCCTTATAATAAAAAGGACAACACTACCTACATTAATTTACTTATCTGGTGCTATATTAATCAAACTATCAAACAATTATTTTATAGAACTAGAATAATAATGACAAATTCATCTGAAGGAATAAAGATCTAAATATTTAAATGAATCAATAAGAAGAGTGAAGGAAGGCAGTCTAGCAGTACTAGATCTTAAACTATACTAAAAAGTGGTCATCACTAAAATAATCTGGCACTGTTAAGAAATGGAGTGGTTGATCAAAGGAATAGATTAGGTATAAAATATATGGAAGTAAATTACTACAGTAACCTAGTGTCTGATAAACTCAAAATCCCAGATATTGGGGTAAAAACTCATTATTTGACAAAAAACTGCTAGGAAAATTGGAAAGCATATCGAAGAAGGAAGGAGGCCATAAATGAACATTTCACATCATATGTCTGGTTAAGCCATCAAATGGATGCATGATTTAGACATAAGGGCAGTTATCCCTAAGCAAATGAAGGTTGAATATGCAAAAAGTTACCTGCCAAATCTTTGAATAATGGATGAGTTCATGACCAAACAAGAAATAGAGAGGATCACATGTGGCACAGTGGATAACTTTGATTACATTAAATTAAGAAGATTTTGCACAAATAAAATGAATGTAGCCAATATTAGAAGGAAAATAGGGAATTTTTTTTTACATCAAGTTTTTATGATAAGGGTCTCATTTCTCAAATATAAAGGGAATTGAAACAAATTTATTAAAAGAGAGAGAAAGAGCCATTGGCCATTGATAAATGGTCAAAGCCTATATAAAAAGGCAGTTTTCAGAAGAAGAAACTAAGTTATCAATAGTCAGGTGAAAAAATGTGCTAAATCACTATTGATTAAAGAAATGCAAATTAAACAGAAA